>NC_054495.1:9054793-9397293 GCF_017639515.1 Carcharodon carcharias
ATCTGCTGCATTCTGACCCTGACCCCTGTATCTGCTCCATTCTCACCCTGACCCCTGTATCCGTCCATTCTGACCCTGACGCCTGTATCTGCTCCATTCCCACGCTGACCTCTGTATCCCCTCCATTCCCAACCTGATCCCTATATCCGTTCCATTCCCACACTGACCCCAGTATCAGCTCCATTCCCACCTTGACCCACGTATCTGCTCTATTCCCACCCTGAACCCTGTATCCTCTCCATTCCCTCCCTGACCCCTATATCTACTCCATTCCCAACATGTCCCCTGTATCATCTTCATTCCCACCCCGACCCCTGTATCCGCTCCATTCCCACCCTGACTCCTGGTTACGCTCCTTTGCCACCCTGACCCCTGCATCCACTCCATTCACACACTGACCCATGTATCCATTCCATTCCCACCCTGACCCCTGTCTCTGCTCCATTCCCACCTTGACCCATGTATCCGCTCCATTCCCACCCGGACCCTGTATCCGCTTCAAACTGACCCTGACCCCTGCATCTGCTCCATTCCGACCCTTACCCCTGTATCCGCTCCAATCCAACCCTGACCCATGTATCCACTCCAATCCGACCCTGAGCACTGCATCCGCTGCATTCTGACCCTGACCCCTGTATCTGCTCCATTCTCACCCTGACCCCTGTATCCGTCCATTCTGACCCCGACGCCTGTATCTGCTCCATTCCCACGCTGACCCCTGTATCCGCTCCATTCCCATGCGTTCCCCTGTATCCGCTCCATTCCCAAGCTGAAAGCCTGTATCCACTCCATTCCCACCCTGACCTCTGTATCCGCAGCATTCCCACCCCGACATCTGTATCCACTTCATTCTCACCATGACCCCTGTATCCACACCATTCCCACCCTGACCTCTGTATCCACTACATTCACTCTCTGACCCCTGTATCCGCTCCATTCTCTCGCTGTCCCCTGTATCTGCTCCATTCCTCGCTGACACTTGTATCTGCTCCACTCCCTCGATGACCCCTGTATACACTTCATTCCACACTGACCCCTGTATTGGCTCCATTCCCACCCTGACCCCTGTATCCGATCCTTTACAACCCTGACCCACTTATCCCCTCCATTCCCACCCTGACCCCTGTAATGCCTGCATTCCCACACTTACCCCTGTATCCGCTCTATTCCCACGCTGACCACTGCATCTGCTCCATTCCCACCCTGACTCCTGTATCCACTCCATTCCCACCCTGACCACTGTATAAGCTCCATTCCCACCGTGAACCCTGTAACCACTCCATTTTCACCCTGACCCCTTTATCCCCTCCATTCCCACATTGACCCCTGTATCCCCTCCACTCCGATCCTGACCCGTGTATCCACTCCATTCCATCCCTGACCATTGTATCCATTGCATTCCCACCCTGACCCCTGTCTTGCCCTGTTCTCAACCTGACCTCTGTATCACATCCATTCCCACCCTGATCACTGTATCCCCACATTCCCATGTGGAACCCTGTATCTGCTCCAGTCCCACTCTGTCCCCTGTAGCCCCCACATTCCCACCCTCACCACTGTCTCCTTCCAGTTCGCACCCTCACCTCGGTCTCCCTCCAATTCCCACCCTGACTCCTGTACCCTCTCCATTCCCACTCTGACACCGGTACCCCTCACATACCCACCCTGACATCTGTCTTCCCCCAATTCCCACCCTCACTCCTGTATCTCCTCTATTCCCACCCTGCCACCTGTGTCCCCTCCATTCCCACACTGACACCTGTATCCGGTCCATTCCCACCCTGACCCCCACATCCGCTCCATTCCTACCCTGACACCTGTATCCCCTCCATTCCCACCATGACTCCTGTATCCCCTCCATTCCCATCCTGACCCCTGTATCAGCTCCAATCCAACCCTGACCCCTGTATCAGCTCCATTCCCACCATGACCCCAGTATCCACTCCATTCCCGCCCTGACCCCTGTATCCGCTCCATTCCCAACCTGACCCATGTATCCACTCGATTCCGATCCTGTGCCCTGTTACTGCTCCATTCCCATGCTGACCCCTGTGTCCACACCATTCCCACGGTGACCCCTGTATCCACTCCATTCCCACCCTGCCACCTGTATCCCCTCCATTCCCACCTTGACCCCTGTATGCCCTTATTCCCAGCCTGACCCCTTTTTCCCCCTATTCCCACCCTTACCACTGTATTCCCCCAATTCCCACCCTGACCTCTATAACCCCCACATTCCCACCCTCACACCTGTATGCCCTCCATTCCCACCCTGACCCCTGTGTCCCCTCCATTCCCACCCTGACCCCTGTGTCCCCTCCATTCCCACCCTGACACCTGTATCCGGTCCATTCCCACCCTGACCCCCATATCCACTCCATTCCTACCCTGAACCCCGTCTCCCCTCCATTCCCACCATGACTCCTGTATCCCCTCCATTCCCACCCTGACCCCTGTATCAGCTCCATTCCAACCCTGACCCCTGTATCAGCTCCATTCCCACCCTGACCCCTGTATCTGTTCCATTCCCATCCTGACCCCTGTATCCACTCGATTCCAATCCTGTGCCCTGTAACTGCTCCATTCCCATGCTGACCACTGTATCCACACCATTCCCACGGTGACCCCTGTATCCACTCCATTCCAACGCTGACCCCTGTATTCTCTCCATTCCCACGTTGTCCCCTGTATCAGATCCATTCCCACACTGACCCCTGCATCCATCCATTTGCACACTGACCCCTGTATCCGCTGCATTCCAACCCCGACCACTTTATCCCGTCCGTTCCCACCCTGACACCCTTTACCCCTCCATTCCCACCCTGACACCTGTATCACCTCCATTTCCACCATTACCCCTTTATCCCCTCCATTCCCACCCTTTCCCCAGTATCCCCTGCATTCCCACCGTGACCCCTGTGTCCCCTGCATTCCCACCCTGACCCCTTTATCCGCTTCATTCCGACGCTGACCCCTGTATCTGCTCCATCCTCACCCTGACCCCTTTATCCCCTCCATTCCCATCCTTTCCCCAGTATCCCGTGCATTCCCACACTGACCACTGTGACCCTGCATTCCCACCCCGAAACCTGTATCTATTCCATTCCCACCCTGACCCCTGTATCCCTTCCAATCCCACCCTGCCACCTGTATCCCCTCCATTCCCACCTTGACCCCTGTATGCCCTTATTCCCAGCCTGACCCCTTTTTCTCCCTATTCCCATCCTTACCACTGTATTCCCCCAATTCCCACCCTGACCTCTATATCCCCCACATTCCCACCCTCACACCTGTATGCCCTCCATTCCCACCCTGACCCCTGTGTCCCCTCCATTCCCACCCTGACACCTGTATCCGGTCCATTCCCACCCTGACCCCCATATCCACGCCATTCCTACCATGACCCCCGTCTCCCCTCCATTCCCACACTGACCCCTGTGTCCCCCACATTCCCATCCTGATCCCTGCATACCCCACATTCCCATGCTGAACCCTATATCTGCTCCAATCCCACCCTGACCCCTGTATCCTCTCCATTCACAAGCTGAACCCTGTATCCGCTCCAATCCCAATCTGACCCCCGTATTCCCTCCATTCTCACCCTGACCACGTTATGCCCTCCATTCCCACCATGACCCTTGGATCCGTTCCATTCCCACCCTGAACCCTGCATCTGCTCCATTCCCACCCTGACCCCTTTATCGGTTCCATTCCCAGACTGACCCCTGTATCTGCTCCATTCCCACCGTTACCACTGCATCCGCTCCATTCCCACCCCGACCCCTGTATCCACTCCATTCCCACCCTGACCCCTGCATCCGCTCCATTCCCACCCTGATGTCTGTATCCACTCCATTCCCACCCTGACTCCTGTATCCACTCCATTCCCACACTGATCCCTTACCCGCTACATTCCCACACTGACACCTGTATCCCCTCCATTCCCACACTGACCCCTGTGTCCCCCACATTCCCATGCTGAACCCTATATCCGCTCCAATCCCAACCTGACCATTGTATCCCCTCCATTCCCACGCTGACCTTTGTGTCCCCCACATTCCCATCATGATCCCTGCATCCCCCACATTCCCATGCTGAACCCTGTATCCACTCCAATCCCACTCTGACCCCCGTATTCCCTCCATTCGCACACTGACCCCCTTATTCCCTCCATTCCCACCCTGACCCTTGTATCCACTCCATTCCCACCCTGACCCCTGTGTCCAGTCCATTCCCACCCAGCCCGCTTTATTGGTTCCATTCCCACCCTGACCCCTCTATCCGCACAATTCCCACCGTTACACCTGCATTCACTCCATTCCTACCCTGATGCCTGTATCCGCTCCATTCCCACCCTGACCTATCTATCCTCTCCATTCCCACCCTGATCCCTGTATCCGCTACATTCCCACCCTGACCCCTGTATCCGCTCCATTCCCACCATGATCCCCGTATCTGCTCCATTCCCACCCTGACCGCCGTATCCGCTCCATTCCCACCCTGACCGCCGTATCTGCTCCATTCCCACCCTTACCCCTGTATCTCCTCCATTCCCACCCTGACCCCTGTATCTGCTCCATTCCCACCCTGACTGCTTTACCCGCTCCATTCCCACCCTGACCCCTCTCTCTGCACCATTCCCTCCCTGTCCCCTTTATCCCCTCCATTCCTACCCTTTCCCCAGTATCCCCTGCATTCCCACCCTGACCCCTGTATCCCCTTCATTCCCACCCTGACCCCTTTATCCGCTCCATTCCCACGCTGACCCCTGTATCTGCTCCATCCCCACGCTGACCCCTGTATCCGCTCCATTCTCATCCTGACCCTAGTAACAGGGCCATTCCCTCCCTGATCCCTGTACCCACTCCATTCCCACCCTGTCCCCTGTATCTGCTCCATTCCCACACTGTGACCCATATCCACTCCATTCCCAAGCTGATCCTTGTATCCGCTACATTCCCACGCTGACCCCTGTATCTGCTCCATTCCCACGCTGACCCCAGTATCTGCTCAATTCCCACCATGACCACTGTATCCATTCCATTCCCACCGTGACCCCTGTTTCCACTCCATTCCCACCCTGACACTTGTATCCACTCCATTCCCACGCTGACCCCTGTATCCCCTCCATTCCCACAGTGTCCACTGTGTTCTCCACATTCTCATCCTGATCCCTGCATCCCCCACATTCCCATGCTGAACCCTATATCCGCTCCAATCCCACCCTGACCCCTGTATCCCTTCCAGTCCCACTCTGACCCCTGTGTCCCCCACATTCCCATCCTGAACCCTGTATCCGCTCCATTCCCACCCTGACCGCTGTATCCGCTCCAAACCCACTCTGACCCCCGTATTCACTCCATTCTCACCCTGACCACCTTATCTCCTCCATTCCCACCATGACCCTTGGATCCGCTCCATTCCCACGCTGACCCCTGTATCCCCTCCATTCCCACAGTGTCCACTGTGTCCCCCACATTCTCATCCTGATCCCTGCATCCCCCACATTCCCATGCTGAACCCTATATCCGCTCCAATCCCACCCTGACCCCTGTATCCCTTCCAGTCCCACTCTGACCCCTGTGTCCCCCACATTCCATGCTGAACCCTATATCCGCTCCATTCCCACCCTGACCGCTGTATCCCTTCCAGTCCCACTCTGATCCCTGCATCCCCCACATTCCCATGCTGAACCCTATATCCGCTCCATTCCCACCCTGACCGCTGTATCCCTTCCAGTCCCACTCTGACCCCTGTGTCCCCCACATTCCCATGCTGAACCCTATATCCGCTCCATTCCCACCCTGACCGCTGTATCCGCTCCAAACCCACTCTGACCCCCGTATTCACTCCATTCTCACCCTGACCACCTTATCTCCTCCATTCCCACCATGACCCTTGGATCCGCTCCATTCCCACCCTGAACACTGCATCGGCTCCATTCCCACCCTGACCCCTTTATCGGTTCCATTCCCAGACTGACCCCTGTATCTGCTCCATTCTCACCGTTACCCCTGCAACAGCTCCATTCCCACCCTGATGCCTGTATCCACTCCATTCCTACCCTGACCCCTGCATCCGCTCCATTCCCACCCTGATGCCTGTATCCACTCCATTCCTACCCTGACCCCTGCATCCGCTCCATTCCCACCCTGATGCCTGTATCCACTCCATTCCCACCCTGATGCCTGTATCCACTCCATTCCTACCCTGACCCCTGCATCCGCTCCATTCCCACCCTGATGCCTGTATCCACTCCATTCCCACACTGACCCCTGTGTCCCCCACATTCCCATTGTGATCCCTGAATCCCCCACATTCCCAAGCTGAACCCTATATCCGCTCCAATCCCACCCTGAACCTGGTATCCCCTCCATTCCAACACTTACCCTTGTGTCCCCCACATTCCCATCCTGATCCCTGCATCCCCCACATTCCCATGCTGAACCCTGTATCCACTCTGATCACACTATCCCCGCATTCCCTCCATTCTCACCCTGACACCTTTACCCCCTCCATTCCCGCCCTGACCCTTGGATCCACTCCATTCCCACCCTGACCCCTGTGTCCGCTTCATTCCCACCCAGACCACTTTATCGGTTCCATTCCCACCCTTACCCCTCTATCCGCACAATTCCCACCGTTACACCTGCATTCGCTCCATTCCCGCCCTGATGCCTGTATCCGCTCCATTCCCACCCAGACTCCTCTATACTCTCCATTCCCACCCTGACCTGCGTGTCTGCCCAATTCCCACCCTGACCCCCATATCCGCTCCATTCCCACCATGACCCACGTATCGGCTCCATTCCCACCCTGACCGCTGTATCCACTCCATTTCCACCCTGACCCCCGTATCCCCTCCAATCCCACCCTTACCCCTTTTTCTCCTCCATTCCCACCCTGACCCCTATATCCAGTCCATTCCCACCCTGACCGCTTTACCCGCTCCATTCCCACCCTGACCCCTGTATCCGCACCATTCCCACCCAGACACCTGCATCCATTCCATGCCCACCCTGACCCCATTTCCCCTCCATTCCCACCCTGAACCCTGTATCCGCTCCATTCCCATCCTGACCCCTCTATCCTCTCCATTCCCACCATGATGCCTGTATCCGCTCCATTCCCACCCTGACCCCTCTATCCTCTCCATTACCACCCTGATCTCTGTATCTGCTACATTCCTACCCTGACCCCTGTATCCGCTCCAATCCCACCCTGACCCGCGCATCCGCTCCATTTCCTCCCTGACCCCCGTATCCGTTCAATTCCCACCATGACCCCCGTATCTGCTCCATTCCCACCCTGACTGCCATATCCACTCCATTCCTACCCTGACCCCCGTATTCCCTCCATTCCTACCCTGACCCCTGTATCCACACCATTCCCACCCTGACCGCTTTACCCGCTCCATTCCCACCCTGACCCCTGTATCCGCACCATTCCCACCCAGACACCTGCATCCGCTCCATGCCCACCCTGACCCCCGTTTCCCCTCCATTCCCACCCTCACCCCTGTATCCGCTACATTCCCACCCTGACCCCTGTATCCACTCCATTCCTACCCTTACTCGTGTATCCGCTCCATTCCTCTCCGACCCATGTTTCCACTCCATTCCCACCCTGACCGCTTTACCCATTCCATTCACACCCTGACACCTGTATCCGCTCCATTCCCACCCTGACCCCTGTGTCCGCTCCATTCCCACACTGACCCCTGTGTCCGCTCCATTCCCACCCTATCCCCTGTATCCGCTCCATTCCCACCCTGACCTCTGCATCAATTCCATTCCCACCCTGATGCCTGGAACCGCCCCATACCCACCCTGACCCCGTCTCCCCTCCATTCCCAACCTGATCCCTGTATCCGCTCCATTCCCAAACTGACCACTGTGTCCGCTCCATTCCCACCCTGACCCATGTATCCGCTCCATTCCCACCCTGACCCCTGTATCCAGTCCATTCCTACCCTGACCCCTGTATCCGCTCTATTCCTCTCCGACCCATGTTTCCACTCCATTCCCACCCTGACGCCTGTTTCCACGCCATTCCCACACTGACCCCTGTATCCACTCCATTCCCACGCTGACCCCTGTATCCGCTTCATTCCCACCCCGAAGCCTCTATACGCTCCATTCCAACCCTGACCCCTGCATCCACTCCATTGCCACTCTGACACCTGGAACCGCTCCATACCCACCCTGACCACGTCTCCCCTCCATTCCCACCCTGAAACCTGTGTCCAATCCATTCCGACACTTACCCCTGTATCCACTACATTCCCGCCCTGACCGCTGTATCCGTTCCATTCCCACCCAGACCCCTTATCCCCTCCATTCCCACCCTGACCCTTGGATCTGCTCCACTCTAACCCCGACCCCTGTGTCCACTCCATTCCCACCCTGCCCCCTTTATCGATTCCATTCCCACCCTGACCCCTGTATCCCCTCCATTCCCACCCTGACCCATGTATCCCCTCCATTCCCACCCTGACCCATGTATCCACTCCATTCCCACCCTGACGCCTTTACCCACTCCATTCCCACTCTGACCCCTGTATCTGCACCATTCCCACCCAGAAGCTGCATCCGCACCATGCCCACCCTGACCCCGTTTCCCCCCTTTTCACACCCTGCCCCCTGTATCCACTCCATTCCCACCCTGACCCCTGTATCCGCGCCATTCCCACCCTGACCCGCGTATCCTCTCCATTCCCTCCCTGACCCCCGTATCCGCTCAATTCCCAACATGACTCCCGTATCTGCTCCATTCCTACCCTGACTGCGGTATTCTCTCCATTCCTACCCTGACCCCCATATTCCCTCCCTTCCTACCCTGACCCCTGTATCCATTCCATTCCCACCCTGACCGCTTTACCCGCTCCATTCCCACCCTGACCCCTGTATCCGCACCATTCCCACCCAGACACTGCATCCGCTCCATGCCCACCCTGACCCCGTTTCCCCTCCATTCCCACCCTCACCCCTGTATCCACTCCATTCCCACACTGATCCCTTACCCGCTACATTCCCACACTGACACCTGTATCCCCTCCATTCCCACACTGACCCCTGTGTCCCCCACATTCCCATCGTGATCCCTGCATCCCCCACATTCCCATGCTGAACCCTATATCCGCTCCAATCCCAACCTGACCATTGTATCCCCTCCATTCCCACGCTGACCTTTGTGTCCCCCACATTCTCATCATGATGCCTGCATCCTCCACATTCCCATGCTGAACCCTGTATCCACTCCAATCCCACTCTGACCCCCGTATTCCCTCCATTCGCACACTGACCCCCTTATTCCCTCCATTCCCACCCTGACCCTTGTATCCACTCCATTCCCACCCTGACCCCTGTGTCCAGTCCATTCCCACCCAGCCCGCTTTATTGGTTCCATTCCCACCCTGACCCCTCTATCGGCACAATTCCCACCGTTACACCTGCATTCACTCCATTCCCACCCTGATGCCTGTATCCGCTCCATTCCCACCCTGACCTATCTATCCTCTCCATTCCCACCCTGATCCCTGTATCCGCTACATTCCCACCCTGACCCCTGTATCCGCTCCATTCCCACCATGATCCCCGTATCTGCTCCATTCCCACCCTGACCGCCGTATCCGCTCCATTCCCACCCTGACCGCCGTATCTGCTCCATTCCCACCCTTACCCCTGTATCTCCTCCATTCCCACCCTGACTCCTGTATCTGCTCCATTCCCACCCTGACTGCTTTACCCGCTCCATTCCCACCCTGATCCCTGTCTCTGCACCATTCCCTCCCTGTCCCCTTTATCCCCTCCATTCCTACCCTTTCCCCAGTATCCCCTGCATTCCCACCCTGACCCCTGTATCCCCTTCATTCCCACCCTGACCCCTTTATCCACTCCATTCCCACCCAGCCCCCTTTATCGGTTCCATTCCCACCCAGACCCCTGTATCCGCTCCATTCCAACTGTTACACGTGCATCCACTCCATTCCCACCCTGATGCCTGTATCTGCTCCATTCCCACCCTGACTCCTGTATCCATTCCATTCCCAGCCTGATGCCTGTATCCGCTCCATTCCCAGCCTGACCCCTCTTTCTTCTCCACTCCCACCCTGACCCCTGTGTCCACTCCATTCCCACCTTGCCCCCTTTATCGGTTCCATTCCCACCCTGACCCCTGTATCCGCTCCATTCCCACCGTTACACCTGCATCTGCTCCATTCCCACCCTGATGCCTGTATCTGCTCCATTCCCACCGTTACACCTGTATCCGTTACATTCCCACCCTGACCCGCGTATCTGCTCCATTCACACACTGACCCCGGTATCTGCTCTATTCCCACCCTGACCACGGTATCCGCTCCATTCCTACCTTGACCCCTGTATCCCCTCCAATCTCGCCCTGACCCCTGTATCCATGCCATTCCCAACATGACGCCTGCATCCGCTCCATTCCCACCCTGTATCCACTCCATTCCCACCCAGACCCCTGTGCCCGCTCCATTCCCACCCTGACTCCGGTATCTGCTCCATTCCTCTCCAACCCATGTATCCACTTCTTTCCCCACCTGACCCCGGTATCCGCTCAATTCCCACCACGACCAATGTATCCGCCCCATTCCCAACCCTGACCCCGATATCCGCTCCATTCGCACCTTGACCCCTGCATCTGTTCCATTCCCACCCTGACCCCTGCATCCGCTCCATTCCCAGCATGACCCCTGTATCTGCTCCATTCCCACCCTGACCCCTGTATCCACTCCATTCCCACCCTGACCTTGTATCACATCCATTCCCACTCTGATCACTGTATCCCCACGTTCCCACATTGTCCCCTGCATCTGCTCCAGTCCCACCCTCGCCCCTGTACCCCCCACATTCCCACCCTCACCCCTGTCTCCTCCCAATTTCACCCTCACCCCGGTCTCCCTCCAATTCCCACCCAGACCCCTGTATCCACTCCATTCCCACACTGACCCCTGTATCCACTCCATTCCACCTTGAACCCTGTATCCGCTCCATTCCCACCCAGTGCCCTTTATCCACTCCATTCCCACCCTGACCCCTGTATCCACTCCATTCCCACCATGATCCCCGTATCTGCTCCATTCCCACCCTGACCGCCGTATCCGCTCCATTCCCACCCTGACATCTGTATCTGCTCCATTCCCACCCTGACCCCTGTATCTCCTCCATTCCCACCCTGACCCCTGTATCTGCTCCATTCCCACCCTGACTGCTTTACCCGCTCCATTCCCACCCTGACCCCTGTCTCTGCACCATTCCCTCCCTGTCCCCTTTATCCCCTCCATTCCTACCCTTTCCCCAGTATCCCCTTCATTCCCACCCTGACCCCTGTATCCCCTTCATTCCCACCCAGACCCCTTTATCCGCTCCATTCCCACGCTGACCCCTGTATCTGCTCCATTCCCACGCTGACCCCTGTATCCGCTCCATTCTCATCCTGACCCTAGTAACAGGGCCATTCCCTCCCTGATCCCTGTACCCACTCCATTCCCACCCTGTCCCCTGTATCTGCTCCATTCCCACACTGTGACCCATATCCACTCCATTCCCAAGCTGATCCTTGTATCCGCTACATTCCCACGCTGACCCCTGTATCTGCTCCATTCCCACGCTGACCCCAGTATCTTCTCCATTCCCACCATGACCACTGTATCCATTCCATTCCCACCGTGACCCCTGTTTCCACTCCATTCCCACCCTGACACTTGTATCCACTCCATTCCCACGCTGACCCCTGTATCCCCTCCATTCCCACAGTGTCCACTGTGTTCTCCACATTCTCATCCTGATCCCTGCATCCCCCACATTCCCATGCTGAACCCTATATCCGCTCCAATCCCACCCTGACCCCTGTATCCCTTCCAGTCCCACTCTGACCCCTGTGTCCCCCACATTCCCCATGCTGAACCCTATATCCGCTCCATTCCCACCCTGACCGCTGTATCCCTTCCAGTCCCACTCTGACCCCTGTGTCCCCCACATTCCCATGCTGAACCCTATATCCGCTCCATTCCCACCCTGACCGCTGTATCCGCTCCAAACCCACTCTGACCCCCGTATTCACTCCATTCTCACCCTGACCACCTTATCTCCTCCATTCCCACCATGACCCTTGGATCCGCTCCATTCCCACCCTGAACCCTGCATCGGCTCCATTCCCACCCTGACCCCTTTATCCGTACCATTCCCACACTGACCCCTGTATCTGCTCCATTCTCACCGTTACCCCTGCATCCGCTCCATTCCCACCATGACGCCTGTATCCACTCCATTCCCACCCTGACCCCTGCATCCGCTCCATTCCCACCCTGATGCCTGTATCCACTCCATTCCTACCCTGACCCCTGCATCCGCTCCATTCCCACCCTGATGCCTGTATCCACTCCATTCCCACACTGACCCCTGTGTCCCCCACATTCCCATTGTGATCCCTGAATCCCCCACATTCCCAAGCTGAACCCTATATCCGCTCCAATCCCACCCTGAACCTGGTATCCCCTCCATTCCAACGCTTACCCTTGTGTCCCCCACATTCCCATCCTGATCCCTGCATCCCCCACATTCCCATGCTGAACCCTGTATCCACTCTGATCACACTATCCCCGCATTCCCTCCATTCTCACCCTGACACCCTTACCCCCTCCATTCCCGCCCTGACCCTTGGATCCACTCCATTCCCACCCTGACCCCTGTGTCCGCTTCATTCCCACCCAGACCACTTTATCGGTTCCATTCCCACCCTTACCCCTCTATCCGCACAATTCCCACCGTTACACCTGCATTCGCTCCATTCCCGCCCTGATGCCTGTATCCGCTCCATTCCCACCCAGACTCCTCTATACTCTCCATTCCCACCCTGACCTGCGTGTCTGCCCAATTCCCACCCTGACCCCCATATCCGCTCCATTCCCACCATGACCCACGTATCGGCTCCATTCCCACCCTGACCGCTGTATCCACTCCATTTCCACCCTGACCCCCGTATCCCCTCCAATCCCACCCTTACCCCTTTTTCTCCTCCATTCCCACCCTGACCCCTATATCCAGTCCATTCCCACCCTGACCGCTTTACCCGCTCCATTCCCACCCTGACCCCTGTATCCGCACCATTCCCACCCAGACACCTGCATCCATTCCATGCCCACCCTGACCCCATTTCCCCTCCATTCCCACCCTGAACCCTGTATCCGCTCCATTCCCATCCTGACCCCTCTATCCTCTCCATTCCCACCATGATGCCTGTATCCGCTCCATTCCCACCCTGACCCCTCTATCCTCTCCATTACCACCCTGATCTCTGTATCTGCTACATTCCTACCCTGACCCCTGTATCCGCTCCAATCCCACCCTGACCCGCGCATCCGCTCCATTTCCTCCCTGACCCCCGTATCCGTTCAATTCCCACCATGACCCCCGTATCTGCTCCATTCCCACCCTGACTGCCATATCCACTCCATTCCTACCCTGACCCCCGTATTCCCTCCATTCCTACCCTGACCCCTGTATCCACACCATTCCCACCCTGACCGCTTTACCCGCTCCATTCCCACGCTGACCCCTGTATCCGCACCATTCCCACGCAGACACCTGCATCCGCTCCATGCCCACCCTGACCCCGTTTCCCCTCCATTCGCACCCTGACCCCTGTATCCGCTACATTCCCACCCTGACCCCTGTATCCACTCCATTCCTACCCTTACTCGTGTATCCGCTCCATTCCTCTCCGACCCATGTTTCCACTCCATTCCCACACTGACCGCTGTATCCATTCCATTCCCACACTGACACCTGTATCCGCTCCATTCCCACCCTGACCCCTGTGTCCGCTCCATTCCCACACTGACCCCGTCTCAGCTCCATTCCCACCCTGTCTCCTGTATCCGCTCCATTCCCACCCTGACCTCTGCATCAATTCCATTCCCACCCTGATGCCTGGAACCGCCCCATACCCACCCTGACCCCGTCTCCACTCCATTCCCACCCTGACCTCTGTTTCCACTCCATTCCCAACCTGACCACTGTGTCCGCTCCATTCCCACCCTGACCCATGTATCCGCTCCATTCCGACCCTGACCCCTGTATCCACTCCATTCTGACCCTGACCCCTGTATCCGCTCTATTCCTCTCCGACCCATGTTTCCACTCCATTCCCACCCTGACGCCTGTTTCCACTCCATTCCCACACTGACCCCTGTATCCACTCCATTCCCACGCTGACCCCTGTATCCGCTTCATTCCCACCCCGAAGCCTCTATACGCTCCATTCCAACCCTGACCCCTGCATCCACTCCATTGCCACTCTGACACCTGGAACCGCTCCATACCCACCCTGACCACGTCTCCCCTCCATTCCCACCCTGAAACCTGTGTCCAATCCATTCCGACACTTACCCCTGTATCCACTACATTCCCGCCCTGACCGCTGTATCCGTTCCATTCCCACCCAGACCCCTTATCCCCTCCATTCCCACCCTGACCCTTGGATCTGCTCCACTCTAACCCCGACCCCTGTGTCCACTCCATTCCCACCCTGCCCCCTTTATCCATTCCATTCCCACCCTGACCCCTGTATCCCCTCCATTCCCAGCCTGACCACTGTATCCACTGCATTCCCACCCTGCCCTCTGTATCCACTCCATTTCCACCCTGACCCCTGTATCCGCTCCATTCCCACTCTGACCCCTGTATCTGCACCATTCCCACCCAGAAGCTGCATCCGCACCATGCCCACCCTGACCCCGTTTCCCCCCTATTCACACCCTGACCCCCTGTATCCACTCCATTCCCACCCTGCCCTCTGTATCCACTCCATTCCCACCCTGCCCCCTGTATCCACTCCATTCCCTCCCTGACCCCCGTATCCGCTCAATTCCCAACATGACTCCCGTATCTGCTCCATTCCTACCCTGACTGCGGTATTCTCTCCATTCCTACCCTGACCCCCATATTCCCTCCCTTCCTACCCTGACCCCTGTATCCATTCCATTCCCACCCTGACCGCTTTACCCGCTCCATTCCCACCCTGACCCCTGTATCCGCACCATTCCCACCCAGACACTGCATCCGCTCCATGCCCACCCTGACCCCGTTTCCCCTCCATTCCCACCCTCACCCCTGTATCCACTCCATTCCCACACTGATCCCTTACCCGCTACATTCCCACACTGACACCTGTATCCCCTCCATTCCCACACTGACCCCTGTGTCCCCCACATTCCCATCGTGATCCCTGCATCCCCCACATTCCCATGCTGAACCCTATATCCGCTCCAATCCCAACCTGACCATTGTATCCCCTCCATTCCCACGCTGACCTTTGTGTCCCCCACATTCTCATCATGATCCCTGCATCCTCCACATTCCCATGCTGAACCCTGTATCCACTCCAATCCCACTCTGACCCCCGTATTCCCTCCATTCGCACACTGACCCCCTTATTCCCTCCATTCCCACCCTGACCCTTGTATCCACTCCATTCCCACCCTGACCCCTGTGTCCAGTCCATTCCCACCCAGCCCGCTTTATTGGTTCCATTCCCACCCTGACCCCTCTATCGGCACAATTCCCACCGTTACACCTGCATTCACTCCATTCCCACCCTGATGCCTGTATCCGCTCCATTCCCACCCTGACCTATCTATCCTCTCCATTCCCACCCTGATCCCTGTATCCGCTACATTCCCACCCTGACCCCTGTATCCGCTCCATTCCCACCATGATCCCCGTATCTGCTCCATTCCCACCCTGACCGCCGTATCCGCTCCATTCCCACCCTGACCGCCGTATCTGCTCCATTCCCACCCTTACCCCTGTATCTCCTCCATTCCCACCCTGACTCCTGTATCTGCTCCATTCCCACCCTGACTGCTTTACCCGCTCCATTCCCACCCTGATCCCTGTCTCTGCACCATTCCCTCCCTGTCCCCTTTATCCCCTCCATTCCTACCCTTTCCCCAGTATCCCCTGCATTCCCACCCTGACCCCTGTATCCCCTTCATTCCCACCCTGACCCCTTTATCCACTCCATTCCCACCCAGCCCCCTTTATCGGTTCCATTCCCACCCAGACCCCTGTATCCGCTCCATTCCAACTGTTACACGTGCATCCACTCCATTCCCACCCTGATGCCTGTATCTGCTCCATTCCCACCCTGACTCCTGTATCCATTCCATTCCCAGCCTGATGCCTGTATCCGCTCCATTCCCAGCCTGACCCCTCTTTCTTCTCCACTCCCACCCTGACCCCTGTGTCCACTCCATTCCCACCTTGCCCCCTTTATCGGTTCCATTCCCACCCTGACCCCTGTATCCGCTCCATTCCCACCGTTACACCTGCATCTGCTCCATTCCCACCCTGATGCCTGTATCTGCTCCATTCCCACCGTTACACCTGTATCCGTTACATTCCCACCCTGACCCTCGTATCTGCTCCATTCCCACCCTGACCCCGGTATCTGCTCTATTCCCACCCTGACCACGGTATCCGCTCCATTCCTACCTTGACCCCTGTATCCCCTCCAATCTCGCCCTGACCCCTGTATCCATGCCATTCCCAACATGACGCCTGCATCCGCTCCATTCCCACCCTGTATCCACTCCATTCCCACCCAGACCCCTGTGCCCGCTCCATTCCCACCCTGACTCCGGTATCTGCTCCATTCCTCTCCAACCCATGTATCCACTTCTTTCCCCCACCTGACCCCGGTATCCGCTCAATTCCCACCACGACCAATGTATCCGCCCCATTCCCAACCCTGACCCCGATATCCGCTCCATTCGCACCTTGACCCCTGCATCTGTTCCATTCCCACCCTGACCCCTGCATCCGCTCCATTCCCAGCGTGACCCCTGTATAAGCTCCATTCCCACCCTGACCCCTGTATCCACTCCATTCCCACCCTGACCTTGTATCACATCCATTCCCACTCTGATCACTGTATCCCCACGTTCCCACATTGTCCCCTGCATCTGCTCCAGTCCCACCCTCGCCCCTGTACCCCCCACATTCCCACCCTCACCCCTGTCTCCTCCCAATTTCACCCTCACCCCGGTCTCCCTCCAATTCCCACCCTGACTCATGTACCCTCTCCATTCCCACTCTGACACCTGTATCCACTCCATTCCCACCCTGAACCCTGTATCCGCTCCATTCCCACCCTGAACCCTGTATCCACTCCATTCCCACCCTGAACCCTGTATCCGCTCCATTCCCACCATGATCCCCGTATCTGCTCCATTCCCACCCTGACCGCCGTATCCGCTCCATTCCCACCCTGACCGCCGTATCTGCTCCATTCCCACCCTTACCCCTGTATCTCCTCCATTCCCACCCTGACCCCTGTATCTGCTCCATTCCCACCCTGACTGCTTTACCCGCTCCATTCCCACCCTGACCCCTGTCTCTGCACCATTCCCTCCCTGTCCCCTTTATCCCCTCCATTCCTACCCTTTCCCCAGTATCCCCTGCATTCCCACCCTGACCCCTGTATCCCCTTCATTCCCACCCTGACCCCTTTATCCGCTCCATTCCCACGCTGACCCCTGTATCTGCTCCATCCCCACGCTGACCCCTGTATCCGCTCCATTCTCATCCTGACCCTAGTAACAGGGCCATTCCCTCCCTGATCCCTGTACCCACTCCATTCCCACCCTGTCCCCTGTATCTGCTCCATTCCCACACTGTGACCCATATCCACTCCATTCCCAAGCTGATCCTTGTATCCGCTACATTCCCACGCTGACCCCTGTATCTGCTCCATTCCCACGCTGACCCCAGTATCTGCTCAATTCCCACCATGACCACTGTATCCATTCCATTCCCACCGTGACCCCTGTTTCCACTCCATTCCCACCCTGACACTTGTATCCACTCCATTCCCACGCTGACCCCTGTATCCCCTCCATTCCCACAGTGTCCACTGTGTTCTCCACATTCTCATCCTGATCCCTGCATCCCCCACATTCCCATGCTGAACCCTATATCCGCTCCAATCCCACCCTGACCCCTGTATCCCTTCCAGTCCCACTCTGACCCCTGTGTCCCCCACATTCCCATGCTGAACCCTATATCCGCTCCATTCCCACCCTGACCGCTGTATCCCTTCCAGTCCCACTCTGACCCCTGTGTCCCCCACATTCCCATGCTGAACCCTATATCCGCTCCATTCCCACCCTGACCGCTGTATCCCTTCCAGTCCCACTCTGACCCCTGTGTCCCCCACATTCCCATGCTGAACCCTATATCCGCTCCATTCCCACCCTGACCGCTGTATCCGCTCCAAACCCACTCTGACCCCCGTATTCACTCCATTCTCACCCTGACCACCTTATCTCCTCCATTCCCACCATGACCCTTGGATCCGCTCCATTCCCACCCTGAACCCTGCATCGGCTCCATTCCCACCCTGACCCCTTTATCGGTTCCATTCCCAGACTGACCCCTGTATCTGCTCCATTCTCACCGTTACCCCTGCATCCGCTCCATTCCCACCCTGATGCCTGTATCCACTCCATTCCTACCCTGACCCCTGCATCCGCTCCATTCCCACCCTGATGCCTGTATCCACTCCATTCCTACCCTGACCCCTGCATCCGCTCCATTCCCACCCTGATGCCTGTATCCACTCCATTCCCACACTGACCCCTGTGTCCCCCACATTCCCATTGTGATCCCTGAATCCCCCACATTCCCAAGCTGAACCCTATATCCGCTCCAATCCCACCCTGAACCTGGTATCCCCTCCATTCCAACGCTTACCCTTGTGTCCCCCACATTCCCATCCTGATCCCTGCATCCCCCACATTCCCATGCTGAACCCTGTATCCACTCTGATCACACTATCCCCGCATTCCCTCCATTCTCACCCTGACACCCTTACCCCCTCCATTCCCGCCCTGACCCTTGGATCCACTCCATTCCCACCCTGACCCCTGTGTCCGCTTCATTCCCACCCAGACCACTTTATCGGTTCCATTCCCACCCTTACCCCTCTATCCGCACAATTCCCACCGTTACACCTGCATTCGCTCCATTCCCGCCCTGATGCCTGTATCCGCTCCATTCCCACCCAGACTCCTCTATACTCTCCATTCCCACCCTGACCTGCGTGTCTGCCCAATTCCCACCCTGACCCCCATATCCGCTCCATTCCCACCATGACCCACGTATCGGCTCCATTCCCACCCTGACCGCTGTATCCACTCCATTTCCACCCTGACCCCCGTATCCCCTCCAATCCCACCCTTACCCCTTTTTCTCCTCCATTCCCACCCTGACCCCTATATCCAGTCCATTCCCACCCTGACCGCTTTACCCGCTCCATTCCCACCCTGACCCCTGTATCCGCACCATTCCCACCCAGACACCTGCATCCATTCCATGCCCACCCTGACCCCATTTCCACTCCATTCCCACCCTGACCCCTGTATCCGCTCCATTCCAATGCTGACCCCTCTATCCACTCCATTCCCACCATGATGCCTGTATCCACTCCATTCCCACCCTGACCCCTCTATCCTCTCCATTACCACCCTGATCTCTGTATCTGCTACATTCCTACCCTGACCCCTGTATCCGCTCCAATCCCACCCTGACCCGCGCATCCGCTCCATTTCCTCCCTGACCCCCGTATCCGTTCAATTCCCACCATGACCCCCGTATCTGCTCCATTCCCACCCTGACTGCCATATCCACTCCATTCCTACCCTGACCCCCGTATTCCCTCCATTCCTACCCTGACCCCTGTATCCACACCATTCCCACCCTGACCGCTTTACCCGCTCCATTCCCACCCTGACCCCTGTATCCGCACCATTCCCACCCAGACACCTGCATCCGCTCCATGCCCACCCTGACCCCGTTTCCCCTCCATTCCCACCCTCACCCCTGTATCCGCTACATTCCCACCCTGACCCCTGTATCCACTCCATTCCTACCCTTACTCGTGTATCCGCTCCATTCCTCTCCGACCCATGTTTCCACTCCATTCCCACCCTGACCGCTTTACCCATTCCATTCACACCCTGACACCTGTATCCGCTCCATTCCCACCCTGACCCCTGTGTCCGCTCCATTCCCACACTGACCCCTGTGTCCGCTCCATTCCCACCCTATCCCCTGTATCCGCTCCATTCCCACCCTGACCTCTGCATCAATTCCATTCCCACCCTGATGCCTGGAACCGCCCCATACCCACCCTGACCCCGTCTCCCCTCCATTCCCAACCTGATCCCTGTATCCGCTCCATTCCCAACCTGACCACTGTGTCCGCTCCATTCCCACCCTGACCCATGTATCCGCTCCATTCCCACCCTGACCCCTGTATCCAGTCCATTCCTACCCTGACCCCTGTATCCGCTCTATTCCTCTCCGACCCATGTTTCCACTCCATTCCCACCCTGACGCCTGTTTCCACGCCATTCCCACACTGACCCCTGTATCCACTCCATTCCCACGCTGACCCCTGTATCCGCTTCATTCCCACCCCGAAGCCTCTATACACTCCATTCCAACCCTGACCCCTGCATCCACTCCATTGCCACTCTGACACCTGGAACCGCTCCATACCCACCCTGACCACGTCTCCCCTCCATTCCCACCCTGAAACCTGTGTCCAATCCATTCCGACACTTACCCCTGTATCCACTACATTCCCGCCCTGACCGCTGTATCCGTTCCATTCCCACCCAGACCCCTTATCCCCTCCATTCCCACCCTGACCCTTGGATCTGCTCCACTCTAACCCCGACCCCTGTGTCCACTCCATTCCCACCCTGCCCCCTTTATCGATTCCATTCCCACCCTGACCCCTGTATCCCCTCCATTCCCACCCTGACCCATGTATCCCCTCCATTCCCACCCTGACCCATGTATCCACTCCATTTCCACCCTGACGCCTTTACCCACTCCATTCCCACTCTGACCCCTGTATCTGCACCATTCCCACCCAGAAGCTGCATCCGCACCATGCCCACCCTGACCCCGTTTCCCCCCTTTTCACACCCTGACCCCTGTATCCACTCCATTCCCACCCTGACCCCTGTATCCGCTCCATTCCCACCCTGACCCGCGTATCCTCTCCATTCCCTCCCTGACCCCCGTATCCGCTCAATTCCCAACATGACTCCCGTATCTGCTCCATTCCTACCCTGACTGCGGTATTCTCTCCATTCCTACCCTGACCCCCATATTCCCTCCCTTCCTACCCTGACCCCTGTATCCACTCCATTCCCACCCTGACCGCTTTACCCGCTCCATTCCCACCCTGACCCCTGTATCCGCACCATTCCCACCCAGACACTGCATCCGCTCCATGCCCACCCTGACCCCGTTTCCCCTCCATTCCCACCCTCACCCCTGTATCCACTCCATTCCCACACTGATCCCTTACCCGCTACATTCCCACACTGACACCTGTATCCCCTCCATTCCCACACTGACCCCTGTGTCCCCCACATTCCCATCGTGATCCCTGCATCCCCCACATTCCCATGCTGAACCCTATATCCGCTCCAATCCCAACCTGACCATTGTATCCCCTCCATTCCCACGCTGACCTTTGTGTCCCCCACATTCCCATCATGATCCCTGCATCCTCCACATTCCCATGCTGAACCCTGTATCCACTCCAATCCCACTCTGACCCCCGTATTCCCTCCATTCGCACACTGACCCCCTTATTCCCTCCATTCCCACCCTGACCCTTGTATCCACTCCATTCCCACCCTGACCCCTGTGTCCAGTCCATTCCCACCCAGCCCGCTTTATTGGTTCCATTCCCACCCTGACCCCTCTATCGGCACAATTCCCACCGTTACACCTGCATTCACTCCATTCCCACCCTGATGCCTGTATCCGCTCCATTCCCACCCTGACCTATCTATCCTCTCCATTCCCACCCTGATCCCTGTATCCGCTACATTCCCACCCTGACCCCTGTATCCGCTCCATTCCCACCATGATCCCCGTATCTGCTCCATTCCCACCCTGACCGCCGTATCCGCTCCATTCCCACCCTGACCGCCGTATCTGCTCCATTCCCACCCTTACCCCTGTATCTCCTCCATTCCCACCCTGACTCCTGTATCTGCTCCATTCCCACCCTGACTGCTTTACCCGCTCCATTCCCACCCTGATCCCTGTCTCTGCACCATTCCCTCCCTGTCCCCTTTATCCCCTCCATTCCTACCCTTTCCCCAGTATCCCCTGCATTCCCACCCTGACCCCTGTATCCCCTTCATTCCCACCCTGACCCCTTTATCCACTCCATTCCCACCCAGCCCCCTTTATCGGTTCCATTCCCACCCAGACCCCTGTATCCGCTCCATTCCAACTGTTACACGTGCATCCACTCCATTCCCACCCTGATGCCTGTATCTGCTCCATTCCCACCCTGACTCCTGTATCCATTCCATTCCCAGCCTGATGCCTGTATCCGCTCCATTCCCAGCCTGACCCCTCTTTCTTCTCCACTCCCACCCTGACCCCTGTGTCCACTCCATTCCCACCTTGCCCCCTTTATCGGTTCCATTCCCACCCTGACCCCTGTATCCGCTCCATTCCCACCGTTACACCTGCATCTGCTCCATTCCCACCCTGATGCCTGTATCTGCTCCATTCCCACCGTTACACCTGTATCCGCTACATTCCCACCCTGACCCTCGTATCTGCTCCATTCCCACCCTGACCCCGGTATCTGCTCTATTCCCACCCTGACCACGGTATCCGCTCCATTCCTACCTTGACCCCTGTATCCCCTCCAATCTCGCCCTGACCCCTGTATCCATGCCATTCCCAACATGACGCCTGCATCCGCTCCATTCCCACCCTGTATCCATTCCATTCCCACCCAGACCCCTGTGCCCGCTCCATTCCCACCCTGACTCCGGTATCTGCTCCATTCCTCTCCAACCCATGTATCCACTTCTTTCCCCACCTGACCCCGGTATCCGCTCAATTCCCACCACGACCAATGTATCCGCCCCATTCCCAACCCTGACCCCGATATCCGCTCCATTCGCACCTTGACCCCTGCATCTGTTCCATTCCCACCCTGACCCCTGCATCCGCTCCATTCCCAGCGTGACCCCTGTATAAGCTCCATTCCCACCCTGACCCCTGTATCCACTCCATTCCCACCCTGACCTTGTATCACATCCATTCCCACTCTGATCACTGTATCCCCACGTTCCCACATTGTCCCCTGCATCTGCTCCAGTCCCACCCTCGCCCCTGTACCCCCCACATTCCCACCCTCACCCCTGTCTCCTCCCAATTTCACCCTCACCCCGGTCTCCCTCCAATTCCCACCCTGACTCATGTACCCTCTCCATTCCCACTCTGACACCTGTATCCACTCCATTCCCACCCTGAACCCTGTATCCGCTCCATTCCCACCCTGAACCCTGTATCCACTCCATTCCCACCCTGAACCCTGTATCCGCTCCATTCCCACCATGATCCCCGTATCTGCTCCATTCCCACCCTGACCGCCGTATCCGCTCCATTCCCACCCTGACCGCCGTATCTGCTCCATTCCCACCCTTACCCCTGTATCTCCTCCATTCCCACCCTGACCCCTGTATCTGCTCCATTCCCACCCTGACTGCTTTACCCGCTCCATTCCCACCCTGACCCCTGTCTCTGCACCATTCCCTCCCTGTCCCCTTTATCCCCTCCATTCCTACCCTTTCCCCAGTATCCCCTGCATTCCCACCCTGACCCCTGTATCCCCTTCATTCCCACCCTGACCCCTTTATCCGCTCCATTCCCACGCTGACCCCTGTATCTGCACCATTCCCACCCTGACCCCTGTATCCGATCCATTCTCATCCTGACCCTAGTAACAGGGCCATTCCCTCCCTGATCCCTGTACCCACTCCATTCCCACCCTGTCCCCTGTATCTGCTCCATTCCCACACTGTGACCCATATCCACTCCATTCCCAAGCTGATCCTTGTATCCGCTACATTCCCACGCTGACCCCTGTATCTGCTCCATTCCCACGCTGACCCCAGTATCTGCTCAATTCCCACCATGACCACTGTATCCATTCCATTCCCTCCATGACCCCTGTATCCACTCCATTCCCAAGCTAACACTTGTATCCGCTCCATTCCCATGCTGACCCCTGTATCCCCTTCATTCCCACAGTGTCCACTGTGTTCTCCACATTCTCATCCTGATCCCTGCATCCCCCACATTCCATGCTGAACCCTATATCCGCTCCAATCCCACCCTGACCCCTGTATCCCTTCCAGTCCCACTCTGACCCCTGTGTCCCCCACATTCCCATGCTGAACCCTATATCCGCTCCATTCCCACCCTGACCGCTGTATCCGCTCCAAACCCACTCTGACCCCCGTATTCACTCCATTCTCACCCTGACCACCTTATCTCCTCCATTCCCACCATGACCCTTGGATCCGCTCCATTCCCACCCTGAACACTGCATCGGCTCCATTCCCACCCTGACCCCTTTATCGGTTCCATTCCCAGACTGACCCCTGTATCTGCTCCATTCTCACCGTTACCCCTGCATCCGCTCCATTCCCACCCTGATGCCTGTATCCACTCCATTCCTACCCTGACCCCTGCATCCGCTCCATTCCCACCCTGATGCCTGCATCCGCTCCATTCCCACCCTGATGCCTGTATCCACTCCATTCCTACCCTGACCCCTGCATCCGCTCCATTCCCACCCTGATGCCTGCATCCGCTCCATTCCCACCCTGATGCCTGTATCCACTCCATTCCCACACTGACCCCTGTGTCCCCCACATTCCCATTGTGATCCCTGAATCCCCCACATTCCCAAGCTGAACCCTATATCCGCTCCAATCCCACCCTGAACCTGGTATCCCCTCCATTCCAACGCTTACCCTTGTGTCCCCCACATTCCCATCCTGATCCCTGCATCCCCCACATTCCCATGCTGAACCCTGTATCCACTCTGATCACACTATCCCCGCATTCCCTCCATTCTCACCCTGACACCCTTACCCCCTCCATTCCCGCCCTGACCCTTGGATCCACTCCATTCCCACCCTGACCCCTGTGTCCGCTTCATTCCCACCCAGACCACTTTATCGGTTCCATTCCCACCCTTACCCCTCTATCCGCACAATTCCCACCGTTACACCTGCATTCGCTCCATTCCCGCCCTGATGCCTGTATCCGCTCCATTCCCACCCAGACTCCTCTATACTCTCCATTCCCACCCTGACCTGCGTGTCTGCCCAATTCCCACCCTGACCCCCATATCCGCTCCATTCCCACCATGACCCACGTATCGGCTCCATTCCCACCCTGACCGCTGTATCCACTCCATTTCCACCCTGACCCCCGTATCCCCTCCAATCCCACCCTTACCCCTTTTTCTCCTCCATTCCCACCCTGACCCCTATATCCAGTCCATTCCCACCCTGACCGCTTTACCCGCTCCATTCCCACCCTGACCCCTGTATCCGCACCATTCCCACCCAGACACCTGCATCCATTCCATGCCCACCCTGACCCCATTTCCCCTCCATTCCCACCCTGAACCCTGTATCCGCTCCATTCCCATCCTGACCCCTCTATCCTCTCCATTCCCACCATGATGCCTGTATCCGCTCCATTCCCACCCTGACCCCTCTATCCTCTCCATTACCACCCTGATCTCTGTATCTGCTACATTCCTACCCTGACCCCTGTATCCGCTCCAATCCCACCCTGACCCGCGCATCCGCTCCATTTCCTCCCTGACCCCCGTATCCGTTCAATTCCCACCATGACCCCCGTATCTGCTCCATTCCCACCCTGACTGCCATATCCACTCCATTCCTACCCTGACCCCCGTATTCCCTCCATTCCTACCCTGACCCCTGTATCCACACCATTCCCACCCTGACCGCTTTACCCGCTCCATTCCCACCCTGACCCCTGTATCCGCACCATTCCCACCCAGACACCTGCATCCGCTCCATGCCCACCCTGACCCCGTTTCCCCTCCATTCCCACCCTCACCCCTGTATCCGCTACATTCCCACCCTGACCCCTGTATCCACTCCATTCCTACCCTTACTCGTGTATCCGCTCCATTCCTCTCCGACCCATGTTTCCACTCCATTCCCACCCTGACCGCTTTACCCATTCCATTCACACCCTGACACCTGTATCCGCTCCATTCCCACCCTGACCCCTGTGTCCGCTCCATTCCCACACTGACCCCTGTGTCCGCTCCATTCCCACCCTATCCCCTGTATCCGCTCCATTCCCACCCTGACCTCTGCATCAATTCCATTCCCACCCTGATGCCTGGAACCGCCCCATACCCACCCTGACCCCGTCTCCCCTCCATTCCCAACCTGATCCCTGTATCCGCTCCATTCCCAACCTGACCACTGTGTCCGCTCCATTCCCACCCTGACCCATGTATCCGCTCCATTCCCACCCTGACCCCTGTATCCAGTCCATTCCTACCCTGACCCCTGTATCCGCTCTATTCCTCTCCGACCCATGTTTCCACTCCATTCCCACCCTGACGCCTGTTTCCACGCCATTCCCACACTGACCCCTGTATCCACTCCATTCCCACGCTGACCCCTGTATCCGCTTCATTCCCACCCCGAAGCCTCTATACACTCCATTCCAACCCTGACCCCTGCATCCACTCCATTGCCACTCTGACACCTGGAACCGCTCCATACCCACCCTGACCACGTCTCCCCTCCATTCCCACCCTGAAACCTGTGTCCAATCCATTCCGACACTTACCCCTGTATCCACTACATTCCCGCCCTGACCGCTGTATCCGTTCCATTCCCACCCAGACCCCTTATCCCCTCCATTCCCACCCTGACCCTTGGATCTGCTCCACTCTAACCCCGACCCCTGTGTCCACTCCATTCCCACCCTGCCCCCTTTATCGATTCCATTCCCACCCTGACCCCTGTATCCCCTCCATTCCCACCCTGACCCATGTATCCCCTCCATTCCCACCCTGACCCATGTATCCACTCCATTTCCACCCTGACGCCTTTACCCACTCCATTCCCACTCTGACCCCTGTATCTGCACCATTCCCACCCAGAAGCTGCATCCGCACCATGCCCACCCTGACCCCGTTTCCCCCCTTTTCACACCCTGACCCCTGTATCCACTCCATTCCCACCCTGACCCCTGTATCCGCTCCATTCCCACCCTGACCCGCGTATCCTCTCCATTCCCTCCCTGACCCCCGTATCCGCTCAATTCCCAACATGACTCCCGTATCTGCTCCATTCCTACCCTGACTGCGGTATTCTCTCCATTCCTACCCTGACCCCCATATTCCCTCCCTTCCTACCCTGACCCCTGTATCCACTCCATTCCCACCCTGACCGCTTTACCCGCTCCATTCCCACCCTGACCCCTGTATCCGCACCATTCCCACCCAGACACTGCATCCGCTCCATGCCCACCCTGACCCCGTTTCCCCTCCATTCCCACCCTCACCCCTGTATCCACTCCATTCCCACACTGATCCCTTACCCGCTACATTCCCACACTGACACCTGTATCCCCTCCATTCCCACACTGACCCCTGTGTCCCCCACATTCCCATCGTGATCCCTGCATCCCCCACATTCCCATGCTGAACCCTATATCCGCTCCAATCCCAACCTGACCATTGTATCCCCTCCATTCCCACGCTGACCTTTGTGTCCCCCACATTCCCATCATGATCCCTGCATCCTCCACATTCCCATGCTGAACCCTGTATCCACTCCAATCCCACTCTGACCCCCGTATTCCCTCCATTCGCACACTGACCCCCTTATTCCCTCCATTCCCACCCTGACCCTTGTATCCACTCCATTCCCACCCTGACCCCTGTGTCCAGTCCATTCCCACCCAGCCCGCTTTATTGGTTCCATTCCCACCCTGACCCCTCTATCGGCACAATTCCCACCGTTACACCTGCATTCACTCCATTCCCACCCTGATGCCTGTATCCGCTCCATTCCCACCCTGACCTATCTATCCTCTCCATTCCCACCCTGATCCCTGTATCCGCTACATTCCCACCCTGACCCCTGTATCCGCTCCATTCCCACCATGATCCCCGTATCTGCTCCATTCCCACCCTGACCGCCGTATCCGCTCCATTCCCACCCTGCCCGCTGTATCTGCTCCATTCCCACCCTTACCCCTGTATCTCCTCCATTCCCACCCTGACTCCTGTATCTGCTCCATTCCCACCCTGACTGCTTTACCCGCTCCATTCCCACCCTGATCCCTGTCTCTGCACCATTCCCTCCCTGTCCCCTTTATCCCCTCCATTCCTACCCTTTCCCCTGTATCCGCTGCATTCCCACCCTGACCCCTGTATCCCTTACGTTCCCACCCTGACCCCTTTATCCACTCCATACCCACCCAGTGCCCTTTATCTGCTCCAATCCCACGCTGACCCATGTATCCGCACCATTCCAACTGTTACACGTGCATCCACTCCATTCCCACCCTGATGCCTGTATCTGCTCCATTCCCACCCTGACTCCTGTATCCATTCCATTCCCAGCCTGATGCCTGTATCCGCTCCATTCCCAGCCTGACCCCTCTTTCTTCTCCACTCCCACCCTGACCCCTGTGTCCACTCCATTCCCACCTTGCCCCCTTTATCGGTTCCATTCCCACCCTGACCCCTGTATCCGCTCCATTCCCACCGTTACACCTGCATCTGCTCCATTCCCACCCTGATGCCTGTATCTGCTCCATTCCCACCGTTACACCTGTATCCGCTACATTCCCACCCTGACCCTCGTATCTGCTCCATTCCCACCCTGACCCCGGTATCTGCTCTATTCCCACCCTGACCACGGTATCCGCTCCATTCCTACCTTGACCCCTGTATCCCCTCCAATCTCGCCCTGACCCCTGTATCCATGCCATTCCCAACATGACGCCTGCATCCGCTCCATTCCCACCCTGTATCCATTCCATTCCCACCCAGACCCCTGTGCCCGCTCCATTCCCACCCTGACTCCGGTATCTGCTCCATTCCTCTCCAACCCATGTATCCACTTCTTTCCCCACCTGACCCCGGTATCCGCTCAATTCCCACCACGACCAATGTATCCGCCCCATTCCCAACCCTGACCCCGATATCCGCTCCATTCGCACCTTGACCCCTGCATCTGTTCCATTCCCACCCTGACCCCTGCATCCGCTCCATTCCCAGCGTGACCCCTGTATAAGCTCCATTCCCACCCTGACCCCTGTATCCACTCCATTCCCACCCTGACCTTGTATCACATCCATTCCCACTCTGATCACTGTATCCCCACGTTCCCACATTGTCCCCTGCATCTGCTCCAGTCCCACCCTCGCCCCTGTACCCCCCACATTCCCACCCTCATCCCTGTCTCCTCCCAATTTCACCCTCACCCCGGTCTCCCTCCAATTCCCACCCTGACTCATGTACCCTCTCCATTCCCACTCTGACACCTGTATCCACTCCATTCCCACCCTGAACCCTGTATCCGCTCCATTCCCACCCTGAACCCTGTATCCACTCCATTCCCACCCTGAACCCTGTATCCGCTCCATTCCCACCATGATCCCCGTATCTGCTCCATTCCCACCCTGACCGCCGTATCCGCTCCATTCCCACCCTGACCGCCGTATCTGCTCCATTCCCACCCTTACCCCTGTATCTCCTCCATTCCCACCCTGACCCCTGTATCTGCTCCATTCCCACCCTGACTGCTTTACCCGCTCCATTCCCACCCTGACCCCTGTCTCTGCACCATTCCCTCCCTGTCCCCTTTATCCCCTCCATTCCTACCCTTTCCCCAGTATCCCCTGCATTCCCACCCTGACCCCTGTATCCCCTTCATTCCCACCCTGACCCCTTTATCCGCTCCATTCCCACGCTGACCCCTGTATCTGCTCCATCCCCACGCTGACCCCTGTATCCGCTCCATTCTCATCCTGACCCTAGTAACAGGGCCATTCCCTCCCTGATCCCTGTACCCACTCCATTCCCACCCTGTCCCCTGTATCTGCTCCATTCCCACACTGTGACCCATATCCACTCCATTCCCAAGCTGATCCTTGTATCCGCTACATTCCCACGCTGACCCCTGTATCTGCTCCATTCCCACGCTGACCCCAGTATCTGCTCAATTCCCACCATGACCACTGTATCCATTCCATTCCCACCGTGACCCCTGTTTCCACTCCATTCCCACCCTGACACTTGTATCCACTCCATTCCCACGCTGACCCCTGTATCCCCTCCATTCCCACAGTGTCCACTGTGTTCTCCACATTCTCATCCTGATCCCTGCATCCCCCACATTCCCATGCTGAACCCTATATCCGCTCCAATCCCACCCTGACCCCTGTATCCCTTCCAGTCCCACTCTGACCCCTGTGTCCCCCACATTCCCATGCTGAACCCTATATCCGCTCCATTCCCACCCTGACCGCTGTATCCGCTCCAAACCCACTCTGACCCCCGTATTCACTCCATTCTCACCCTGACCACCTTATCTCCTCCATTCCCACCATGACCCTTGGATCCGCTCCATTCCCACCCTGAACCCTGCATCGGCTCCATTCCCACCCTGACCCCTTTATCGGTTCCATTCCCAGACTGACCCCTGTATCTGCTCCATTCTCACCGTTACCCCTGCAACAGCTCCATTCCCACCCTGATGCCTGTATCCGCTCCATTCCCACCCTGACCGCTGTATCCTCTCCATTCCCAAGCTGAACCCTGTATCCGCTCCAAACCCACTCTGACCCCCGTATTCACTCCATTCTCACCCTGACCACCTTATCTCCTCCATTCCCACCATGACCCTTGGATCCGCTCCATTCCCACCCTGAACACTGCATCGGCTCCATTCCCACCCTGACCCCTTTATCGGTTCCATTCCCAGACTGACCCCTGTATCTGCTCCATTCTCACCGTTACCCCTGCATCCGCTCCATTCCCACCCTGATGCCTGTATCCACTCCATTCCCACCCTGACTCCTGTATCCACTCCATTCCCACACTGACCCCTGTGTCCCCCACATTCCCATTGTGATCCCTGAATCCCCCACATTCCCAAGCTGAACCCTATATCCGCTCCAATCCCACCCTGAACCTGGTATCCCCTCCATTCCAACGCTTACCCTTGTGTCCCCCACATTCCCATCCTGATCCCTGCATCCCCACATTCCCATGCTGAACCCTGTATCCACTCTGATCACACTATCCCCGCATTCCCTCCATTCTCACCCTGACACCCTTACCCCCTCCATTCCCGCCCTGACCCTTGGATCCACTCCATTCCCACCCTGACCCCTGTGTCCGCTTCATTCCCACCCAGACCACTTTATCGGTTCCATTCCCACCCTTACCCCTCTATCCGCACAATTCCCACCGTTACACCTGCATTCGCTCCATTCCCGCCCTGATGCCTGTATCCGCTCCATTCCCACCCAGACTCCTCTATACTCTCCATTCCCACCCTGACCTGCGTGTCTGCCCAATTCCCACCCTGACCCCCATATCCGCTCCATTCCCACCATGACCCACGTATCGGCTCCATTCCCACCCTGACCGCTGTATCCACTCCATTTCCACCCTGACCCCCGTATCCCCTCCAATCCCACCCTTACCCCTTTTTCTCCTCCATTCCCACCCTGACCCCTATATCCAGTCCATTCCCACCCTGACCGCTTTACCCGCTCCATTCCCACCCTGACCCCTGTATCCGCACCATTCCCACCCAGACACCTGCATCCATTCCATGCCCACCCTGACCCCATTTCCCCTCCATTCCCACCCTGAACCCTGTATCCGCTCCATTCCCATCCTGACCCCTCTATCCTCTCCATTCCCACCATGATGCCTGTATCCGCTCCATTCCCACCCTGACCCCTCTATCCTCTCCATTACCACCCTGATCTCTGTATCTGCTACATTCCTACCCTGACCCCTGTATCCGCTCCAATCCCACCCTGACCCGCGCATCCGCTCCATTTCCTCCCTGACCCCCGTATCCGTTCAATTCCCACCATGACCCCCGTATCTGCTCCATTCCCACCCTGACTGCCATATCCACTCCATTCCTACCCTGACCCCCGTATTCCCTCCATTCCTACCCTGACCCCTGTATCCACACCATTCCCACCCTGACCGCTTTACCCGCTCCATTCCCACCCTGACCCCTGTATCCGCACCATTCCCACCCAGACACCTGCATCCGCTCCATGCCCACCCTGACCCCGTTTCCCCTCCATTCCCACCCTCACCCCTGTATCCGCTACATTCCCACCCTGACCCCTGTATCCACTCCATTCCTACCCTTACTCGTGTATCCGCTCCATTCCTCTCCGACCCATGTTTCCACTCCATTCCCACCCTGACCGCTTTACCCATTCCATTCACACCCTGACACCTGTATCCGCTCCATTCCCACCCTGACCCCTGTGTCCGCTCCATTCCCACACTGACCCCTGTGTCCGCTCCATTCCCACCCTATCCCCTGTATCCGCTCCATTCCCACCCTGACCTCTGCATCAATTCCATTCCCACCCTGATGCCTGGAACCGCCCCATACCCACCCTGACCCCGTCTCCCCTCCATTCCCAACCTGATCCCTGTATCCGCTCCATTCCCAACCTGACCACTGTGTCCGCTCCATTCCCACCCTGACCCATGTATCCGCTCCATTCCCACCCTGACCCCTGTATCCAGTCCATTCCTACCCTGACCCCTGTATCCGCTCTATTCCTCTCCGACCCATGTTTCCACTCCATTCCCACCCTGACGCCTGTTTCCACGCCATTCCCACACTGACCCCTGTATCCACTCCATTCCCACGCTGACCCCTGTATCCGCTTCATTCCCACCCCGAAGCCTCTATACGCTCCATTCCAACCCTGACCCCTGCATCCACTCCATTGCCACTCTGACACCTGGAACCGCTCCATACCCACCCTGACCACGTCTCCCCTCCATTCCCACCCTGAAACCTGTGTCCAATCCATTCCGACACTTACCCCTGTATCCACTACATTCCCGCCCTGACCGCTGTATCCGTTCCATTCCCACCCAGACCCCTTATCCCCTCCATTCCCACCCTGACCCTTGGATCTGCTCCACTCTAACCCCGACCCCTGTGTCCACTCCATTCCCACCCTGCCCCCTTTATCGATTCCATTCCCACCCTGACCCCTGTATCCCCTCCATTCCCACCCTGACCCATGTATCCACTCCATTTCCACCCTGACGCCTTTACCCACTCCATTCCCACTCTGACCCCTGTATCTGCACCATTCCCACCCAGAAGCTGCATCCGCACCATGCCCACCCTGACCCCGTTTCCCCCCTTTTCACACCCTGACCCCTGTATCCACTCCATTCCCACCCTGACCCCTGTATCCGCTCCATTCCCACCCTGACCCGCGTATCCTCTCCATTCCCTCCCTGACCCCCGTATCCGCTCAATTCCCAACATGACTCCCGTATCTGCTCCATTCCTACCCTGACTGCGGTATTCTCTCCATTCCTACCCTGACCCCCATATTCCCTCCCTTCCTACCCTGACCCCTGTATCCACTCCATTCCCACCCTGACCGCTTTACCCGCTCCATTCCCACCCTGACCCCTGTATCCGCACCATTCCCACCCAGACACTGCATCCGCTCCATGCCCACCCTGACCCCGTTTCCCCTCCATTCCCACCCTCACCCCTGTATCCACTCCATTCCCACACTGATCCCTTACCCGCTACATTCCCACACTGACACCTGTATCCCCTCCATTCCCACACTGACCCCTGTGTCCCCCACATTCCCATCGTGATCCCTGCATCCCCCACATTCCCATGCTGAACCCTATATCCGCTCCAATCCCAACCTGACCATTGTATCCCCTCCATTCCCACGCTGACCTTTGTGTCCCCCACATTCCCATCATGATCCCTGCATCCTCCACATTCCCATGCTGAACCCTGTATCCACTCCAATCCCACTCTGACCCCCGTATTCCCTCCATTCGCACACTGACCCCCTTATTCCCTCCATTCCCACCCTGACCCTTGTATCCACTCCATTCCCACCCTGACCCCTGTGTCCAGTCCATTCCCACCCAGCCCGCTTTATTGGTTCCATTCCCACCCTGACCCCTCTATCGGCACAATTCCCACCGTTACACCTGCATTCACTCCATTCCCACCCTGATGCCTGTATCCGCTCCATTCCCACCCTGACCTATCTATCCTCTCCATTCCCACCCTGATCCCTGTATCCGCTACATTCCCACCCTGACCCCTGTATCCGCTCCATTCCCACCATGATCCCCGTATCTGCTCCATTCCCACCCTGACCGCCGTATCCGCTCCATTCCCACCCTGACCGCCGTATCTGCTCCATTCCCACCCTTACCCCTGTATCTCCTCCATTCCCACCCTGACTCCTGTATCTGCTCCATTCCCACCCTGACTGCTTTACCCGCTCCATTCCCACCCTGATCCCTGTCTCTGCACCATTCCCTCCCTGTCCCCTTTATCCCCTCCATTCCTACCCTTTCCCCAGTATCCCCTGCATTCCCACCCAGACCCCTGTATCCCCTTCATTCCCACCCTGACCCCTTTATCCACTCCATTCCCACCCAGCCCCCTTTATCGGTTCCATTCCCACCCAGACCCCTGTATCCGCTCCATTCCAACTGTTACACGTGCATCCACTCCATTCCCACCCTGATGCCTGTATCTGCTCCATTCCCACCCTGCCTCCTGTATCCATTCCATTCCCAGCCTGATGCCTGTATCCGCTCCATTCCCAGCCTGACCCCTCTTTCTTCTCCACTCCCACCCTGACCCCTGTGTCCACTCCATTCCCACCTTGCCCCCTTTATCGGTTCCATTCCCACCCTGACCCCTGTATCCGCTCCATTCCCACCGTTACACCTGCATCTGCTCCATTCCCACCCTGATGCCTGTATCTGCTCCATTCCCACCGTTACACCTGTATCCGCTACATTCCCACCCTGACCCTCGTATCTGCTCCATTCCCACCCTGACCCCGGTATCTGCTCTATTCCCACCCTGACCACGGTATCCGCTCCATTCCTACCTTGACCCCTGTATCCCCTCCAATCTCGCCCTGACCCCTGTATCCATGCCATTCCCAACATGACGCCTGCATCCGCTCCATTCCCACCCTGTATCCACTCCATTCCCACCCAGACCCCTGTGCCCGCTCCATTCCCACCCTGACTCCGGTATCTGCTCCATTCCTCTCCAACCCATGTATCCACTTCTTTCCCCACCTGACCCCGGTATCCGCTCAATTCCCACCACGACCAATGTATCCGCCCCATTCCCAACCCTGACCCCGATATCCGCTCCATTCGCACCTTGACCCCTGCATCTGTTCCATTCCCACCCTGACCCCTGCATCCGCTCCATTCCCAGCGTGACCCCTGTATCCACTCCATTCCCACCCTGACCTTGTATCACATCCATTCCCACTCTGATCACTGTATCCCCACGTTCCCACATTGTCCCCTGCATCTGCTCCAGTCCCACCCTCGCCCCTGTACCCCCCACATTCCCACCCTCACCCCTGTCTCCTCCCAATTTCACCCTCACCCCGGTCTCCCTCCAATTCCCACCCTGACTCCTGTATACTTTCCATTCCCACTCTGACACCTGTATCCACTCCATTCCCACACTGACCCCTGTATCCGCTCCATTCCCACCCTGAACCCTGTATCCACTCCATTCCCACCCTGAACCCTGTATCCGCTCCATTCCCACCCTGAACCCGGTATCTGCTCCATTCCCACACTTACCCTGGTATCCGCTCCATTCCTACACTGGCCCCTGTATCTGCTCCATTCCCACGCTTACCCCTGTATCTGCTCCATTCCCACCCTGACCCCTGTATCTGCTCCATTCCCACCCTGACTCCTGTACCCGCTCCATTCCCACCCTGACCCCTGTCTCTGCACCATTCCCTCCCTGTCCCCTTTATCCCCTCCATTCCTACCCTTTCCCCAGTATCCCCTGCATTCCCACCCTGACCCCTGTATCCACTCCATTCCCACCCTGACCCCTTTATCCGCTCCATTCCCACGCTGACCCCTGTATCTGCTCCATTCCCACGCTGACCCCTGTATCCGCTCCATTCTCATCCTGACCCTAGTAACAGGGCCATTCCCTCCCTGATCCCTGTACCCACTCCATTCCCACCCTGTCCCCTGTATCTGCTCCATTCCCACACTGTGACCCATATCCACTCCATTCCCAAGCTGATCCTTGTATCCGCTACATTCCCACGCTGACCCCTGTATCTGCTTCATTCCCATGCTGACCCCAGTATCTGCTCAATTCCCACCATGACCACTGTATCCATTCCATTCCCACCGTGACCCCTGTTTCCACTCCATTCCCACCCTGACACTTGTATCCACTCCATTCCCACGCTGACCCCTGTATCCCCTCCATTCCCACAGTGTCCACTGTGTTCTCCACATTCTCATCCTGATCCCTGCATCCCCCACATTCCCATGCTGAACCCTATATCCGCTCCATTCCCACCCTGACCGCTGTATCCTCTCCATTCCCAAGCTGAACCCTGTATCCGCTCCAAACCCACTCTGACCCCCGTATTCACTCCATTCTCACCCTGACCACCTTATCTCCTCCATTCCCACCATGACCCTTGGATCCGCTCCATTCCCACCCTGAACACTGCATCGGCTCCATTCCCACCCTGACCCCTTTATCGGTTCCATTCCCAGACTGACCCCTGTATCTGCTCCATTCTCACCGTTACCCCTGCAACAGCTCCATTCCCACCCTGATGCCTGTATCCACTCCATTCCTACCCTGACCCCTGCATCCGCTCCATTCCCACCCTGATGCCTGTATCCACTCCATTCCCACCCTGACTCCTGTATCCACTCCATTCCCACACTGACCCCTGTGTCCCCCACATTCCCATTGTGATCCCTGAATCCCCCACATTCCCAAGCTGAACCCTATATCCGCTCCAATCCCACCCTGAACCTGGTATCCCCTCCATTCCAACGCTTACCCTTGTGTCCCCCACATTCCCATCCTGATCCCTGCATCCCCCACATTCCCATGCTGAACCCTGTATCCACTCTGATCACACTATCCCCGCATTCCCTCCATTCTCACCCTGACACCCTTACCCCCTCCATTCCCGCCCTGACCCTTGGATCCACTCCATTCCAACCCTGACCCCTGTGTCCGCTTCATTCCCACCCAGACCACTTTATCGGTTCCATTCCCACCCTTACCCCTCTATCCGCACAATTCCCACCGTTACACCTGCATTCGCTCCATTCCCGCCCTGATGCCTGTATCCGCTCCATTCCCACCCAGACTCCTCTATACTCTCCATTCCCACCCTGACCCGCGTGTCTGCCCAATTCCCACCCTGACCCCCATATCCGCTCCATTCCCACCATGACCCACGTATCGGCTCCATTCCCACCCTGACCGCTGTATCCACTCCATTTCCACCCTGACCCCTGTATTCCCTCCAATCCCACCCTTACCCCTTTTTCTCCTCCATTCCCACCCTGACCCCTATATCCACTCCATTCCCACCCTGACCGCTTTACCCGCTCCATTCCCACCCTGACCCCTGTATCCGCACCATTCCCACCCAGACACCTGCATCCATTCCATGCCCACCCTGACCCCATTTCCCTTCCATTCCCACCCTGAACCCTGTATCCGCTCCATTCCCATCCTGACCCCTCTATCCTCTCCATTCCCACCATGATGCCTGTATCCGCTCCATTCCCACCCTGACCCCTCTATCCTCTCCATTACCACCCTGATCTCTGTATCTGCTACATTCCTACCCTGACCCCTGTATTCGCTCCAATCCCACCCTGACCCGCGCATCCGCTCCATTTCCTCCCTGACCCCCGTATCCGTTCAATTCCCACCATGACCCCCGTATCTGCTCCATTCCCACCCTGACTGCCATATCCACTCCATTCCTACCCTGACCCCCGTATTCCCTCCATTCCTACCCTGACCCCTGTATCCACACCATTCCCACCCTGACCGCTTTACCCGCTCCATTCCCACCCTGACCCCTGTATCCGCACCATTCCCACCCAGACACCTGCATCCGCTCCATGCCCACCCTGACCCCGTTTCCCCTCCATTCCCACCCTCACCCCTGTATCCGCTACATTCCCACCCTGACCCCTGTATCCACTCCATTCCTACCCTTACTCGTGTATCCGCTCCATTCCTCTCCGACCCATGTTTCCACTCCATTCCCACCCTGACCGCTTTACCCATTCCATTCCCACCCTGACCACTGTATCCGCTCCATTCACACCCTGACACCTGTATCCGCTCCATTCCCACCCTGACCCCTGTGTCCGCTCCATTCCCACACTGACCCCTGTGTCCGCTCCATTCCCACCCTATCCCCTGTATCCGCTCCATTCCCACCCTGACCTCTGCATCAATTACATTCCCACCCTGATGCCTGGAACCACCCCATACCCACCCTGACCCCGTCTCCCCTCCATTCCCAACCTGATCCCTGTATCTGCTCCATTCCCAACCTGACCACTGTGTCCGCTCCATTCCCACCCTGACCCATGTATCCGCTCCATTCGCACCCTGACCCCTGTATCCACTCCATTCCTACCCTGACCCCTGTATCCGCTCTATTCCTCTCCGACCCATGTTTCCACTCCATTCCCACCCTGACCCCTGTTTCCACGCCATTCCCACACTGACCCCTGTATCCACTCCATTCCCACGCTGACCCCTGTATCCGCACCATTCCCACCCAGACACTGCATCCGCTCCATGCCCACCCTGACCCCGTTTCCCCTCCATTCCCACCCTCACCCCTGTATCCGCTCCATTCCCACACTGACCCCTCTATCTGCTCCATTCACACCCTGACATCTGCATCCGCTCCATTCCCACCCTGACCCCTGTATCCACTCCATTCCCACCCTGATGCCTGTATCTGACCCATTCCCACCCTGACTCCTTTATCCGATCCATTCCCACCCTGATCCCTGTATCCGTTACAATACCACCCTGACCCCTGTGTCCGCTCGATTCCCACCCAGCCCTCTTTACCGATTCCATTCCCAGTATGACCCCTCTATCCGCACAATTCCCACCGTTACATCTGCATTCACTCCTTTCCCACCCTGATGCCTGTATCCTCTCCATTCCCACCCTGATCCCTGTATCCGCTACATTCCCACCCTGACCCCTGTATGTGCTCCATTCCCACCCTGACCCCTGTATCCGCTCCATTCCCACCCTGACACCTCTATCCGCTCCATTCCCACCCTGACCCCTGTATCCGCTCCATTCCCACCCTGACACCTGTATCCGCTCCATTCCCACCCTGACCCCTGTGTCTGCTCCATTCCCACACTGACCCCTGTGTCTGCTCCATTCCCACACTGACCCCTGCATCCGCTCCATTCCCACCCTATCCCCTGTATCCGCTCCATTCACACCCTGACCCCTACATCCACTCCATTCCCACCCTGATGCCTGAAACCGCCCCATACCCACCCTGACCCTGTCTCCCCTCCATTCCGAACCTGATCCCTGTATCTGCTCCATTCCCTCCCTGACCCGTGTATCCACTCCATTCCCACCCTGATGCCTGGAACCACCCCATACCCACACTGACCCCGGCCGCCCTCCATTCACAACATGACCCCTGTATCCGCTCTATTCCCACCCTGACCCCTGTGTCTGCTCCATTCCCACACTGACCCCTGTATCCGCTCCATTCACACCCTATCCCCTGTATCCGCTACATTCCCACCCTGACCCCTACATCCACTCCATTCCCACCCTGATGCCGGGAACCGCCCCATACCCACCCTGACCCCGTCTCCCCTCCATTCTGAACCTGATCCTTGTATCCACTCCATTCCCTCCCTGACCCATGCATCCACTCCATTCCCACCCTGATGCCTGGAACCGCCCCATACCCACCCTGACCCCGGCCCCCCTCCATTCACAACCTGACCCTTGGATCCGCTCCATTCCCACCCTGACCCCTTTAACCGTTCCATTCCCACCCTGACCCCTGTATCCATTCCATTCCCACACTGACCCCTGTGTCTACTGCGTTCCTCTATGACCCAGGTATCCGCTCCATTCCCACCCTGACCCCTGTATCCACTCCATTCCTACCCTTATTCCTGTATCCGCTCCATTCCTCTCCGACCCATGTTTCCACTCCATTCCCACCCTGACCGCTTTACCCACTCCATTCCCACCCTGACCCCTGTATCCGCTCCATTCCCACCCTGACCCCTCTATCCAATCCATTCACACCCTGACACCTGTATCCGCTCCATTCCCACCCTGACCCCTGCATCCACTCCATTCCCACCCTGACACCTGGAACCACTCCATACCCACCATGACCACGTCTCCCCTCCATTCCCATCCTGAAACTTGTATCCACTCCATTCCCACCCTTACCTCTGTATCCGCTCCATTCCCGCCATGACCCCCTTACCCATTCCATTCCCACCCTGACCCTTGGATCCGCTCCACTCCCACCCTGACCCCTGTGTCCACTCCATTCCCACCCTGCCCCCTTTATCGGTTCCATTCCCACACTGACCCCTGTATCCGCTCCATTCCCACCCTGACACCTGTATCCGGTCCATTCCCACCCTGACCCCTGTATCCGCACCATTCCCACCCAGACACTGCATCCGCTCCATGCCCACCCTGACCCCGTTTTCCCTCCATTCCCACCCTCACCCCTGTATCCGCTCCATTCCCACACCGACCCCTCTATCTGCTCCATTCACACCCTGACATCTGCATCCGCTCCATTCCCACCCTGATCCCTGTATCCACTCCATTTCCACCCTGATGCCTGTATCTGATCCATTCCCACCCTGACTCCTTTATCCGATCCATTCCCACCCTGATCCCTGTATCCGTTACATTACCACCCTGACCCCTGTGTCTGCTCCATTCCCACCCAGCCCTCTTTATCGATTCCATTCCCACTATGACCCATCTATCCGCACAATTCCCACCGTTACATCTGCATTCACTCCTTTCCCACCTTGATGCCTGTATCCTCTCCATTCCCACCCTGATCCCTGTATCCGCTACATTCCCACCCTGACCCCTGTATTCGCTCCATTCCCACCCTGACCAATTTACCCACTCCATTCCCACCCTGACCCCTGTATCCGCTCCATTCCCACCCTGACACCTCTATCCGCTCCATTCCCACCCTGACCCCTGTATCCGCTCCATTCCCACCCTGACCCCTGTATCCGCTCCATTCCCACACCGACCCCTCTATCTGCTCCATTCACACCCTGACATCTGCATCCGCTCCATTCCCACCCTGATCCCTGTATCCACTCCATTCCCACCCTGATGCCTGTATCTGATCCATTCCCACCCTGACTCCTTTATCCGATCCATTCCCACCCTGATCCCTGTATCCGTTACATTACCACCCTGACCCCTGTGTCTGCTCCATTCCCACCCAGCCCTCTTTATCGATTCCATTCCCACTATGACTCATCTATCCGCACAATTCCCACAGTTACATCTGCATTCACTCCTTTCCCACCTTGATGCCTGTATCCTCTCCATTCCCACCCTGATCCCTGTATCCGCTACATTCCCACCCTGACCCCTGTATTCGCTCAATTCCCACCCTGACAAATTTACCCACTCCATTCCCACCCTGACCCCTGTATCCGCTCCATTCCCACCCTGACCCCTGTATCCGCTCCATTCCCACCCTGACCCCTGTATCCGCTCCATTCCCACCCTGACCCCTGTGTCTGCTCCATTCCCACACTGACCCCTGTATCCGCTCCATTCCCACCCTATCCCCTGTATCCGCTCCATTCCCACCCTGACCCCTACATCCACTCCATTCCCACCCTGATGCCTGGAACCGCCCCATACCCACCCTGACCCCGTCTCCCCTCCATTCCGAACCTGATCCCTGTATCCGCTCCATTCCCTCCCTGACCCGTGCATCCACTCCATTCCCACCCTGATGCCTGGAACCGCCCCATGCCCACCCTGACCCTGGCCCCCCTCCATTCCCAACCTGACCCCTGTATCCGCTCCATTCCCACCCTGACCCCTGTATCCATTCCATTCCCACACTGACCCCTGTGTCTACTGCGTTCCTCTATGACCCATGTATCCGCTCCATTCCCACCCTGACCCCTGTATCCACTCCATTCCTACCCTTATTCCTGTATCCGCTCCATTCCTCTCCGACCCATGTTTCCACTCCATTCCCACCCTGACCGCTTTACCCACTCCATTCCCACCCTGACCCCTGTATCCGCTCCATTCCCACCCTGACCCCTCTATCCAATCCATTCACACCCTGACACCTGTATCCGCTCCATTCCCACCCTGACCCCTGTATCCGCTCCATTCCCACCCTGACCCCTGTATCCACTCCATTCACACCCTGACACCTGTATCCGCTCCATTCCCACCCTGACCCCTGTGTCCGCTCCATTCCCACACTGACCCCTCTATCCACTCCATTTCCACCCTATCCCCTGTATCCGCTCCATTCCCACCCTGACCTCTGCATCCACTCCATTCCCACCCTGACACCTGGAACCACTCCATACCCACCCTGACCACGTCTCCCCTTCATTCCCACCCTGAAACTTGTATCCACTCCATTCCTACCCTTACCTCTGTATCCGCTCCATTCCCGCCATGACCCCCTTACCCATTCCATTCCCACCCTGACCCTTGGATCCGCTCCACTCCCACCCTGACCCCTGTGTCCACTCCATTCCCACCCTGCCCCCTTTATCGGTTCCATTCCCACCCTGACCCCTGTGTCCGCTCCATTTCCACCCTATCCCCTGTATCCGCTCCATTCCCACCCTGACCTCTGCATCCATTCCATTCCCACCCTGATGCCTGGAACCGCCCCATACCCACCCTGACCCCGTCTCCCCTCCATTCCCAACCTGATCCCTGTATCCGCTCCATTCCCAACCTGACCACTGTGTCCGCTCCATTCCCACCCTGACCCATGTATCCGCTCCATTCCCACCCAGACCCCTTATCCCCTCCATTCCCACACTGACCCTTGGATCTGCTCCACTCTAACCCCGACCCCTGTGTCCACTCCATTCCCACCCTGCCCCCTTTATCGGTTCCATTCCCACCCTGACCCCTGTATCCCCTCCATACCCACCCTGACCCATGTATCCACTCCATTTCCACCGTGACGCCTTTACCCACTCCATTCCCAAAATGACCCCTGTATCTGCACCATTCCCACCCAGAAGCTGCATCCGCACCATGCCCACCCTGACCCCGTTTCCCCCCTTTTCCCACCCTGACCCCTGTATCCACTCCATTCCCACCCTGACCCCTGTATCCGCTCCATTCCCACCCTGACCCGCGTATCCGCTCCATTCCCTCCATGACCCCCGTATCCGCTCAATTCCCAACATGACCCCCGTATCTGCTCCATTCCCACCCTGAATGCCGTATTCTCTCCATTCCTACCCTGACGCCCGTATTCCCTCCAGTCCTACCCTGACCCCTGTATCCACTCCATTCCCACCCTGACCGCTTTACCTGCTCCATTCCCACCCTGACCCCTGTATCCGCACCATTCCCACCCAGACACCTGCATCCGCTCCATGCCCACCCTCACCCCGTTTCCCCTCCATTCCCACCCTCACCCCTGTATCCGCTCCATTCCCACACTGACCCCTCTATCTGCTCCATTCACACCCTGACATCTGTATCCGCTCCATTCCCACCCTGACCCCTGTATCCGCTCCATTCCCACCCTGACCCCTCTATCCGCTCTATTCCCACCCTGACCCCTGTATCCGCTCCATTCCCACCCTGACCCCTCTATCCACTCCATTCCCACCCTGATGCCTGGAACCGCCCCATACCCACCCTGACCCCGTCTCCCCTCCATTCCGAACCTGATCCCTGTATCCGCTCCATTCCCTCCCTGACCCGTGCATCCACTCCATTCCCACCCTGATGCCTGGAACCGCCCCATACCCACCCTGACCCCGGCCCCCCTCCATTCCCAACCTGACCCCTGTATCTGCTCCATTCCCACCCTGACTCCTGTGTCTGCTCCATTCCCACACTGACCCCTGTATCCGCTCCATTCACACCCTATTCCCTGTATCCGCTCCATTCCCACCCTGACCCCTACATCCACTCCATTCCCACCCTGATGCCGGGAACCGCCCCATACCCACCCTGACCCCGTCTCCCCTCCATTCCGAACCTGATCCCTGTATCCGCTCAATTCCCTCCCTGACCCGTGCATCCATTCCATTCCCACCCTGATGCCTGGAACTGCCCCATGCCCACCCTGACCCTGGCCCCCCTCCATTCCCAACCTGACCCCTGTATCCGCTCCATTCCCACCCTGACCCCGGTAACCGTTCCATTCCCACCCTGACCCCTGTATCCATTCCATTCCCACACTGACCCCTGTGTCTACTGCGTTCCTCTATGACCCATGTATCCACTCCATTCCCACCCTGACCCCTGTTTCCACTCCATTCCTACCCTTATTCCAGTATCCGCTCCATTCTTCTCCGACCCATGTTTCCACTCCATTCCCACCCTGACCGCTTTACCCACTCCATTCCCAACCTGACCCCTGTATCCACTCCATTTCCACCCTGACCCCTCTATCTGCTCCATTCCCACCCTGACACCTGTGTCCGCTCCATTCCCACACTGACCCCTCTATCCACTCCATTTCCACCCTATCCCCTGTATCCTCTCCATTCCCACCCTGACCCCTGCATCCACTCCATTCCCACCCTGACACCTGGAACCACTCCATACCCACCCTGACCACGTCTCCCCTCCTTTCCCACCCTGAAACTTGTATCCACTCCATTCCCACCCTTACCTCTGTATCCGCTCCATTCCCGCCATGACCACCTTACCCATTCCATTCCCACCCTGACCCTTGGATCCGCTCCACTCCCACCCTGACCCCTGTGTCCACTCCATTCCCACCCTGCCCCCTTTATCGGTTCCATTCACACCCTGACCCCTGTATCCACTCCATTCCTACCGTTACACCTGCATCTGCTCCATTCCCACCCTGATGCCTGTATCTGCTCCATTCCCACCCTGACACCTGTATCCGCTCCATTCCCAGCCTGACCCCTCTATCCTAACCAGTCCCACCCTGATCCCTGTATCCGCTACATTCCCACCCTGATGCCTGTATCTGCTCCATTCCCACCCTGACTCCTGTATCCATTCCATTCCCAGCCTGATGCCTGTATCCGCTCCATTCCCAGCCTGACCCCTCTTTCTTCTCCACTCCCACCCTGACCCCTGTGTCCACTCCATTCCCACCTTGCCCCCTTTATCGGTTCCATTCCCACCCTGACCCCTGTATCCGCTCCATTCCCACCGTTACACCTGCATCTGCTCCATTCCCACCCTGATGCCTGTATCTGCTCCATTCCCACCGTTACACCTGTATCCGCTACATTCCCACCCTGACCCTCGTATCTGCTCCATTCCCACCCTGACCCCGGTATCTGCTCTATTCCCACCCTGACCACGGTATCCGCTCCATTCCTACCTTGACCCCTGTATCCCCTCCAATCTCGCCCTGACCCCTGTATCCATGCCATTCCCAACATGACGCCTGCATCCGCTCCATTCCCACCCTGTATCCATTCCATTCCCACCCAGACCCCTGTGCCCGCTCCATTCCCACCCTGACTCCGGTATCTGCTCCATTCCTCTCCAACCCATGTATCCACTTCTTTCCCCACCTGACCCCGGTATCCGCTCAATTCCCACCACGACCAATGTATCCGCCCCATTCCCAACCCTGACCCCGATATCCGCTCCATTCGCACCTTGACCCCTGCATCTGTTCCATTCCCACCCTGACCCCTGCATCCGCTCCATTCCCAGCGTGACCCCTGTATAAGCTCCATTCCCACCCTGACCCCTGTATCCACTCCATTCCCACCCTGACCTTGTATCACATCCATTCCCACTCTGATCACTGTATCCCCACGTTCCCACATTGTCCCCTGCATCTGCTCCAGTCCCACCCTCGCCCCTGTACCCCCCACATTCCCACCCTCACCCCTGTCTCCTCCCAATTCGCACCCTCACCCCTGTCTCCCTCCAATTCCCACCCTGACTCATGTACCCTCTACATTCCCACTCTGACACCTTTATCCACTCCATTCCCACCCTGAACCCTGTATCCACTCCATTCCCACCCTGACCCCTGTATCCAATCCATTCACACCCTGACACCTGTATTCACTCCATTCCCACCCTGACACCTGGAACCGCTCCATACCCACCCTGACCACGTCTCCCCTCCATTCCCACCCTGAAACCTGTATCCACTCCATTCCCACCCTTACCCCTGTATCCGCTCCATTCCTGCCCTGACTGCTGTATCCGCTCCATTCCCACCCTGACCCTTGGATCCGCTCCACTCCCACCCTGACCCCTGTGTCCACTCCATTCGCACCCAGCCCCCTTTATCAGTTGCATTCCCACCCAGACCCCTGTGTCCGCTCCATTCCAACCGTTACACCTGCATCCGCTCAGTTCCCACCCTGATGCCTGTATCTGCTCCATTCCCACCCTGACTCCTGTATCCGCTCCATTCCCAGCCTGACCCCTCTTTCCTCTCAATTCCCACCCTGACCCTTGGATCTGCTCCACTCCCACCCTGACCCCTGTGTCCACTCCATTCCCACCTTGCCCCCTTTATCAGTTCCATTCCCATCCAGACCCCTGTATCCGCTCCATTCCCACTGTTACACCTGCATCCACTCCATTCCCGCCCTGATGCCTGTATCTACTCCATTCCCACTCTGACTCCTGTATCCGCTCCATTCCCAGCCTGACCCCTCTTTCCTCTCCATTCCCAGCCTGACCGCTGTATCCACTCCATTCCCACCCTGTATCCGCTCCATGCCCACCCTGATGCCTGCATCCGCTCCATACCTACCCTGACCCCGTCTCCCCTCCATTCCCAACCTGACCCCTGTACCCGCTCCATTCCCAACCTGACCCCTGTATCCGCTCCATTCCCACACAGACCCCTGTATCCGCTCCATTTCCACCCTGACCCCTGTTGTTGCTGCATTCCCACCCTAACCCCTGCATCTGCTGCATTCCTCTACAACACATGTTTCCGCTCCATTCCCACCCTGACACCTGTATCCACACCATTCCTACCCTGACCCTTATATCTGGTCCATTCCTCTCCAACCCATGTATCCACACCATTCCCACCCTGACCCCTGTATCCGCTCCATTCCCTCACTGACCCCTGTATCCACTCCATTCCCATGCTGACCCCTGTAACCGCTCCATTCCCACCCCGACCCCTGTATCCGCTCCATTGCCACCCTGACCCCTGCATCAACTCCATTCCCACCCTGACGCCTGGAACCGCTCCATACCCACCCTGACCACGTCTCCCTTCCATTCGCACCATGACACCTGTCTCGACTCAATTCGCACCCTTACCCCTGTATCCGCTCCATTCCCACCCTGACCCCTGTATCCGCTCCATTCCCACCCTGACCCCTGTATCCGCTCCATTCCCACCCTGACCCCTGTATCGGCTCCATTCCTCTCCGACCCATGTATCCACTCCTTTCCCCACCGGACCCCGATATCTGCTCCATTCCCACCTTGACCCCTGCATCCATTCCATTCCCACCCTGACCCCTCCATCCGCTCCATTCCCAGCATGACCCCTGTATAAGCTCCATTCCCAACCTGACCCCTATATACCCCCATTTCCATTCTTAACCCTATATCCCCCATGTTCCCAACCTGAACCCGGTAACACCCACATTCCCACCATGACTCCTGTATCCCCTCCATTCCCACACTGACCCCTGTATCTGTTACATTCCCACGCTGATGCCTGTATCCACTCCATTCCCACCCTAACCCCTGTATCCGCTCCATTCCCACGCTGACTGCTTTATCTTCTCCATTCCCAACCTGACCCCTGTATCCTGTACATTGTCACCCTGACCCCTGTATCCGCTCCATTCCCACACTGACTCCTGTATCTGCTACATTGCCACCATGACCCCTGTATCCCCTCCATTCCCACCTTGAACCCTGTATCCCCTCCATTCCCACCCTGACCCCTGTATCCCCTCCATTCACACCCTGACCCGTGTATCCACTTCATTCCATCCCTGACCATTGTTTCCCCTGCATTCCCACCCTGACCCCTTTATCCTCCTATTCCAACTCTGACCTCTGTATCACATCCATTCCCAGCCTGATCACTGTATCCCCACATTCCCACGTGGACCTCTGTATCTGCTCCAGTCCCACCCTGGCCCCTGTACCCCCCACATTCCCACCCTCACCCCTGTCTCCTCCCAATTCACACCCTCACCCCAGTCTCCCCCCAATTCCCACCCTCACTCATGTATTCCCTCCATTCCCAACCTGCCACATGTATCCCCTCCATTCCCAACTTGACCCCTGTATGCCCCTATTACCAGCCTGACCCCTGTATCACCCTATTCCCACCCTTAACCCTGTATTCCCCCAATTCTGACCCTGAACCCCATATCCCCCATATTCCCACCCGACACCTCTATCCCCACGTTCCCAACCTAACCCCTTTATCCCCCACATTTACATTCTTACACCAGGATCACCTACATTCCCACCCTGATCCCTTTATCTCCGCCATTCCCACCCTGACTCCTGTATCCCCTCCATTCCCACCCTGACTCCTGTACCCACTCCATTCCCACCCTCACCCCTGTAAGCCCCACATTCCCATCCTGACACCTGTATCCCGTCCATTCCCACCATGACCCCTGTATCCCCTCCATTCCCACCCTGACACCTGTAACCCGTCCATTCCCACCTTGTCCCCTGTATCCTCCTATTCCCACCCTTACCCCTGTATTCCCCCAATTCCCACCCTGACTCCTATATCCCCCACATTCCCACCCAAACCCTCTATCCCCAACTTTCCCAACCTGATCCCTTTATCCCCCACATTTCCATTGTTACCCCTTTATCCCCCACATTCCCACCCTGACTCCTGCATCCCCTCTAATCCCAATCTGACATCTGTAACCCCTCCATTCCAACCCTGACTCCGGTACCCACCCCATTCCCACTCCGACCCCTGTATCCACTCAATTCCCACCTTGACCCCTTATCCCCCTATTCCCACCCTGCCCCCTTTATTGGTTCCATTCCCACCCTGACCCTTGTATCTGCTCCATTCCCACCATTACACCTGCATCCACTCCATTCCCACCCTGATGCCTGTATCTGCTCCATTCCCACCCTTACTCCTGTATCCGTTCCATTCCCACCCTGACCCCTGTATCCACACTTTTCCCATGCTGACCCCTGTATCCACCTCATTCCCACCCCGACCCCTCTATACGCTCCATTCCCACGGTGACACCTGCATCCACTCCATTCCCACCCTGACACCTGGAACCGCTCCATACCCACCCTGACCACGTCTCCCCTCCATTCCCACCCTGAAACTTGTATCCACTCCATTCCCACCCTTACCTCTGTATCTGCTCCATTCCCGCCATGACCCCCTTACCCACTCCATTCCCACCCTGACCTTTGGATCCACTCCACTCCCACCCTGACCCCTGTGTCCACTCCATTCCCACCCTGCCCCCTTTATCGGTTCCATTCCCACCCTGACCCCTGTATTCGCTCCATTCCCACCGTTACACCTGCATCTGCTCCATTCCCACCCTGATGCCTGTATCTGCTCCATTCCCACCCTGACTCCTGTATCCGCTCCATTCCCAGCCTGACCCCTCTATCCTATCCAGTCCCACCCTGATCCCTGTATCCGCTACATTCCCACCCTGACCCTCGTATCTGCTCCATTCCCACCCTGTCCCCGGTATCTGCTCTATTCCCACCCTGACCACCATATCCGCTCCATTCCTACCTTGACCCCTGTATCCCCTCCAATCTCGCCCTGACCCCTGTATCCATGCCATTCCCAACATGACACCTGCATCCGCTCCATTCCCACCCTGTATCCACTCCATTCCCACCCAGACCCCTGTGCCCGCTCCATTCCCACCCTGACTCCGGTATCTGCTCCATTCCTCTCCAACCCATGTATCCACTTCTTTCCCCACCTGACCCCGGTATCCGCTCAATTCCCACCACGACCAATGTATCCGCCCCATTCCCACCCTGACCCCTGTATCCAATCCATTCACACCCTGACCCCTGTATCCAATCCATTCACACCCTGACACCTGTATCCAATCCATTCCCACCCTGACCCCTGTATCCAATCCATTCACACCCTGACACCTGTATCCACTCCATTCCCACCCTGACCCCTCTATCTGCTCCATTCCCACCCAGTGCCCTTTATCCGCTCCATTCCCACCCTGACCCCTGCATCCACTCCATTACCACGCTGATGCCTGGAACTTCTCCATACCCACCCTGACCATGTGTCCATTCCATTCCCACCCTGACCCCTGTCACACCTCCATTCCCACCCTGCCCCCTGTATCTGCTCCATTCCCAACCTGTCCCCTGTATCCGCTCCATTCCCACCCTGACCCCTGCATCCACTCCATTACCACGCTGATGCCTGGAACTTCTCCATACCCACCCTGACCATGTATCCATTCCATTCCCACCCTGACCCCTGTATCCACTCCATTCCCACCCTAACCCCTGTATCCGCTCCATTCACACCCTGACCCCTGTATCTGCTGCATTCCTACCCTGACCCCTGTAACCGCTCCACATTCCTCTCCGACCCCTATATCCACTCCATTCCCACGCTGACCCCTGTATCCACTTCATTCCCACCCCACCCCTCTATACACTCCATTCCCACCCTAACCCCTGCATCCACTCCATTCCCACCCTGACACCTGGAACCGCTCCATAACCACCCTGACCACGTCTCCCCACCATTCCCACCCTGAAACCTGTATCCACTCCATTCCCACCCTTACCCCTGTATCAGCTCCATTCCCGCCCTGACTGCTGTATCCGCTCCATTCCCGCCCTGACCCATTATCCACTCCATTCCCACCCAGCCCCCTTTATCGGTTCCATTCCCACCCAGACCCCTGTATCCGCTCCATTCCAACCGTTACACCTGCATCCACTCCATTCCCACCCTGATGCCTGTATCTGCTCCATTCCCACCCTGACTCCTGTATCCATTCCATTCCCAGCCTGATGCCTGTATCCGCTCCATTCCCAGCCTGACCCCTCTTTCTTCTCCACTCCCACCCTGACCCCTGTGTCCACTCCATTCCCACCTTGCCCCCTTTATCAGTTCCATTCCCATCCAGACCCCTGTATCCACTCCATTCCCACTGTTACACCTGCATCCGCTCCATTCCCGCCCTGATGCCTGTATCTACTCCATTCCCACTCTGACTCCTGTATCTGCTCCATTCCCAGCCTGACCCCTCTTTCCTCTCCATTCCCAGCCTGACCCCTGTATCCACTCCATTCCCACCCTGTATCCGCTCCATGCCCACCTTGACGCCTGCATCCGCTCCATACCCACCCTGACCCTGTTTCGCCTCCATTCCCACCTTGACCACTGTATCCGCTCCATTCCCACTCTGACCCCTGTATCTGCTCTATTCCCACCATGATCCCTGTATCCACTCCATTCCCACCCTGACCCCTGTATCCGCTCCATTCCCACACAGACCCCTGTATCCGCTCCATTTCCACCCTGACCCCTGTATCTGCTGCATTCCCACCCTAACCCCTGTATCTGCTGCATTCCTCTACAACCCATGTATCCGCTCCATTCCCACCCTGACACCTGTATCCACACCATTCCTACCCTGACCCTTATATCTGCTCCATTCCTCTCCAACCCATGTATCCACACCATTCCCACCCTGACCCCTGTATCCGCTCCATTCCCTCACTGACCCCTGTATCCACTCCATTCCCATGCTGACCCCTGTAACCGCTCCATTCCCACCCCGACCCCTGTATCCGCTCCATTGCCACCCTGACCCCTGCATCTGCTCCATTCCTCTCCGAAACATGTATCCACTCCTTTCCCCACCGGACCCCGATATCTGCTCCATTCCCACCTTGACCCCTGCATCCATTCCATTCCCACCCTGACCCCTCCATCCGCTCCATTCCCAGCATGACCCCTGTATAAGCTCCATTCCCAACCTGACCCCTATATCCCCCCATTTCCATTCTTAACCCTATATCCCCCATGTTCCCAACCTGAACCCGGTAACACCCACATTCCCACCATGACTCCTGTATCCCCTCCATTCCCACACTGACCCCTGTATCTGTTACATTCCCACGCTGATGCCTGTATCCACTCCATTCGCACCCTAACCCCTGTATCCGCTCCATTCCCACGCTGACTGCTTTATCTTCTCCATTCCCAACCTGACCCCTGTATCCTGTACATTGTCACCCTGACCCCTGTATCCGCTCCATTCACACCCTGACACCTGTATCCACTCCATTCCCACCCTGACCCCGGTATCTGCTCTATTCCCACCCTGACCACCGTATCTGCTCCATTCCTACCTTGACCCCTGTATCCCCTCCATTCTCGCCCTGACCCCTGTATCCATGCCATTCCCAACATGACACCTGCATCCGCTCCATTCCCAAACTGTATCCACTCCATTCCCACCCAGACCCCTGTGCCCGCTCCATTCCCACCCTGACTCCGGTATCTGCTCCATTCCTCTCCAACCCATGTATCCACTTCTTTCCAGACCTGACCCCGGTATCCACTCAATTCCCACCACGACCAAAGTATCCGCCCCATTCCCACCCTGACCCCAATATCCGCTCCATTCGCACCTTGACCCCTGCATCTGTTCCATTCCCACCCTGACCCCTGCATCCGCTCCATTCCCAGCGTGACCCCTGTATCCGCTCCATTCCCACCCTGACCCCTGTATCCACTCCATTCCCACCCTGACCTTGTATCACATCCATTCCCAATCTGATCACTGTATCCCCACGTTCCCACATTGTCCACTGCATCTGCTCCAGTCCCACCCTCGCCCCTCTTCCCCCCACATTCCCACCCTCACCCCTGTCTCCTCCCAATTCGCACCCTCACCCCGGTCGCCCTCCAATTCCCACCCTGACTCATGTACCCTCTCCATTCCCACTCTGACACCTGTATCCACTCCATTCCCACAATGACCCCTCTATCCCCTCCATTCCCATGCTGACACCTGTATTCGCCTCATTCCCACCCCGACCCCTCTATACGCTCCATTCCCACCCTGACCCCTGCATCCACTCCATTCCCACCCTGACACCTGGAACCACTCCATTCCCACCCTGACCATGTCTCCCCTCCATTCCCACCCTGAAACTTGTATCCACTCCATTCCCACCCTAACCTCTGTATCTGCTCCATTCCCGCCATGAGCCCCTTACCCATTCCATTCCCACCCTGACCCCGGTATCTGCTCTATTCCCACCCTGACCACCGTATCCGCTCCATTCCTACCTTGACCCCTGTATCCGCTCCATTCTCGCCCTGACCCCTGTATCCATGCCATTCCCAACATGACACCTGCATCCGCTCCATTCCCACCCTGTATCCACTCCATTCCCACCCAGACCCCTGTGCCCGCTCCATTCCCACCCTGACTCCGGTATCTGCTCCATTCCTCTCCAACTCAAATATCCACTTCTTTCCAGACCTGACCCCGGTATCCGCTCAATTCCAACCACGACCAATGTATCTGCCCCATTCCCACCCTGACCCCGATATCCGCTCCATTCGCACCTTGACCCCTGCATCTGTTCCATTCCCACCCTGACCCCTGCTTCCGCACCATTCCCAGCGTGACCCCTGTATAAGCTCCATTCCCACCCTGACCCCTGTATCCAAAACATTCCCACCCTGACCTTGTATCACATCCATGCCCACTCTGATCACTGTATCCCCACATTCCCACATTGTCCCCTGCATCTGCTCCAGTCCCACCCTTGCCCCTGTACCCCCCACATTCCCACCCTCACCCCTGTCTCCTCCCAATTCGCACCCTCACCCCGGTCTCCCTCCAATTCCCACCCTGACTCATGTACCCTCTCCATTCCCACTCTGACACCTGTATCCACTCCATTCCCACCCTGAACCCTGTATCCACTCCATTCCCACCCGGACCCCTGTTGCCAATCCATTTAAACCCTGACACCTGTATCCACTCCATTCCCACCCTGACCCCTGTATCCACTCCATTCCCACCCTGACCCCTGTATCTGCTCCATTCCCACCCTGTCCCCTGTATCCACTCCATTCCCACCCTGACCCCTGTATCCACTCCATTCCCACCCTGACCCCTGTATCCACTCCATTCCCACCCTGACCCCTGTATCCACTCCATTCCCACACTGAGCCCTATATATGCTCCATTCCCACCCTGTCCCCTGTATCTGCTCCATTCCCACAATGACCCCTGTATCCCCTCCATTCCCATGCTGACACCTGTATTCGCCTCATTCCCACCCCGACCCCTCTATACTCTCCATTCCCACCCTGACACCTGCATCCACTCCATTCCCACCCTGATGCCTGTATCTGCTCCATTCCCACCCTTACTCCTGTATCCGTTCCATTCCCACCCTGACCCCTGTATCCACACTTTTCCCATGCTGACCCCTGTATCCACCTCATTCCCACCCCGACCCCTCTATCCACTCCATTCCCACGGTGACACCTGCATCCACTCCATTCCCACCCTGACACCTGGAACTACTCCATACCCACCCTGACCACGTCTCCCCTCCATTCCCACCCTGAAACTTGTATCCACTCCATTCCCACCCTTACCTCTGTATCTGCTCCATTCCCGCCATGACCCCCTTACCCACTCCATTCCCACCCTGACCTTTGGATCCACTCCACTCCCACCCTGACCCCTGTGTCCACTCCATTCCCACCCTGCCCCCTTTATCGGTTCCATTCCCACCCTGAACCCTGTATCCGCTCCATTCCCACCGTTACACCTGCATCTGCTCCATTCCCACCCTGATGCCTGTATCTGCTCCATTCCCTCCCTGACTCCTGTATCCGCTCCATTCCCAACATGACCCCTCTATCCTATCCAGTCCGACCCTGATCCCTGTATCCGCTACATTCCCACCCTGACCCCGGTATCTGCTCTATTCCCACCCTGACCACCGTATCCGCTCCATTCCTACCTTGACCCCTGTATCCGCTCCATTCCCAGCCTGACCCCTCTATCCTAACCAGTCCCACCCTGATCCCTGTATCCGCTACATTCCCACCCTGACCCTCGTATCTGCTCCATTCCCACCCTGACCACGGTATCTGCTCTATTCCCACCCTGACCACCGTATCTGCTCCATTCCTACCTTGACCCCTGTATCCCCTCCATTCTCGCCCTGACCCCTGTATCCATGCCATTCCCAACATGACACCTGCATCCGCTCCATTCCCACCCTGTATCCACTCCATTCCCACCCAGACCCCTGTGCCCGCTCCATTCCCACCCTGACTCCGGTATCTGCTCCATTCCTCTCCAACCCATGTATCCACTTCTTTCCCCACCTGACCCCGGTATCCACTCAATTCCCACCACGACCAATGTATCCGCCCCATTCCCACCCTGACCCCGATATCCGCTCCATTCGCACCTTGACCCCTACATCTGTTCCATTCCCACCCTGACCCCTGCATCCGCTCCATTCCCAGCGTGACCCCTGTATAAGCTCCATTCCCACCCTGACCCCTGTATCCAAAACATTCCCACCCTGACCTTGTATCACATCCATTCCCACTCTGATCACTGTATCCCCACATTCCCACATTGTCCCCTGCATCTGCTTCAGTCCCACCCTCGCCCCTGTACCCCCCACATTCCCACCCTCACCCCTGTCTCCTCCCAATTCGCACCCTCACCCCTGTCTCCCTCCAATTCCCACCCTGACTCATGTACCCTCTCCATTCCCACTCTGACACCTGTATCCACTCCATTCCCACCCTGAACCCTGTATCCACTCCATTCCCACCCTGAACCCTGTATCCACTCCATTCCCACCCTGAACCCTGTATCCACTCCATTCCCACCCTGACCCCTGTGTCCACTCCATTCCCACTCTGACCCCTGTATCTGCTCCATTCCCAACTTGTCCCCTGTATCCACTCCATTCCCACCCTGACCCCAGCATCCACTCCATTACCATGCTGATGCCTGGACCTTCTCCATACCCACCCTGACCATGTGTCCATTCCATTCCCACCCTGACCCCTGTATCCACTCCATTCACACCCTGACCCCTGTATCTGCTGCATTCCTACCCTGACCCCTGTAACCGCTCCATTCCTTTCCGACCCCTATATCCACTCCATTCCCACGCTGACCCCTGTATCCACTTCATTCCCACCCCACACCTCTATACACTCCATTCCCACCCTAACCCCTGCATCCACTCCATTCCCACCCTGACACCTGGAACCGCTCCATACCCACCCTGACCACGTCTCCCCTCCATTCTCACCCTGAAACCTGTATCCACTCCATTCCCAACCTGATGCCTGTATCTCCTCCATTCCCACCCTGACTCCTGTATCCACTCCATTCCCAGCCTGACCCCTCTATCCTCACCATTCCCACCCTGATCCCTGTATCCGCTACAATCACACCCTGACCCCTGTATCAGCTCCATTCCTACCCTGATCCTCGTATCCGCACCATTCCCAACCTGACCCGCGTATCCGTTCCATTCCCACCCTGACCCCCATATCCCCTCCATTCCCACCCTGACCCCTGTATCCGCTCCAATCTCACCCTGACCCAGGTATCCACTCCATTCCCAACCTGACCCCTGTATCCGCTCCATTTCCACCCTGTATCCAATCCATTCCCACCCTGATGCCTACATCCACTCCATACCCACAATGAACCTGTTTCCCCCCCATTCCCACCCTGACCCCTGTATCCGCTTCATTCCCAACCTGACCCCTTTATCTGCTCCATTCCCACCCTGACCCCTGCATCCACTCCATTCCCACCCTGACCCCTGTATCTGCTCCATTCCCACCCTGACCTCTGTATCCGCTCCATTCCCACCCTGACCCCTGCATGCACTCCATTCCCACCCTGATGCCTGGAACCACTCCATACCCACCCTGACCCTGTCTCCCCTCCATTCCCAACCAGATACCTGTATCCGCTCCATTCCCAAACTGACCCCTGTATCCATTCCATTTCCACCCTGAACCCTGTATCTGCTGCATATCCACCCGGACCCCTGTGTCTCCTGCATTCCTCTACAACCCATGTATCTGCTCCATTCCTACCCTGACCCCTGTATATGCTCTATTCCTCTCCGACCCATGTATCCACACCATTCCCACCCTGACCCCTGTATCCGCTCCATTCCCTCACTGACCCCTGTATCCACTCCATTCCCATGCTGACCCCTGTAACCACGCCATTCCCACCCCAACCCCTGTATCCGCTCCATTCCCACACTGACCCCGGTATCTGCTCCATTCCCACCCTGACCCCGGTATCTGCTCTATTCCCACCCTGACCACCGTATCCGCTCCATTCCTACCTTGACCCGTGTATCCCCTCCATTCTCGCCCTTACCCCTGTATCCATGCCATTCCCAACATGACACCTGCATCCGCTCCATTCCCACCCTGTATCCACTCCATTCCCACCCTGACTCCGGTATCTGCTCCATTCCTCTCCAACCCATGTATCCACTTCTTTCCCCACCTGACCCCGGTATCCGCTCAATTCCCACCACGACCAATGTATCCGCCCCATTCACACCCTGACCCCGATATCCGCTCCATTCGCACCTTGACCCCTGCATCTGTTCCATTCCCACCCTGACCCCTGCATCCGCTCCATTCCCAGCGTGACCCCTGTATAAGCTCCATTCCCACCCTGACCCCTGTATCCAAAACATTCCCACCCTGACCTTGTATCACATCCATTCCCACTCTGATCACTGTATCCCCACATTCCCACATTGTCCCCTGCATCTGCTCCAGTCCCACCCTTGCCCCTGTACCCCCCACATTCCCACCCTCACCCCTGTCTCCTCCCAACTCGCACCCTCACCCCGGTCTCCCTCCAATTCCCACCCTGACTCATGTACCCTCTCCATTCCCACTCTGACACCTGTATCCACTCCATTCCCACCCTGAACCCTGTATCCGCTCCATTCCCACCCTGACCATGTGTCCATTCCATTCCCACTCTGACCCCTGTATCCACTCCATTCCCACCCAGATCCCTGTATCTGCTCCATTCCCACCATGTCTCCTGTATCCGCTCCATTCCCACCCTGACCCCTGCATCCACTCGATTCCCACCCTCATGCCTGGAACCGCTGCATACCCACCCTGACCTTGCGTCCGCTCCATTCCCACACTGACCCCTGTACCCACTCCATTCCCACACTGACCCCTGTATCTGTTCCATTCACCCCCTGACCCCTGTATCTGCTGCATTCCTCTACAACGCATGTATGCACTCCATTCCCACCCTGACCCCTGTTTCCACTCCATTCCCACCCTGACCCCTGTACCCGCTCCATTCCCACCCTGACCCCTGTATCTGTTCCATTCACCCCCTGACCCCTGTATCTGCTGCATTCCTCTACAATGCATGTATGCACTCCATTCCCACCCTGACCCCTGTTTCCACTCCATTCCTACCCTGACCCCTGTATCCGCTCCTTTCCTCTCTGACCCATGTATCCTCTCCATTCCCACCCTGACCCCTATATCCACTCCATTCCCATGCTGACCCCTGTATCCGCCTCATTCCCACCCCGACCCCTCTATACGCTCCATTCCCACCCTGACCCCTGCATCCATTCCATTCCCACCCTGACACCTGAAACCGCTCCATTCCCACCTTGTCCCCTGTATCCTCCTATTCCCACACTTTCCGCTGTATTCCCCCAATTCCCACCCTGACTCCTATATCCCCCACATTCCCACCCAAACCCTCTATCCCCAACTTCCCCAACCTGACCCCTTTATCCCCCAGATTTCCATTGTTACCCCTGTATCCCCCACATTCCCACCCTGACTCCTGCATCCCCTCTAATCCCACTCTGACATCTGTACCCCCTCCATTCCAACCCTGACTCCGGTACCCACTCCATTCCCACCCTGACCCCTGTATCCACTCAATTCCCACCTTGACCCCTTATCCCCCTATTCCCACCCTGCCCTCTTTATTGGTTCCATTCCCACCCTGATGCCTGTATCTGCTCCATTCCCACCCTGACTCCTGTATCCACTCCATTCCCAGCCTGACCCCTCTATCCTCACCATTCCCACCCTGATCCCTGTATCCGCTACAATCACACCCTGACCCCTGTATCAGCTCCATTCCTACCCTGATCCTCGTATACGCACCATTCCCACCCTGATCCCTGTATCCATTACATTCCCACCCTGACCCCTGTATCCGCTCAATTCCTACCCTGATCCTCATATCTGCTCCATTCCCAACCTGACCCGCGTATCCGTTCCATTCACACCCTGACCCCCATATCTGCTCCATTCCTACCCTGACCCCCGTATCCCCTCCATTCCCACCCTGACCCCTGTTTCCCCTCCATTCCCACCCTGACCCCTGTATCCGCTCCATTCTCACCCTGAACCAGGTATCCACTCCATTCCAAACCTGACCCCTGTATCCGCTCCATTCCCACCCTGCATCCACTCCATTCCCACCATGATGCCTGCATCCACTCCATACCCACAATGAACCTGTTTCCCCTCCATTCCCACCCTGACCCCTGTATCCGCTTCATTCCCACCCTGACCCCTTTATCTGCTCCATTCCCACCCTGACCCCTGCATCCACTCCATTCCCACCCTGACCCCTGTATCCGCTCCATTCCCACCCTGACCTCTGTATGCGCTCCATTCCCACCCTGACCCCTGCATGCACTCCATTCCCACCCTGATGCCTGGAACCACTCCATACCCACCCTGACCCTGTCTCCCCTCCATTCCCAACCTGATACCTGTATCCGCTCCATTCCCAAACTGACCGCTGTGTCGGCTCCATTCCCAAACTGACCCCTATATCCGTTCCATTTCCACCCTGACCCCTGTATCTGCTGCATATCCACCCTGACCCCTGTATCTCCTGCATTCCTCTACAACCGATGTATCTGCTCCATTCCTACCCTGACCCTCGTATCTGCTCCATTCCCACCCTGACCCCGGTATCTGCTCTATTCCCACCCTGACCACCGTATCTGCTCCATTCCTACCTTGACCCCTGTATCCCCTCCATTCTCGCCCTGACCCCTGTATCCATTCCATTCCCACCCAGACCCCTGTGCCCGCTCCATTCCCACCCTGACTCCGGTATCTGCTCCATTCCTCTCCAACCCATGTATCCACTTCTTTCCCCACCTGACCCCGGTATCCGCTCAATTCCCACCACGACCAATGTATCCGCCCCATTCCCACCCTGACCCTGATATCCTCTCCATTCGCACCTTGACCCCTGCATCTGTTCCATTCCCACCCTGACCCCTGCATCCGCTCCATTCCCAGCGTGACCCCTGTATAAGCTCCATTCCCACCCTGACCCCTGTATCCAAAACATTCCCACCCTGACCTTGTATCACATCCATGCCCACTCTGATCACTGTATCCCCACGTTCCCACATTGTCCCCTGCATCTGCTTCAGTCCCACCCTCGCCCCTTTACCCCCCCACATTCCCACCCTCGCCCCTGTCTCCTCCCAAATCGCACCCTCACCCCGGTCTCCCTCCAATTCCCACCCTGACTCATGTACCCTCTCCATTCCCACTCTGACACCTGTATCCATTCCATTCCCACCCTGAACCCTGTATCCGCTCCATTCCCACCCTGACCCCTGTATCTGTTCCATTCACACCCTGACCCCTGTATCTGCTGCATTCCTCTACAATGCATGTATCCGCTCCATTCCCACCCAGACCCTTGTATCTGCTCCATGCCCACACTGCCCCCTGTATCCGCTCCATTCCCACCCTGACCCCTGCATCCACTCCATTACCATGCTGATGCCTGGAACTTCTCCATACCCACCCTGACCATGTGTCCATTCCATTCCCACCCTGACCCCTGTATCCACTCCATTCCCACCCTGACCCCTGTATCCGTTCCATTCACACCCTGACCCTTGTAACCGCTCCATTCCTCTCCGACCCCTATATCCACTCCATTCCCACGCTGACCCCTGTATCCACTTCATTCCCACCCCACCCCTCTATACACTCCATTCCCACCCTAACCCCTGCATCCACTCCATTCCCACCCTGACACCTGGAATCGCTCCATACCAACCCTGACCACGTCTCCCCTCCATTCCCACCCTGAAACCTGTATCCACTCCATTCCCACACTTACCCCTGTATCCGCTCCATTCCCACCTTGACCCCTTATCCCCCTATTCCCACCCTGCCCCCTTTATTGGTTCCATTCCCACCCTGACCCCTGTATCTGCTCCATTCCCACCGTTAAACCTGCATCTGCTCCATTCCCACCCTGATGCCTGTATCTGCTCCATTCCCACCCTTACTCCTGTATCCGCTCCATTCCTCTCCGACCCATGTTTCCACTCCATTCCCACCCTGACCGCTTTACCCACTCCATTCCCACCCTGACCCCTGTATCCGCTCCATTCCCACCCTGACCCCTCTATCCGCTCCATTCCCACCCTGACCCCTCTATCCGCTCCATTCACACCCTGACACCTGTATCCATTCCATTCCCACCCTGACCCCTGCGTCCCCTCTAATCCCACTCTGACATCTGTACCCCCTCCATTCCAACCCTGACTCCGGTACCCACTCCATTCCCACCCTGACCCCGTATCCACTCAATTCCCACCTTGACCCCTTGTCCCCCTATTCTGACCCTGCCCCCTTTATTGGTTCCATTCCCACCCTGACCCCTGTATCCGCTCAATTCCTACCCTGATCCTCGTATCTGCTCCATTCCCACCCTGTCCCCTGTATCCGCTCCATTCCCACCCTGACCCCTGCATCCACTCCATTACCACGCTGATGCCTGGAACCTCTCCATACCCACCCTGACCATGTGTCCATTCCATTCCCACCCTGACCCCTGTATCCACTCCATGCCCACCCTGACCCCTGTATCCGCTCCATTCACAACCTGACCCCTGTATCTGCTGCATTCCTACCCTGACCCCTGTAACCGCTCCATTCCTCTCCGACCCCTATATCCACTCCATTCCCACGCTGACCCCTGTATCCACTTCATTCCCACCCCACCCCTCTATACACTCCATTCCCACCCTAACCCCTGCATCCACTCCATTCCCACCCTGACACCTGGAACCGCTCCATTCCAACCCTGACTCCGGTACCCACTCCATTCCCACCCTGACCCCTGTATCCACTCAATTCCCACCTTGACCCCTTATCCCCCTATTCCCACCCTGCCCCCTTTATTGGTTCCATTCCCACCCTGACCCCTGTATCCGCTCAATTCCTACCCTGATCCTCGTATCCGTTCCATTCCCACCCTGACCCCCATATCCGCTCCATTCCTACCCTGACCCCCGTATCTCCTCCATTCCCATCCTGACCCCTGTTTCCCCTCCATTCCCACCCTGACCCCTGTATCCGCTCCATTCTCACCCCGACCCAGGTATCCACTCCATTCACAACCTGACCCCTGTATCCGCTCCATTCCCACCCTGTATCCACTCCATTCCCAGCATGATGCCTGCATCCACTCCATACCCACAATGAACCTGTTTCCTTTCCATTCCCACCCTGACCCCTGTATCCGCTTCATTCCCACCCTGACCCCTTTATCTGCTCCATTCCCACCCTGACCCCTGCAATCACTCCATTCCCACCCTGACCCCTGCATCCGCTCCATTCCCACCCTGACGCCTGTATGCACTCCATTCCCACCCTGATGCCTGGAACCACTCCATACCCACCCTGACCCTGTCCCCCCTCCATTCCCAACCTGATACCTGTATCCGCTCCATTCCCAAACTGACCGCTGTGTCGGCTCCATTCCCAAACTGACCCCTGTATCCGTTCCATTTCCACCCTGACCCCTGTATCTGCTGCATATCCACCCTGACCCCTGTATCTCCTGCATTCCTCTACAACTCATGTATCTGCTCCATTCCTACCCTGACCCCTGTATCTGCTCTATTCCTCTCTGACCCATGTATCCACTCCATTCCCACCCTGACCCCTGTATCCGCTCCATTCCCACACTGACCGCTGTATCCATTCCATTCCCACGCTGACCCCTGTACCCGCTCCTTTCCCACCCCAACCCCTGTATCCGTTCCATTGCCAACCTGACCCCTGCATCAACCCCATTCGCACCCTGACGCCTGGAACAGCTCCATACCCACCCTGACCACGTCTCCCCTCCGTTCGCACCCTGAAACGTGTATCCACTCCACTCCCACCCTTACCCCTGTATCCACTCCATTCCCACCCTGACCCCTGTATCCACTCCATTCCCACCCTTACCCCTGTATCCACTCCATTCCCACCCTGACCCCTGTATCCACTCCATTCCCACCCTGACTCCTATTTCTGCTCCATTCCACTCCGACCCATGTATCCACTCCTTTCCCCACCTGACCCCTGTATCCACTCCATTCCCACAACGCCCAATGTATCCGCTCCATTCCCACCCTGACCTCGATATCCGCTCCATTTCCACCTTGACCCCTGCATCCATTCCATTCCCACGCTGACCCCTGCTTCCGCACCATTCCCAGCGTGACCCCTGTATAAGCTCCATTCCCACCCTGACCCCTGTATCCACTCCATTCCCACCCTGACCTTGTATCACATCCATTCCCACCCCGATCACTGTATCCCCACATTCGCACATCATCCACTGCATCTGCTCCAGTCCCACCCTCGCCCCTGTAACCCCCACATTCCCACCCTCACCACTGTCTCCTCCCAATTCGCACCTTCACCCCCGTCTCCCTCCAAATCCCACCCTGATTCACGTACCCTCTCCTTTCCCACCCTGACATCTGTATACCCTCCATTCCTTCCCTGACATCTGTCTACCCCCAAATCCCATCCTTACCCCAGTCTCCCCAATTCCCATCCTCACTCCTGTATCCCCTTAATTCCCACCTTGACCCCTGTATGCCCCTATTCCCAGCCTGACCCCTGTATCCCCCTATTCCCACCCTTAACCCTGTTTTCCCCCAATTCCCACCTTGACCCCTATATCCCCCACATTCCCAACCTAACCCCTTTATCCCCAACATTTCCATTCTTACCCCTGTAGCCCCTACATTCCCAACCTGATCCCTGTATCTCCACCATTCCCACCCTGACACCAGTATCCCCTCCATTCCCACCTTGACCCCTGTATCCCCCTTTTCCAACTCTTAACCCTGTATACCCCCAATTCACACCCCAACCGCTATAACCCCCACATTTCCATTCTTAACCCTTAATCCCCCATGTTCCCAACCTGAACCCGGTAACCCCCACATTCACACCCTGATTCCTGTATCCATTACATTCCCACCCTGACCCCTGTATCTGCTCCATTCCTACCCTGATCCTCGTATCCGCTCCATTCCCACCCTGACCCGCGTATCCGCTCCATTCCCACCCTGACCCCCATATCCGCTCCATTCCTACCCTGACCCCCGTATCCCCTCCATTCCCACCCTGAACCCTGTTTCCCCTCCATTCCCGCCCTGACCCCTGTATCCGCTCCATTCTCACCCTGACCCCAGTATCCAAACCATTCCCAAACTGACCTCTGTATCCGCTCCATTCCCACCCTGTATCCACTCCATTCCCACCCTGATGCCTGCATCCACTCCATACCCACAAGGAACCTGTTTCCCCTCCATTCCCACCCTGACTCCTGTATCTGCTCCATTCTCACCCTGACCCCTGCATCCACTCCATTCCCACCCTGACCCCTGTATCCGCTCCATTCCCACCCTGACCCCTGTATCTGCTCCATTCTCACCCTGACCCCTGCATCCACTCCATTCCCACCCTGACCCCTGTATCCGCTCCATTCCCACCCTGACTCCTGCATGCAATTCATTCCCACCCTGATGCCTGGAACCACTCCATAACCACGCTGACCCCGTCTCCCCTCCATTCCCAACCTGACACCTGTATCTGCTCCATTCCCAAACTGACCCCTGTATCCGTTCCATTTCCACCCTGACCCCTGTATCTCCTGCATTCCTCTACAACTCATGTATCTGCTCCATTCCTACCCTGACCCCTGTATCTGCTCTATTCCTCTCCGACCCATGTATCCACTCCATTCCCACCCAGACCCCTGTATCTGCACAATTCCCACACTGACCCCTGTATCCAATCCATTCCCATGCTGACCCCTGTAACCACTCCTTTCCCACCCTAACCCCTGTATCCGCTCCATTGCCAACCTGACCCCTGCATCAACCCCATTCCCACCCTGACGCCTGGAACAGCTCCATACCCACCCTGACCACGTCTCCCCTCCGTTCGCACCCTGAAACGTGTATCCACTCCATTCCCACCCTGACCACTGTATCCACTCCATTCCCACCCTGACCCCTGTGCCCGCTCCATTCCCACCCTGACTCCTATTTCTGCTCCATTCCACTCTGCCCCATGTATCCACTCCTTTCCCCACCTGACCCCTGTATCCGTTCCATTCCCACCACGACCAATGTATCCGCTGCATTCCCACCCTGAACTCGATATCCGCTCCATTTCCACCTTAACCCCTGCATCCGCTCCATTCCCAGCGTGACCCCTGTATAAGCTCCATTCCCACCCTGACCCCTGTATCCACTCCATTCCCACCCTGACCTTGTATCACATCCATTCCCACCCTGATCACTGTATCCCCACATTCCCACATCGTCCCCTGCATCTTCTCCAGTCCCACCCTCGCCCCTATACCCCCAACATTCCCACCCTCACCACTGTCTCCTCCCAGTTCGCACCATCACCCCGGTCTCCCTCCAAATCCCACCCTGATTCACGTACCCTCTCCATTCCAACCATGACACCTGTGTACCCTCCCTTCCCACCCTGACATCTGTATACCCTCCATTCCCACCCTGACATTTGTCTACCCCCAAATCCCATCCTCACCCCAATCTCCCCAATTCCCATCCTCACTCCTGTATCCCCTTCATTCCCACCTTGACCCCTGTATGCCCCTATTCCCAGCCTGACCCCTGTATCCCCCTATTCCCACCCTTAACCCTGTATTCCCCCAATTCCCACCCTGACCCCTATATCCCCCACATTCCCACCAGACCCCTCTAACCCCCACATTCCCAACCTAACCCCTTTATCCCCAACATTTCCATTCTTACCCTTTAGCCCCCACATTCCCAACCTGATCCCTGTATCTCCGCCATTCCCACCCTGACTCCTGTACCCAATCCATTCCCACCCTGACTGCTGTAAGCCCCACATTCCCACCCTGACACCTGTATCCCCTCCATTCCCACCCTGATCCCTGTATCCCCTCCATTCCCACCCTGACCCCTGTATCCCCTCCATTCCCACACTGACCCCTTTATCCCCTCCATTCCAACCCTGACACCTGTAACCCATCCATTCCCACCTTGACCCCTGAATCCCCCTTTTCCCACCCTTACCCCTGTATTCCCCCAATTCCGACCCCGACCGCTATAACCCCCACATTTCCATTCTTAACCCTATATCCCCCATGTTCCCAACCAGAACCCGGTAACACCCACATTCACACCCTGACTCCTGTATCCCCTCCATTCCCACCCTGACTCCAGTATCCGTTACATTCCCACCCTGACACAAATACACCCTCCTTCCCACCCTGACATCTGTCTCCCCCCAAATCCCATCCTCACCCCAGTCTCCCCCCAATTCCCACCCTCACTCATGTTTTCCCTCCATTCCCACCCTGACACCTGTATCCCATCCATTGCCACCTTGAGCCCTGAATCCCCCTATTCCCAGTCTGACCCCTGAATCCCCCAATTCACACCCCGACCCCTATATCTCCCACATTTCCATTCTTAACCCTATATCACCCATGTTCCCAACCTGAACCCGGTAACCCCAACATTCCCACCCTGACTCCTGTATCCCCTCCATTCCTTCCACGACCAATGTATCCGCTCCATTCCAACCCTGACCTCGATATCCGCTCCATTCCCACCTTGACCCCTGCATCCGCTCCGTTCCCAGTGTGACCCCTGTATAAGCTCCATTCCCACCCTGACCTTGTATCACATCCATTCCCACCCTGATCACTGTATCCCCACATTCCCACATTGTCCCCTGCATCTGCTCCAGTCCCACCCTCGCCCCTGTACCCCCCACATTCCCACGGTCACCCCTGTCTCCACCCAATTCGCACCCTCACCCCGGTCTCCATCCAAATCCCACCCTGAATCAAATACCCTCTCCATTCCCACCCTGACATCTTTATACCCTCCATTCCCACCCTGACACCTGTATACCCTCCATTCCCACCCTGACACCATTATACCCTCCATTTCCACCCTGACACCTGTATACCCTCCATTTCCACCCTACACCATTATACCCTCCATTCCCACCCTGACATCTGTCTACCCCCAAATCCCAACCTCACCCCATTCTCCCCAATTCCCATCCTCACTCCTGTGTACATTCCATTCCCACCTTGACCCCTGTATGCCCCTATTCCCAGCCTGACCCCTGTATCCCCCTATTTCCACCCTTAACCCTGTATTCCCCCAAATCCCACCCTGACCCCTATATCCCCCACATTCCCGCCCGACTCCTCTATCCCCCACATTCCCAACTTAACTCCTATATCCCCAACATTTCCATTCTTACCCCTGTGTCCCCCACATTCCCAACCTGATCCCTGTATCTCCGCCATTCCCACCCTGACTCCTGTAGCCATTCCATTCCCACCCTGACCACTGTAAGCCCCACATTCCCACCCTGACACCTGTATCCCCTCCATTCTCAACCTGATCCCTGTATCCCCTCCTTTCCCACCCTGACACCTGCATACCGTCCATTCCCACCTTGACCCCTGAATTCCCCTATTCCCACCCTTACCCCTGTATTCCCCCAATTCCCACCCCAACCCCTATATCCCCCACATTTCCATTCTTAACCCTATATCCCCCATGTTCCCAACCTGAACCCGGTAAACTCCACATTCCCACCCTGACCCCTGTATCCCCTCCATTCCCACCCAGACCCCTGTATCCATTACATTCCCAACCTGACCCCTGTATCTGCTCCATTCTAACCCTGACTCCTGTAACCTGTACATTGTGACCTTGAACCCTGTATCCCCTCCATTCCCACCTTGACCCCTGTATCCCCTCCATTCACACCCTGACCCGTGTATCCACTTCATTCCATCCCTGTCCATTGTTTCCCCTGCATTCCCACCTTGACGTCTTTATCCTCCTATTCCCTCTCTGACCTCTGTATCACATCCATTCCCACCCTGATCACTGTATCCCCACATTCCCACGTGGACCCCTATATCTGCTCCAGTCCCACCCTGGCCCCTGTACACCCCACATTCCCATCCTCACCCCTGTCTCCTCCCAATTCGCACCCTCACCCCGGTCTCCCTCCAATTCCCACCCTGACTCCTGTACACTCTCCATTCCCACCCTGACATCTATACACCCTCCTTCCCACCCTGACATCTGTCTCCCCCCAAATCCTATCCTCACCCCAGTCTCCCCCCAATTCCCTCCCTCACTCAAGTATTCCCTCCATTCCCACCCTGACACCTGTATCCCCTCCATTCCCACACTGACACCTGTATCCCATCCATTCCCACCTTTTCCCCTGAATCCCCCTATTGCCAGCCTGATCCCTGAATCCCCCTATTCCCAAACTTACCGCCGTATTCCCCCAATTCCCACCCCGACCCCTATACCCCCCACTTTTCCATTCTTAACCCTATATCCCCCATGTTCCCAACCTGAAGCTGGTAACCCCCACATTCCCACACTGACGCCTGAATCCCCTCCATTCCCAACCTGACCCCCGTTTCTGCTCCATTCCCACCCTGACCCCCATATCCACTCCATTCCTACCCTGACCCCCGTATCCCCTCCATTCCCACCCTGACCACTGTATCCCCTCCATTCCCACCCTGACCCCTGTATCCAGTCCATTCCCACCCTGATGCCTGCATCCACTCCATACCCACCCTGACCCTGTTTCCCCTCCATTCCCACCCTGACCCCTGTATCCGCTCCATTCCCACCCTGACACCTGTATCTGCTCCATTCCCACCCTGACCCCTGTATCCGCTCAATTCCTACCCTGATCCTCGTATCTGCTCCATTCCTACCCTGACCCCCATATCCCCTCCATTCCCACCCTGACCCCTGTATCCCCTCCATTCCCACCATGACCCCTGTATCCAGTCCATTCCCATCCTGACGCCTGCATCCGCTCCATACCCACACTGACCCTGTTTCCCCTCCATTCCCACCCTGACCCCTGTATCCGCTCCATTCCCACCCTGACCCCTGTATCTGCTCCATTCCCACCCTGACCCCTTTATCCACTCCATTCCCACCCTGATCCCTGTATCCGCTCCATTCCCACCCTGACCTCTGTATGCGCTCCATCCCCACCCTGACCCCTGCATCCCTTCCATTCCGACCCTGATGCCTGGAACCACTCCATACCCACCCTGACCCCGTCTCCCCTCCATTCCCAACCTGACCCCTGTATCCGCTCCATTCCCACGACGACCAATGTATACGCTCCATTCCCACCCTGACCCCGATATCCGCTACATTCCCACCTTAACCCCTGCATCCATTCCATTCCCACCCTGACCCCTGCAGCTGCTCCATTCCCAGCGTGACCCCTGTATAAGCTCCATTCCCACCCTGACGCCTGCATCCGCTCCATACCCACCCTGACCCTGTTTCCCCTCCATTCCCACCCTGACCCCTGTATCCGCTCCATTCCCACCCTGACACCTGTATCTGCTCCATTCCCACCCTGACCCCTGTATCCACTCCATTCCCACCCTGACCCCTGTATCCGCTCAATTCCTACCCTGATCCTCATATCTGCTCCATTCCCACCCTGACCCCCGTATCCGCTCCATTCCCACCCTGACCCCCATATCCACTCCATTCCTACCCTGACCCCCGTATCCCCTCCATTCCCACCCTGACCCCTGTATCCCCTCCATTCCCACCATGACCCCTTTATCCAGTCCATTCCCATCCTGACGTCTGCATCCGCTCCATACCCACGCTGACCCTGTTTCCCCTCCATTCCCACCCTGACCCCTGTATCTGCTCCATTCCCACCCTGACCCCTGTATCCACTCCATTCCCACCCTGACCCCTGTATCCGCTCCATTCCCACCCTGACCTCTGTATGCGCTCCATCCCCACCCTGACCCCTGCATCCCTTCCATTCCGACCCTGATGCCTGGAACCACTCCATACCCACCCTGACCCCGTCTCCCCTCCATTCCCAACCTGACCCCTGTATCCGCTCCATTCCCACACTGACCCCTGTATCCGCTCCATTTCCACCTTGACCCCTGTATCTACTGCATTCCCACCCTGACCCCTGTATCTCCTGCATTCCTCTACAACCCATGCATCTGCTCCATTCGCACCCTGATCTCTGTATCGACACGATTCCTACCCTGACCCCTGTATCTGCTCCATTCCCACCCTGACCCCTGTATCCACTCCATTCCCACCCTGACCCCTGCATCTGCTCCATTCCCACACTGAACCCTGTATCCACTCCATTCCCACACTGACCCCAGTAACCGCTCCTTTCCCCCCCCGACCCCTGTATCTATTCCATTGCCACCCTAACCCCTGCATCAACTCCATTCCCAGCCTGACGCCTGGAACAGCTCCATACCCACCCTGACCACGTCTCCCCTCCATTCGCACCCTGAAACCTGTATCCACTCCATTCCCACCCTTACCCCTGTATCCGCTCCATTCCCACCCTGACCCCTGTATCCGCTACATTCCCACCCTGACCCCTGTATCTGCTCCATTCCCACCCTGACTCCTGTATCTGCTCCATTCCTCTCCGACCCATGTATCCACTCCTTTCCCCACCTGACCCCTGTATCCGCTCCATTCCCACCACGACCAATGTATACGCTCCATTCCCACCCTGACCCTGATATCCGCTACATTCCCACCTTAACCCCTGCATCCATTCCATTCCCACCCTGACCCCTGCAGCTGCTCCATTCCCAGCGTGACCCCTGTATAAGCTCCATTCCCACCCTGACCCCTGTATCCACTCCATTCCTACCCTGACCTTGTATCACATCCATTCCCACCCTGATCACTGTATCCCCACGTTCCCATATTGTCCCCTGCATCTGCTCCAGTCCCACACTCGCCCCTGTACCCCCCACATTCCCACCCTCACCCCTGTCTCCTCCCAATTCACACCCTCACCCCGGTCTCCCTCCAAATCCCACCCTGACTCATTAACCACTCCATTCCCACCCTGACTGCTGTAAGCCCCACATTCCCACCCTGACACCTGTATCCCCTCCATTCTCACCCTGACACCTGTATCCCGCCCATTCCCACCTTGACCCCTGAATCCCCCTATTCCCACCCTTACCCCTGTATTCCCCCAATTCCCACCCCAACCAATATAACCCCCACATTTCCATTCTTAACCCTATATCCCCCATATTCCCAACCTGAACCTGGTAACCGCCACATTCCCACCCTGACTCCTGTATCCCCTCCATTCCCACCCTGACCCCTGTATCCACTCCATTCCCACCCTAACCCCTGTATCCGCTCCATTCCCGCTCTGACTGCTTTATCTGCTCCATTCCCACCCCGACTCCTGTATCATGTACACTGTGACCCTGAAACCTGTATCCCCTCCATTCCCACCTTGACCCCTGTATCCCCTCCATTCACACCCTGACCCGTGTATCCACTTCATTCCATCCCTGTCCATTGTTGCCCCTGCATTCCCACCCTGACCCCTTTATCCTCCTATTCGCTCTCTGACCTCCGTATCACCTCCATTCCCACCCTGTTCACTGTATCCCCACATTCCCACATTGTCCCCTGCATCTGCTCCAGTCCCACACTCACCCCTGTACCCCCCATATTCCCATCCTCACCCCTGTCTCCTCCCAATTCGCACCCTCACCCTGGTCTCCCTCCAAATCCCACCCTGACTCATGTACCCTCTCCATTGCCACCCTGACACCATTGTACCCTCCATTCCCACCCTGACATCTGTCTACCCCCAAATCCCATCCTCACCCCATTCTCCCCAATTCCCACCCTCACTCCTGTATCCCCTCCATTCCCACCTTGACCCCTGTATGCCCCTATTCCCAGCCTGACCACTGTTTCCCCCTATTCCCACCCTTAACCCTGTTTTCCCCCAATTCCCACCCTGACCCCTATATCCCCCACATTCCCACCAGACCCCTCTATCCCCCACATTCCCAACCTAACCCCTTTATCCCCAACATTTCCATTCTTACCCCATTAGCCCCCACATTCCCAACCTGATCCCTGTATCTCCACCATTCCCAACCTGACTCCTGTACCCACTCCATTCCCACCCTGACTGCTGTAAGCCCCACATTCCCACCGTAACAGCTGTATCCCCTCCATTCTCACCCTGACACCTGTATCCCGTCCATTCCCACCTTGACCCCTGAATCCCCCTTTTCCCACCCTTACCCCTGTATTCCCCCAATTCCCACCCCGACCCCTATAACCCCCACATTTCCATTCTTAAACCTATATCCCCCATGTTCCCAACCTGAACCCGGTAACGCCCACATTCCCACCCTGACTCCTGTAACCCCTCCATTCCCACCCTGACCCCTGTATCCGTTACATTCCCACCCTGACCCCTGTATCCACTCCATACCCACCCTAACCCCTGTATCCACTCCATTCCCACCCTAACCCCTGTATCCGCTCCATTCCCACTCTGACTGCTTTATCTGCTCCATTCCAACCCTGACCCCTGTATCCTGTACATTGTGACCCTGAACCCTGCATCGCCTCCATTCCCACCTTGACCCCTGTATCCCCTCCATTCACACCCTGACCCCTGTATCCCCTCTATTCCCACCCTGACCCCTGTATCCCCTCCATTCACACCCTGACCCGTGTATCCACTTCATTCCATCCCTGTCCATTGTTTCCCCTGCATTCCCACCCTGACCCCTTTATCTTCCTATTCCCTCTCTGACCTCTGTATCACATCCATTCCCACCCTGATCACTGTATCCCCACATTCCCACGTGGACCCCTGTATCTGCTCCAGTCCCACCCTGGCCCCTGTACCCCCTACATTCCCACCCTCACCCCTGTCTCCCCCCAATTCGCACCCACACCCCGGTCTCCCTCCAATTCCCAGCCTGACTCCTGTACACACTCCATTCCCACCCTGACACCTATACAACCTCCTTCCCACCCTGACATCTGTCTCCCCCCAAATCCCATCCTCACCCCAGTCACCCCCCAATTCCCACCCTCACTCATGTATTCCCTCCATTCCCTCCCTGACACCTGTATCTCATCCATTGCCACCTTGAGCACTGAATCCTCCTAATCCCAGCCTGACCCCTGAATCCCCCTATTCCCACCCTTACCCCTGTATTCCACCAATTCCCACCCCGACCCCTATATCCCCCACATTTCCATTCTTAACCCTATATCCCTTATGTTACCAACCTGAACCCGGTAACCCCAACATTCCCAGCCTGACTCCTGTTTCCCCTCGATTCCCACCATGACCAATGTATCCCCTCCATTCCCACCCTGATCCCTGTATCCCCTCCATTCCCACCCTGACACCTGTATCCCATCCATTCCCACCTTGACCCCTGAATCCCCCTATTCCCACCCTTACCCCTGTATTCCTCCAATTCCCACCTCAACTCCTATATCCCCCACATTTCCATTCTTAACCCTATATCCCCCAAGTTCCCAACCTGAACCCGGTAACCCCCACATTCCCTCCCTGACTCCTGTTTCCACTCCATTCCCACCCTGACCCCTGTATCCATTACATTCCCACCCTGACCCCTGTATCCGTTCCATTCCCACCCTAACCCCTGTATCCGCTCATTTCCCACTCTGACTGCTTTATCTGCTCCATTCCCACCCTCACCCCTGTATCCTGTACATTGTGACCCTGAACCCTGTATCCCCTCCATTCACACCCTGACCCGTGTATCCACTTCATTCCATCGCTGTCCATTGTTTCCCCTGCATTCCCACCCTGACCCCTTTATCCTCCTATTCCCTCTCTGACCTCTGTATCACATCCATTCCCACCCTGATCACTGTATCCCCACATTCCCACGTGGACCCCTGTATCAGCTCCAGTCCCACCCTGGCCCCTGTACCTCCCATATTCCCATCCTCACCCCTGTCTCCTCCCAATTTGCACCCTCACCATGGTCTCCCTTCAATTCCCACCCTGACTCCTGTACCCTCTCCATTCCCACCCTGACACCTAAACAACCTCCTTCCCACCCTGACATCTGTCTCCCCCCAAATCCCATCTTCACCCCAGTCACTCCCCAATTCCCACCCTCACTCATGTTTTCCCTCCATTCCCACCCTGACACCTGTATCTCATCCATTGCCATCTTGAGCCCTGAATCCCCCTAATCCCAGCCTGACCCCTGAATCCCCCTATTCCCACCCTTACCCCTGTATTCCACAAATTCCCACCCCGACCCCTATATCCCCCACATTTCCATTCTTAACCCTATGTTACCAACCTGAACCCGGTAACCCCAACATTCCCAGCCTGACTCCTGTATCCCCTCGATTCCCACCACGACCAATGTATCCCCTCCATTCCCACCCTGATCCCTGTATCCCCTCCATTCCCACCCTGACACCTGTATCCCGTCCATTCCCACCTTGACCCCTGAATCCCCCTATTCCCACCCTTACCCCTGTATTCCTCCAATTCCCACCTCAACTCCTATATCCCCCACATTTCCATTCTTAACCCTATATCCCCCAAGTTCCCAACCTGAACCCGGTAACCCCCACATTCCCACCCTGACTCCTGTATCCACTCCATTCCCACCCTGACCCCTGTATCCATTACATTCCCACCCTGACCTCTGTATCCGCTCCATTCCCACCCTAACCCCTGTATCCGCTCAATTCCCACTCTGACTGCTTTATCTGCTCCATTCCCAGCCTCACCCCTGTATCCTGTACATTGTGACCCTGAACCCTGTATCCCCTCCATTCACACCCTGACCCGTGTATCCACTTCATTCCATCCCTGTCCATTGTTTCCCCTGCATTCCCACCCTGACCCCTTTATCCTCCTATTCCCTCTCTGACCTCTGTATCACATCCATTCCCACCCTGATCACTGTATCCCCACATTCCCACGTGGACCCCTGTATCTGCTCCAGTCCCACCCTGGCCCCTGTACCTCCCATATTCCCATCCTCACCCCTGTGTCCTCCCAATTCGCACCCTCACCATGGTCTCCCTCCAATTCCCACCCTGACTCCTGTACCCTCTCCATTCCCACCCTGACACCTATACACCCTCCTTCCCACCTTGACAGCTGTATCCCATCCATTGCCACTTTGTCCCCTGAAACCCCCTATTCCCAACCTGACCCCTGAATCCCCCTATTCCCACCCTTAATGCCGTATTCCCCCAATTCCCACCCCGAAACCTATATCCCCCACATTTCCATTCTTAACCCTGTCCCTGTATCCCCAATGTTCCCAACCTGAACTCGGTAACGCCCACATTAACACCCTGACTCCTGTATCCCCTCCATTCCCACCCTGACCTCTGTATCTATTACATTCCCACCCTGACCTCTGTATCCGCTCCATTCCCACCCTAACCCCTGTATCCGCTCCATTCCCACTCTGACTGCTTTATCTGCTCCATTCCCACCCTGACCCCTGTATCCACTCCATTCCCACCTTGACACCTGTATCCACTCCATTCCCTCCCTGACCCCTGTATCCACTCCATTCCCACCCTGACCCCTTTATCCGCTCCATTCCCACACTGACCCCGGTAGCGGCTCCATTCCCACCCTGACCACTGCATCCACTCCATTCCCAACCTAACGTCTGGACCTGCTCCATACCCACCCTGACCCTGTCTCCCCTCCATCCCACCATGACCCCTGTACCCCTCCATTCCCACACTGACCCCTGTATCCACTCCATTCCCACTCTGACCCGTGTATCTGCTGCATTCCTCTCCGACCAATGTATCCGCTCAATTCCCACCCTGACCACTGTATCCAGTCCATTCCCACCCTGACCCCTGTATGTCCTCCATTCCGCTCCGACCCATGTATCCACTCCATTCCCACCCTGACCCCTGTGTCCGCTCCATTCCCACCACGACCCAAGTATCCGCTCCATTCCCACCCTGACCCCTGTATCTGTTCCATTCCCACCCTGACCCCTGTATCCGGTCCATTCCCACCCTGACCCCTGTACGCGCTCCATTCCCACGCTAAACCCTGTATCCGCTCCATTCCCACTCTGACCCCTGTATCCACTCCGTTACCACCTTAACCCCTTTATCTGCTCCATTCACACCCTGACCCCTGTATCTGCTACATTTCCACCCTGACCCCTGTATCCCCTACATTCCCACCTTGAACCCTGTATCCCCTCCATTTCCACCCTGACCCATGTATCCACTTCATTCCATCCCTGTCCATTGTTTCCCCTGCATTCCCTCCCTGACCCCGTTATCCTCCTATTCCGGATCTGACCTCTGTATCACATCCATTCCCATCCTGATCACTGTATCCCCACATTCCAACGTGGACACCTGTATCTGCTCCAGTCCCACCCTGGCCCCTGTACCTCCCACATTCCCACCCTCAACCCAGTATCCTCCCAATTTGCACCCTCACCCCGGTCTCCCTCCAATTCCCACCCTGACTCCTGTACACTCTCCATTCCCACCCTGACATCTGTCTCCCCACAAATCCCATCCTCACGCCAGTCTCCCCCCAATTCCCACCCTCACTCATGTATTCCCTCCATTCCCACCCTGCCACCTGTATCCCCTCCATTCCCACCTTGACCCCTGTATGCCCCTATTCCCAGCCTGACCACTTTTTCCCCCTATTCCCACCCTTAACCCTGTTTTCCCCCAATTCCCACCCTGCACCCTATATCCCCCACATTCCCACCTGACACCTCTATCCCCCACGTTCCCAACCTAATCCCTTTATCCCACACATTTCCATTCTTAACCCTGTAACCCCCACATACCACCCTGATCCCTGCATCTCCGCCATTCCCACCCTGACACCTGTACTTCCTCCATTCCCACCCTGACTCCTGTACCCACTCCATTACCACACTGTCCCCGTCTCACCTCCATTCCCACCATGACCCATGTAGCTGCTCTTTTCCCACACTGACACCTGTATCCGCTCCATTCCTACCCTGACCCCTGTATCTGCTCCATTCCCACCCTGACCCCTGCATCCACTCCATTCCCACCCTGACCCCTGTATCCCCTCCATTCCCACCTTGACCCCTCTATCCCCTCCATTCACAACCTGACCCGTGTATCCACTTCTTTCCATCGCTGTCCATTGTTTCCTCTGCATTCCCACCCTGATCCATTTATCCCCCTATTCCCACCCTGACCTCTGTATCACATCCATTCCCACCCTGATCACTGTATCACCACATTCCCACGTGGACCCCTGTATCAGCTCCAGTCCCACCCTGGCCCCTGTACCTCCCACATTCCCACCCTCACCCCTGTCTCCTCCCAATTCGCAACCTCACCCCCGTCTCCCTCCAATTCCCACCCTGACTCCTGTACACACTCCATTCCCACCCTGACATCTATACACCCTCCTTCCCACCCTGACATCTGTCTCTCCACAAGTCCCATCCTCACCCCAGTCTCCCCCCAATTCCCACCCTCACTCATGTATCCCGTCCATTCCCAACCTGCCACCTGTATCCCCTCCATTCCCACCTTGAGCCCTGTATGCCCCTATTCCCAGCCTGACCCCTGTATCACCTTATTCCCACAGTTACCCCTGTATTCCCCCAACTCCCACCCTGACCCCTGTATCCCCCACATTCCCACCCTCACCCCTGTCTCCTCCCAATTCGCAACCTCACCCCCGTCTCCCTCCAATTCCCACCCTGACTCCTGTACACACTCCATTCCCACCCTGACATCTATACACCCTCCTTCCCACCCTGACATCTCTCTCTCCACAAGTCCCATCCTCACCCCAGTCTCCCCCCAATTCCCACCCTCACTCATGTATCCCGTCCATTCCCAACCTGCCACCTGTATCCCCTCCATTCCCACCTTGAGCCCTGTATGCCCCTATTCCCAGCCTGACCCCTGTATCACCCTATTCCCACAGTTACCCCTGTATTCCCCCAACTCCCACCCTGACCCCTGTATCCCCCACATTCCCAGCCTGACCCCTGTATCACCCTATTCCCACAGTTACCCCTGTATTCCCCCAATTCCTACCCTGACCCCTATATCCCCCACATTCCCACCTGACACCTCTATCCCCCACGTTCCCAACCTAATCCCTTTATCCCACACATTTCCATTCTTAACCCTGTAACCCCCACATAACACCCTGATCCCTGCATCTCCGCCATTCCCACCCTGACACCTGTACTCCATCCATTCCCACCCTGACGCCTGGACCGGCTCCATACCCACCCTGACCCCGTCTCCCCTCCATCCCACCATGACCCCTGTATCTGCTCCATTCCCACACTGACCGCTGTATCCACTCCATTCCCACCCTGACCCCTGTATCTGCTGCATTCCTCTCTGACCCATGTATCCGCTCCATTCCCACCCGGATCCCTGTATCCGGTCAATTCCCACCTGAACCCTGTATGCGCCCCATTCCGCTCCGACACATTTATCCAATCCATTCCCACCCTGACCCCTTTATCCTACAATCCCACCCTGCCACCTGTATCCCCTCCATTCCCACCTTCACCACTGTATCCACTTCATTCCCAACCTAACCCCTTTATCTGCTCCATTCCCACCCTGACCCCTGTATCTGCTACATTGCCACCCTGACCCCTGTATCCCCTTCATTCCCACCTTGACCCCTGTATCCCCTCCATTCACACCCTGACCCGTGTATCCACTTCATTCCATCGCTGTCCATTGTTTCCCCTGCATTCCCACCCTGACCCCTTTATCCTCCTATTCGCTCTCTGACCTCTGTATCACATCCATTCCCACCCAGATAACTGTATCCCCACATTCCCATGTGGACCCCTGTATCTGCTCCAGTCCCACCCTTGCCCCTGTACTTCCCACAATCCCACCATCACCCCTGTCTCCTCCCAATTCGCACCCTCACCCCGGTCTCCCTCCAATTCCCACCCTGACTCCTGTACACTCTCCATTCAAACCCTGACATCTATACACCCTCCTGCCCACCCTGACATCTGTCTCCCCCCAAATCCCATCCTCACCCGAGTCTCCCCCCAATTCCCACCCTCACTCATGTATCCCCTCCATTCCCAACCTGCCACCTCTATCCCCTCCATTCCTACCTTGAGCCCTGTATGCCCCTATTCCCAGCCTGACCCCTGTATCACCCTATTCCCACAGTTACCCCTGTATTCCCCCAACTCCCACCCTGACCCCTGTATCCCCCACATTCCCAAATGACCCCTCTATCCCCCATGTTCCAACCTAACCCCTTTATCCCACACATTTCCATTCTTAACCCTGTAACCCCCACATACCACCCATATCCCTGCATCTCCGCCATTCCCACCCTGACCCCTGTATCCGCTCTATTCCCACCCTGACCCCTGTATCCGCTCCATTCCCACCCCGACCCCTGTATCGGTTCCATTCCGACCCTGACCCCTGCATCCACTCCATTCCCACCCTGACGCCTGGACCCGCTCCATACCCACCCTGACCCCATCTCCCCTCCATCTGCCATGACCCCTGTATCCGCTCCATTCCCACACTGACCCCTGTATCCATATCATTCCCACACTGACCCCTATATCTGCTCCATTCCCACCCTGACCCCTGTATCCACTCCATTCCCACCCTGACCCCTGTATCTGCTCCATTCATTTCTGACCCATGTATCTGGTCCATTTCCAATCTGACCCCTGTATCCACTCCATTCCCACCCTGACCCCTGTATCTGCTCCATTCATTTCTGACCCATGTATCTGGTCCATTTCCAATCTGACCCCTGTATCCGCTCCATTCCCACCCTGACCCCTGTATGTGCTCCATTCCCACCCTGACCCCTGTATGTGCTCCATTCCGCTCCGACCCATGTATCCACTCCATTCCCACAATGACCCCTGTATCCGTACCATTCCCACCCTGATTCCTGTATCTGCTCCATTCCCACCCTGACCCCTGTATCCGCTCCATTCCCACCCTGATCCCTGTATCCGCTCCATTCGCATCACGACCCATGTATCCGCTCCATTCCCACCCTGACCCCTGTATCCGTTCCATTCCCATCATGACCCATGTATCCGCTCCATTCCCACACTATGCCCTTTATCTGCTCCATTCCCACCCTGACCCCTGTATCCACTCCATTCAATCCTTGACCATTGTATCCCCTGCATTCCCACCCTGACCCCTTTATCCTCCTATTCCCACCCTGACCTCTGTATCACATCCATTCACACTGATCATTCTATCCCCACATTCCCACATGGACCCCTGTATCTGCTCCAGTCCCACCCTGGCCCCTGTACCCCCCACATTCCCACCCTCACCCCTGTCTACTCCCAATTCACACACTCACCCCGGTCTCCCTCCAATTCCCAACCTGATTCCTGTACCCTCTCCATTCCCAAACTGACATCTGTCTCCACCCAAATCCCATCCTCACCCCAGTCTCCCCCCAATTCCCACCCTCACTCATGTATTCCCTCCAATCCCACCCTGCCACCTGTATCCCCTCCATTCCCACCTTGACCCCTGTATGCCCCTATTCCCAGCCTGACCCATTTATCACACAATTCCCACCCTGACCCCCATATCCCCCACATTCCCACCTGACCCCTCTATCCCCCACGTTCCCAACCTAACCCCTTTATCCCCCACATTTACATTCTTACCCCTGGAACACCCACATTCCCACCCTGAACCCTGTATCTCCGCCATTCCCACCCTGACTCCTGTACCCCCTCCATTCCCACCCTGACTCCTGTACCCACTCCATTCCCACCCTCACCCCTGTAAGCCCTACATTCCCACCTGACACCTGTATCCCATCCATTCCCACCCTGACCCCTGTGTCCCCTCCATTCCCAACTTGACACCTGTAACCCGTCCATTCCCACCTTGACCCCTGTATCCTCCTATTCCCACCCTTACCCCTGTATTCCCCCAATTCCCATCCTGACCCCTATATCCCCCACATTCCCACCTGAGCCCTCTATCCCAAACTTTCCCAACCTGACCCCTTTATCCCCCACATTTCCATTCTTACTCTTGTATCCCCCACATTCCCACTCTGACTCCTGTATCCCCTCCAATCCCACTCTGACATCTGTACCCCCTCCATTATCAACCCTGACTCCTGTACCCACTCCATTCCCACCCTGACCCCTGTATCCACTCCATTCCCACCTTGACCCCTGTATCCCCCTATTCCCAGCCTGACCCCTGTATCCCCGTTTTGCCACACTTACCCCTGTATTCCCCCAATTCAAGCCCTGATCCGTTTCCCTTTCATTCCCACCCTGACCCCTGTATTCCAAACTTTCTCACCCTGACCGCTGTATCCCCCACGTTCCCACCCTGACCCCTGAGTCCCAAATATTCCCACCCTGACCCCTGAATCCCTTCCATTCCCACACTGACCTCTGTGTTCCCCACATTCCCATCCTGATCCCTGCATCCCCAACATTCCCATGCTGAACCCTTTATCAGCTCCAATCCTACCCTGACCGCTGTATCCTCTCCATTCCCACGCTGACCCCTGTATCTACTCCAATCCCACTCTGACCCCCGTATTCCCTCCATTCTCACCTTGACCCCCTTATCCATTCCATTCCCACCCTGATCCTTGGATCCACTCCATTCCCGCCCTAACCCCTGTGTCGGCTCCATTCCCCCCAGCCCCCTTTATCAGTTCTATTCCCACACTGACCCCTGTATGCGCTCCATTCCCACCGGTACCCCTGCATCCACTCCATTCCCACCTTGATGCCTGTATCCGCTCCATTCCCACCATGGGTCCTGTATCCACTCCATTCCCACCCTGACCCCTGTATCCGCTCCATTCCCACCCTGATCCCTGTATCTGCTCCATTCCCACCCTGACCCCTCTGTCCTCTCCATTCACACCCTGAACCGTGTATCTGCTACATTCCCACCCTGACCCCTGTATCTGCTCCATTCCCACCCTAAGCCCCGTATCCACTCCATTCCCACCCTGACCACCGTATCCGCTCCATTCCCACCCTGACCCCTGTATCCACTCCATTCCCATGATGACCCCTGTATCTGCTCCTTTCCCACCCTGACCCCCGTATCTGCTCCATTCTCACCCTGACCCACGTATCTGCTCCATTCCCACCCTGACCCCTGTATCCCCTCCATTCCCAACCTGACCCTTCTGTCCGCTCCATTCCCACCCTGCCCCCTTTATCGGTTCCATTCCCACCCTGACTCCTATTTTCGCTCCATTCCTACCGTTACCCCTGCATCCGTTACATTCCCACACTGATGCCTGTATCCGCTCCATTCCCATCCTGACTCCTGTATCTGCTGCATTCCCACCCTGATGCCTGTATCCATTACATTCCCACACTGACTCCTGTAACCGCTCCATTCCCACCCTGAGCCCCGTATCCAATTCATTCCCACCTTGACACCCGTGTCCTCTCCATTCATACCCTGACACCAGTATCCCCTCCATTCCTACCCTGACCCCTGTTTTCACTCCAATCCAACTGTTATACCTGCCTCCGCTCCATTCCCACCCTGATGCTTGTATCCACTCCATTCCCACCATGACTCCTGTATCTGCTCCATTACCACCATGACCCCTGTATCCACTGCATTCCCACCCTGATGCCTGTACCCGCTCCATACACACCCTGACCCTGTCTCCCCTCCATTCCCACCATGACCCCTGTATCCACTCCATTTCCACCCTGACCCCTGCATCCACTCCATTCCCACCCTGACCCCTGCATCCACTCCATTCCCACCCTGATGCCTGGACCCGCTCCATAACCAGCCTGACCCCGTCTCCCCTCCATTCCCACCATGACCCCTGTATCTGCTCCATTCCCACCCTGACCATTGTTTCTGCTCCATTCCCACCCTGACCCCTGTATCCTCTCCATTCCCACCCTGACCCCTGTATCCGCTCCATTCCCACCCTGTCCCCTGTATCCGCTCCATTCCCACCCTGATCCCTGTATTTGCTCCATTCCCACCCTGACCCCTGTATCCGCTCCATTCCCACCCTGTGCCCTGTATCCGCTCCATTCTCAACCTGACCCCTGTATCCGCTCCATTCCCACCCTGACCCCTGTATCCGCTCCATTCCCACCCTGTGCCCTGTATCCGCTCCATTCCCCCCCTGACCCCTGTATAAGCTCCATTCCCAACCTGACACCTGTGTCCACTCCATTCCCACCCTGACCGATGTATCCGATCCATTCCCACCCTGACCCCTTTATCCCTTCCATTCCCACCCTGACCCCTGTATCCGCTCCATTCCCACCCTAAACCCTGTATCTGCTCCATTCCCACCCTGACCCCGGTATCCGCTACATTGCCACCCTGACCCCTGTATCCCCTCCATTCCCACCCTGAGCCGTAAATCCACTCCATTCCATCCCTGACCATTGTATCCCTTGCATTCCCACCCTGATCCATTTATCCCCCTATTCCCACCCTGACCACTGTATCACATCCATTCCCACCCTGATCACTGTATCCCCACATTCCCACATGGACCCCTGTATTTGCTCCAGTCCCACCCTGGCCCCTGTACCTCCCACATTCCCACCCTCACCCCTGTCTCCTCCCAATTCACACACTCACCCCGGTCTCCCTCCAATTCCCACCCTGATTTCTGTACCCTCTCCATTCCCACCCTGACATCTGTCTCCCCCCAAATCCCATCCTCACCCCAGTCTCCCCCCAATTCCCACCCTCACTCATGTATTCCCTCCAATCCCACCCTGCCACCTGTATCCCCTCCATTCCCACCTTGAACCCTGTATGCCCCTATTCCCAGCCTGACCCCTTTATCACACAATTCCCACCCTGACCCCCATATCCCCCACATTCCCACCCAACCCCTCTATCCCCCATGTTCCCAACCTAACCCCTTTATCCCCCACATTTACATTCTTACCCCTGGAACACCCACATTCCCACCCTGATCCCTGTATTTCCGCCATTCCCACCCTGACACCTGTACCCCCTCCATTCCCACCCTGACTCCTGTACCCACTCCATTCCCACCCTCACCCCTGTAAGCCCTACATTCCCACCCTGACACCTGTATCCCATCCATTCCCACCCTGACCCCTGTGTCCCCTCCATTCCCACCTTGACAACTGTAACCCGTCCATTCACACCTTGACCCCTGTATCCTCCTATTCCCAGCCTTACCCCTGTATTCCCCCAATTCCCACCCTGACCCCTATATCACCCACATTCCCACCTGAGCCCTCTATCCCAAACTTTCCCAACCTGACCCCTTTATCCCCCACATTTCCATTCTTACACTTGTATTCCCACATTCCCACTCTGACTCCTGTATCCCCTCTTTCCCACTCTGACGCACGTATTCCCTCCATTCTCACCTTGACCCCCTTATCCCTTCCATTCCCACCCTGATCCTTGGATCCACTCCATTCCCGCCCTTACCCCTGTGTCCGCTCCATTCCCACCCACCCCCCTTTATCAGTTCTATTCCCACACTGACCCCTGTATCCGCTCCATTCCAACCGTTACCCCTGCATCCGCTCCATTCCCACCTTGATGCCTGTATCCGCTCCATTCCCACCATGGGTCCTGTATCCGCTCCATTCCCACCCTGACCACCGTATCCGCTCCATTCCCACCCTGACCCCTGTATCCGCTCCATTCCCACCCTGATCCCTGTATCCGCCCCATTCCCATGATGACCCCTCTGTCCTCTCCATTCCCACCCTGACCCCTGTATCTGCTCCATTCCCACCCTGACCCCCGTATCCACTCCATTCCCACCCTGACCCCCGTATCTGCTCCATTCTCACCCTGACCCACGTATCTGCTCCGTTCCCACCCTGACCCCTGTATCCGCTCCATTCCCACCCTGACCCTTCTGTCCGCTCCATTCCCACCCTGCCCCCTTTATCGGTTCCATTCCCACCCTGACTCCTATTTTCGCTCCATTCCTACCGTTACCCCTGCATCCGTTACATTCCCACACTGATGCCTGTATCCGCTCCATTCCCATCCTGACTCCTGTATCTGCTGCATTCCCACCCTGATGCCTGTATCCATTACATTCCCACACTGACTCCTGTAACCGCTCCATTCCCACCCTGAGCCCCATATCTGATTCATTCCCACCTTGACACCCGTGTCAGCTCCATTCATACCCTGACACCAGTATCCCCTCCATTCCCACCCTGACCCCTGTTTTCACTCCAATCCAACTGTTATACCTGCATCCACTCCATTCCCACCCTGATGCTTGTATCCACTCCATTCCCACCATGACTCCTGTATCTGCTCCATTACCACCATGACCCCTGTATCCACTGCATTCCCACCCTGATGCCTGTACCCGCTCCATACACACCCTGACCCTGTCTCCCCTCCATTCCCACCATGACCCCTGTATTCGCTCCATTCCCACACTGACCCCTGTATCTGCTCCATTCCCACCCTGACCATTGTATTTGCTCCATTCCCACCTTGACCCCTGTATCCTCTCCATTCCCACCCTGACCCCTGTATCCGCTCCATTCCCACCCTGTGCCCTGTATCCGCTCCATTCTCAACCTGACCCCTGTATCCGCTCCATTCCCCCCCTGACCCCTGTGTCCACTCCATTCCCACCCTGACCGATGTATCCGATCCATTCCCACCCTGACCCATGTATCTGCTCCATTCCCACACTAAACCCTGTATCCACTCCATTCCCACCCTAAACCCTTTATCTGCTCCATTCCCACCCTGACCCCTGTATCCCCTCCATTCCCACCCTGAGCCGTGTATCCACTCCATTCCATCCCTGACCATTGTATCCTTTGCATTCCCACCCTGATCCATTTATCCCCCTATTCCCACCCTGACCACTGTATCACATCCATTCCCACCCTGATCACTGTATCCCCACATTCCCACATGGACCCCTGTATTTGCTCCAGTCCCACCCTGGCCCCTGTACCTCCCACATTCCCACCCTCACCCCTGTCTCCTCCCAATTCACACACTCACCCCGGTCTCCCTCCAATTCCCACCCTGATTCCTGTACCCTCTCCATTCCCACCCTGACATCTGTCTCCCCCCAAATCCCATCCTCACCCCAGTCTCCCCCCAATTCCCACCCTCACTCATGTATTCCCTCCAATCCCACCCTGCCACCTGTATCCCCTCCATTCCCACCTTGAACCCTGTATGCCCCTATTCCCAGCCTGACCCCTTTATCACACAATTCCCACCCTGACCCCCATATCCCCCACATTCCCACCCGACCCCTCTATCCCCCACGTTCCCAACCTAACCCCTTTATCCCCCACATTTACATTCCTACCCCTGGAACACCCACATTCCCACCCTGATCCCTGTACCACCGCCATTCCCACCCTGACTCCTGTACCCTCTCCATTCCCACCCTGACTCCTGTACCCACTCCATTCCCACCCTCACCCCTGTAAGCCCTACATTCCCACCCTGACACCTGTATCCCATCCATTCCCACCCTGACCCCTGTGTCCCCTCCATTCCCACCTTGACACCTGTAACCCGTCCATTCCCACCTTGACCCCTGTATCCTCCTATTCCCACCCTTACCCCTGTATTCCCCCAATTCCCACCCTGACCCCTATATCCCCCACATTCCCAACTGAGCCCTCTATCCCAAACTTTCCCAACCTGACCCCTTTAACCCCCACATTTCCATTCTTACACTTGTATCCCCCACATTCCCACTCTGACTCCTGTATCCCCTCCAATCCCACTCTGACCCCCGTATTCCCTCCATTCTCACCTTGATCCCCTTATCCCTTCCATTCCCACCCTGATCCTTGGATCCACTCCGTTCCCGCCCTAACCCCTGTGTCCGCTCCATTCCTACCCAGCCCCCTTTATCAGTTCTATTCCCACACTGACCCCTGTATCCGCTCCATTCCCACTGTTACCCCTGCATTCGTTCCATTCCGAACTTGATGCCTGTATCCGCTCCATTCACACCCTGACCCCTGTATCTGCTACATTCCCACCCTGACCCCTGTATCTGCTCCATTCCCACCCTGACCCCCGTATCCACTCCATTCCCACCCTGACCACCGTATCCGCTCCATTCCCACCCTGACCCCTGTATCCGCTCCATTCCCACACTGATGCCTGTATCCGTTACATTCACACACTGACTCCTGTAACCGCTCCATTCCCACCCTGAGCCCCGTATCCAATTCATTCCCACCTTGATACCCGTGTCCTCTCCATTCAAACCCTGACACCAGTATCCCCTCCATTCCCACCCTGTGCCCTGTATCCGCTCCATTCTCAACCTGACCCCTGGATCCGTTCCATTCCTTACTGACCCCTGTATCCGCTCCATTCCCCCCCTGACCCCTGTATATCTCCATTCCCAACCTGACCCCTGTGTCCACTCCATTCCCACCCTGACCGATGTATCCGATCCATTCCCACCCTGACCGCTTTATCCCTTCCATTCCCACCCTGACCCCTGTATCAGCTCCATTCCCACCCTAAAACCTGTATCTGCTCCATTCCCACCCTGACCCCTGTATCCGCTACATTGCCACCCTGATCCCTGTATCCCCTCCATTCCCACCCTGAGCCGTGTATCCACTCCATTCCATCCCTGACCATTGTATCCTTTGCATTCCCACCCTGATCCATTTATCCCCCTATTCCCACCCTGACCACTGTATCACATCCATTCCCACCCTGATCACTGTATCCCCACATTCCCACATGGACCCCTGTATTTGCTCCAGTCCCACCCTGGCCCCTGTACCTCCCACATTCCCACCCTCACCCCTGTCTCCTCCCAATTCACACACTCACCACGGTCTCCCTCCAATTCCGACCCTGATTCCTGTACCCTCTCCATTCCCACCCTGACATCTGTCTCCCCCAAAATCCAATCCTCACCGCAATCTCCCCCCAATTCCCACCCTCACTCATGTATTCCCTCCAATCCCACCCTGCCACCTGTATCCCCTCCATTCCCACCTTGACCCCTGTATGCCCCTATTCCCAGCCTGACCCCTTTATCACACAATTCCCACCCTGACCCCCATATCCCCCACATTCCCACCCAACCCCTCTATCCCCCACGTTCCCAACCTAACCCCTTTATCCCCCACATTTACATTCTTACCCCTGGAACACCCACATTCCCACCCTGATCCCTGTATCTCCGCCATTCCCACCCTGACTCCTGTACCCCCTCCATTCCCACCCTGACTCCTGTACCCACTCCATTCCCACCCTCACCCCTGTAAGCCCTACATTCCCACCCTGACACCTGTATCCCATCCATTCCCACCCTGACCCCTGTGTCCCCTCCATTCCCACCTTGATACCAGTAACCCGTCCATTCCCACCTTGACCCCTGTATCCTCCTATTCCCACCCTTACCCCTGTATTCCCCCAATTCCCACCCTGACCCCTATATCCCCCACATTCCCACCTGAGCCCTCTATCCCAAACTTTCCCAACCTGACCCCTTTATCCCCCACATTTCCATTCTTACACTTGTATCCCCCACATTCCCACTCTGACTCCTGTATCCCCTCCAATCCCACTCTGACATCTGTACCCCCTCCATTATCAACCCTGACTCCTGTACCCACTCCATTCCCACCCTGACCCCTGTATCTACTCCATTCCCACCTTGACCCCTGTATACCCCTATTCCCAGCCTGACCCCTGTATCCCCGTTTTGCCACTCTTACCCTGTATTCCCCCAATTCAAGCCCTGATCCGTTTCCCTTTCATTCCCACCCTGACCCCTGTATCCCATACTTTCTCACCCTGACCGCTGTATCCCCCACGTTCCCACCCTGATCCCTGAGTCCCAAATATTCCCACCCTGACCCCTGAATCCCTTCCATTCCCACACTGACCTCAGTGTTCCCCACATTCCCATCCTGATCCCTGCATCCCCAACATTCCCATGCTGAACCCTTTATCAGCTCCAATCCTACCCTGACCGCTGTATCCTCTCCATTCCCACGCTGACCCCTGTATCCACTCCAATCCCACTCTGACCCCCGTATTCCCTCCATTCTCACCTTGACCCCCTTATCCCTTCCATTCCCACCCTGATCCTTGGATCCACTCCGTTCCCGCCCTAACCCCTGTTTTCGCTCCATTCCCACCCATCCCCCTTTATCAGTTCCATTCCCACACTGACCCCTGTATCCGCTCCATTCCCACCGTTACCCCTGCATCCGCTCCATTCCCACCTTGATGCCTGTATCCGCTCCATTCCCACCATGGGTCCTGTATCCGCTCCATTCCCACCCTGACCACCGTATCCGCTCCATTCCCACCCTGACCCCTGTATCCGCTCCATTCCCACCCTGATCCCTGTATCCGCTCCATTCCCACCCTGACCCCTCTGTCCTCTCCATTCACACACTGACCCGTGTATCTGCTACATTCCCACCCTGACCCCTGTATCTGCTCCATTCCCACCCTGACCACCGTATCCGCTCCATTCCCACCCTGACCACCGTATCCGCTCCATTCCCACCCTGACCACCATATCCGCTCCATTCCCACCCTGACCCCTGTATCAGCTCCATTCCCACCCTGATCCCTCTATCCGCTCCATTCCCACCCTGACCCCTCTGTCCTCTCCATTCCCACCCTGACCCGCGTATCTGCTCCATTCTCATCCTGACCCACGTATCTGCTCCATTCCCACCCTGACCCCTGTATCCCCTCCATTCCCAACATGACCCTTCTGTCCGCTCCATTCCCACCCTGCCCCCTTTATCGGTTCCATTCCCACCCTGACTCCTATTAACGCTCCATTCCTACCGTTACCCCTGCATCCGCTCCATTCCCACCTTGATGCCTGTATCCGCTCCATTCCCACCATGGGTCCTGTATCCGCTCCATTCCCACCCTGACCACCGTATCCGCTCCATTCCCACCCTGACCCCTGTATCCGCTCCATTCCCACCCTGATCCCTGTATCCGCTCCATTCCCACCCTGACCCCTCTGTCCTCTCCATTCACACACTGACCCGTGTATCTGCTACATTCCCACCCTGACCCCTGTATCTGCTCCATTCCCACCCTGACCACCGTATCCGCTCCATTCCCACCCTGACCACCATATCCGCTCCATTCCCACCCTGACCCCTGTATCAGCTCCATTCCCACCCTGATCCCTGTATCCGCTCCATTCCCACCCTGACCCCTCTGTCCTCTCCATTCCCACCCTGACCCCCGTATCTGCTCCATTCTCATCCTGACCCACGTATCTGCTCCATTCCCACCCTGACCCCTGTATCCCCTCCATTCCCAACCTGACCCTTCTGTCCGCTCCATTCCCACCCTGCCCCCTTTATCGGTTCCATTCCCACCCTGACTCCTATTAACGCTCCATTCCTACCGTTACCCCTGCATCCGTTACATTCCCACACTGATGCCTGTATCCGCTCCATTCCCATCCTGACCGATGTATCCAATCCATTCCCACCCTGACCCCTGTATCCCTTCCATTCCCACCTGGACCCCTGTATCCGCTCCATTCCCACCCTAAACCCTGTATCCGCTCCATTCCCACCATGGGTCCTGTATCCGCTCCATTCCCACCCTGACCACCGTATCCGCTCCATTCCCACCCTGACCCCTGTATCCGCTCCATTCCCACCCTGATCCCTGCATCCGCTCCATTCCCACGATGACCCCTCTGTCTTCTCCATTCACACCCTGACCCGTGTATCTGCTACATTCCCACCCTGACACCCGTATCCACTCCATTCCCACCCTGACCCCCGTATCTGCTCCATTCTCAACCTGACCCACGTATCTGCTCCATTCCCACCCTGACCCCTGTATCCCCTCCATTCCCAACCTGACACTTCTGTCTGCTCCATTCCCACCCTGACCACCGTATCCGCTCCATTCCCACCCTGACCCCTGTATCCGCTCCATTCCCACCCTGATCCCTGCATCCGCTCCATTCCCACGATGACCCCTCTGTCTTCTCCATTCACACCCTGACCCGTGTATCTGCTACATTCCCACCCTGACACCCGTATCCACTCCATTCCCACCCTGACCCCCGTATCTGCTCCATTCTCAACCTGACCCACGTATCTGCTCCATTCCCACCCTGACCCCTGTATCCCCTCCATTCCCAACCTGACACTTGTGTCTGCTCCATTCCCACCCTGCCCCCTTTATCGGTTCCATTCCCACCCTGACTCCTATTTTCGCTCCATTCCTACCGTTACCCCTGCATCCGTTACATTCCCACACTGATGCCTGTATCCGCTCCATTCCCATCCTGACCGATGTATCCAATCCATTCCCACCCTGACCCCTGTATCCCTTCCATTCCCACCCTAAACCCTGTATCCGCTCCATTCCCACCCTGACCCCTGTATCCGCTACATTGCCACCCTGACCCCTGTATCCCCTCCATTCCCACCCTGAGCCGTGTATCCACTCCATTCCATCCCTGACCATTGTATCCCTTGCATTCCCGCCCTGATCCATTTATCCCCCTATTCCCACCCTGACCACTGTATCACATCCATTCCCACTCTGATCACTCTATCCCCACATTCCCACATGGACCCCTGTATTTGCTCCAGTCCCACCCTGGCCCCTGTACCTCCCACATTCCCACCCTCACCCCTGTTTCCTTCCAATTCGCACCCTCACCCCGGTCTCCCTCCAATTCCCACCCTGTCTCCTGTACACTCTCCATTCCCACCCTCACTCCTGTATCGCCTCCATTCCCACGCTGCCACCTGTATCCCTTCCATTCCCACCTTGACCCCTGTATGCCCCTATTACCAGCCTGACCCTTTATCACACTATTCCCACCCTTACCCCTGTATTCCCCCAATTCACAGCCTGACCCCTATATCCCTCACATTCCCACCCAACCCCTCTATCCCCCACGTTCCCAACCTAACCCCTTTATCCCCCACATATCCATTCGTACCCCTGGAACCACCACATTCCCACCATGATCCCTGTATCTCCGCCATTCCCAGCCTGACTCCTGTACCCCCTCCACTCCCACCCTCACCCCTGTATCCCATCCATTCCCACCTTGACCCCTGTATCCCCATTTTACCTCCCTTACCCCTGTATTCCCCCAATTCCCACTCTGTATCATCTCCACTGCCACCCTGACCCCTGTATCCCCCACATTCCCACCCTGACTCCTGAGTCCCAAATATTCCCACCCTGACCCCTGCCTCCCCTCCATTCCCACCCTGACCCTGGTGTCCACTCCCTTCCCACCCTGACCCCTGTGTCCGCTCAATTCCCACCCTGACCTCTGTATCTGCTCCATTCCCACCATGACCCCCGTATCCGTCCATTCCCACTCTGACCCCCGTATCTGCTCCATTCCCACCCTGACCCCTGTATCCGCTCCACTCCCACCCTGACCCTTGTGTCCACTCCATTCCCACCCTGCCCCCTTTATCGGTTCCATTCCCACCCTGACCCCTGTTTTCGCTCCATTCCCACCGTTACCCCTGCATCCGCTCCATTCCCGCCCTGATGACTGTATCCCCTCCATTCCCACCCTGACCCCTGTATCCACTCCATTCCCACCTGACCCCTGTATCCGCTCCATTCCCACCCTGACCCCAGCATCCGCTCCATTCCCACCCTGACCCCTGCATCCGCTCCATTCCCACCGTGATCCCTGTATCTGCTCCATTCCCACCCTGACCCCTGCATCCACTCCATTCCCATCCTGACACCTGCATCCGCTCCATTCCCACCCTGACCCCTGTATCCGCTCCATTCCTATCATGACCCCTGTATCCGCTCCATTCCCACCCTGACCCCTGTATCCACTCCATTCCCTCCCTGACCTCTGCCTCCGCTCTATTCCCACCCTGACCCCTGCATCCACTCCATTCCCAACTTGACCCCTGTATCCGCTCCTTTCCCACCCCGACCCCTGCATCCACTGCATTCCCACCCTGACCCCTGTATCCGCTCCAATTCTCTCCGACCCATGTATCCACTCCATTCCCACCCTGACCCCTGTATCCATTCCATTCCCACCCCCACCCCTGTATCCGCTCCATTCCCAACCTGACACCTGGATCCATTGAATTCCTTCCTGACCCCTGTATCCGCTCCTTTCCCACCCTGACCCCTGTATCGGCTCCATTTCACCCTGACCCCTGCCTCCCCTCCATTCCCACCCTGACCCCGGTGTCCACTCCCTTCCCACCCTGACCCCTGTGTCTGCTCCATTCCCACCCTGACCCCTGTATCTGCTCCATTTCACCTTGACCCCTGTATCCACTCCATTTCCACCCTGACCCCTGTATCCCCCCCATTCCAACCCTGACCCCTGTATCCCCCCCATTCCCACCCTGACCCTGGTGTCCGCTCCATTTCCACCCTGTCCCCTCTCTCCCATCCAGTCCCTCCCTGACCCCTGTATCCCCCACATTCTCACCCTGACCCCTGTATCTCCCACATTCCCACCCTGTCCTCTCTGTCCCCCACATTCCCACCCTGACCCCTGTATGCCTCACATTCCCACCCTGACCCCTGTATCCCCCACATTCCCACCCTGTCCCCTCTGTCCCCCACATTCCCACCCTGACCGCTGTATGCCCAACGTTCCCACCCTGACCCCTGTATCCCCCACATTCCCACCCTGACCCCTGTGTTCCCCTATGTCCTCTCTTCTCCCTGTATTCCCCCACCTCTATCCTGACCCCTTTTTCAATGTATTCTAATCAATAAAGGGCAATATATTCCTAATCATCGCACTATTGACCTTATTCTCCCTCTCTCACACACACACACACATCCACTCTGTCATCCCCTTTCTCTGGTATCTGCTCTCCCTCTCTCTCTCTTTGTCTCCCCAGTCTTCATCTCACTCTCTCTCTTACCCATTCTCTCTCTGCATGATCAATCGTTCTTCAATATCCCCCTAAGTCTCTGGCTGTTTCTGGCCCGTAATTGTCCCTTCCCTTCCTCTTTCTCAATCTCCTTTTCTCAAACTTCCCTCTCTCTCCCTGCCTCTTTCTCCCTTGGTCTGTCTCTCTCTCTCTCTCTCTCTTCTTCTCCCACACTCTCTGCCCCTTCTCCCAGGCAGTGCATCTATCTCCTCTCTCTCGCACTCCCACTCTCCCTTGCTTTCTCACTCCCCGCCCCAACCCCTCTCAGCCAACTGTCTCCAGAATGTTATTAAAGTGGACCGAGCCTGCAGAATGCTGTGACACAGTGGGACCTGGATATCCTTGTGCATGCATCACAAAAATTCAGTGTGCAGGGACAGCAAGTGATTAGGAAGGCAAATTTTTCATTCATGGGATGTAGGTGTTGCTGGCTAGACCAGCATATTTTGCCCATCCTTAATTGCCCCTTGAGAAGGTGATGGCGAGCCACCTTCTTGAACCGATGCAGTCCATGTGGTGTAGGTACACCCACAGTGCTGTTAGGGAGGGAGTTCCTGGATTTTGACCCAGCGACAGTGAAGGAACGGCCGATATATTTCCAAGTCAGGATGGTAAGTGACTTGGAGGGGAACTTCCAGGTGGCTGTGTCCCCTTGTGTCTGCTGCCCTTGTCCTTCTAGATGGTAGAACTTGTGGGTTTGGAAGGTGCTGTCTAAGGAGCCTTGGTGAGTTCCTGCAGTGCATCTTGTAGATGGTACACACACTGCTGCTACTGTGCATCGGTGGTAGAGGGAGTGAATGTTTGTGGATGGGGTGCCAATCAAGCGGGGCTGCTTTGTACTGGATGGTGTCAAGCTTCTTGAGTGTCGTGTGAGCTGCACTCATGCAGGCAAGTGGGGAGTATTCCATCACATTCCTGACTTGTGCTTTATAGATGGTGGACAGGCTTTGGGGAGTCAGGAGGTGAGTTACTCACTGCAGATTCCCAGCCTCTGACCTGCTCTTGTAGCCACAGTATTTATATGGCTGGTCCAGTTCAGTTTCTGGTCAATGGTAACCCTCAAGATGTTGATAGTGGGGGATTCAGTGATGAACGCCAAGGGGCGATGGTTGGATTCTCTCTTGTTGGAGATGGTCACTGACTGGCACTTGTGTGGTGTGAATGTTACTTGCCACTTGTCAGCCCAAGCCTGGATATTGTCCAGGTCTTGCTGCAATTGGACATTTTTTTTAAATATTCGTTCATGGGATGTGGGTATCACTGGCCAGGCCAGCATTTATTTGCCCATCTCTAATTACCCTTGTTCAGAGGGCATTTAAGAGTCAATCACATTGCTGTGGGTCTGGAGTCACATGTAGGCCAGACCAGGTAAGGACCACAGATTTCCTTCCCAAAAGGACATTAGTGAACCAGATGGACACAGACTGCTTTAGTATCTGTGGAGTCGCGAATGGTGCTGAACATTGTGTAATCATCAGCGAGCATCCGCACCTCTGACATTCTGATGGAAGGAAGGTCAGTGATGAAGCAGCTGAAGATGGTTGGGCCGAGGGCACTACCCTGAGGAACTCCTGCAGTGATGTCCTGGAGCTGAGATGATTGACCTCCAACAACCACAACCATCTTCCTTTGTACTAGGTGTGACTCCAACCAGCGGAGAGTTTTCCCCCTGATTCCCACTGACTCCAGTTTTGCGAGGGCTCAGTGGTAAGATCACATCTGGAGTACTGTGTACAGTATTGGACATCTAAAAGAGGGATAGACTTGCATTATTGGCAGTTCAGAGAAGGTTCCTGGGATAATGGAGTTTCTCTTATGAGGAGAGGTTGGGCCTGTACTCATTGGAGTTTAGAAGAATGAGAGGTGGTCTTTATTGAAACATAGAGGATTCTGAGGGGGCTTGACAGGGTGGAGGCTGAGAGGATGTTTCCCCTCGTGGGGGAACCTAAAACGAGGGGGAAGAGTTTCAGGATAAGGCGTTTCCCATGGAAGATTGAGATGAGGAGGAATTTCTTCTCTAGGAGAGTCATTAATGTTCGAAATTCTCTCCCCACAGCGAGCAGTGAAGACTGGGTCACTGAAAATATTGAAAACTGAGTCAGACAACTTTCTGATCGACATGGGAGTCAAGGTTTGTGGGGGGGGCCAGGGAGGGGAGAGGAATTAAGGCCACAATCAGGTCAGCCATGATTTTAATGAATGCCAGAGCAGGCCCGAGGGGCCGAATGGCCTACCCTTGCTCTTAGTTCTTATTTCTGTCTCTCTCTCTTGCTCCCTCCCCCCCCACTTCCTTCCCTCTTTTACGATCTTTTCCTGCATACCTACCCACCTGAACTGAAGAATGCGAGGCCAGTTTCGAGCCGGAGTTTCTCGGTGTCCGCTGTGGGAATGGGACGCTCAAACACCGGATTCCGCAGCTCCCGACCCCCCGGTTCAGGAAGTCTAGGTGGGGTTAACAGGCTTTGGATTGCCTTCATAAGAAAAAAACAGAAATGACACCAAACACTCCCAGGACAGGTACAGCACGGTGTTAGGTACAGAGTAAAGCTCCCTCTACACTGTCCCCATCAAACACTCCCAGGACAGGTACAGCACGGGGTTAGATACAGAGTGAAGCTCCCTCTACACTGTCCCCATCAAACACTCCCAGGACAGGTACAGCACGGGGTTAGATACAGAGTAAAGCTCCCTCTACACTGTACCCATCAAACACTCCCAGGACAGGTACAGCACGGGGTTAGATACAGAGTAAAGCTCCCTCTACACTGTCGCCATCAAACACTCCCAGGACAGGTACAGCACGGGGTTACATACAGAGTAAATCTCCCTCTACACTGTCCCCATCAAACACTCCCAGGACAGGTACAGCACGGGGTTAGATACAGAGTAAAGTTCCCTCTACACTGTTCCCATCAAACACTCCCAGGACAGGTACCGCACGGGGTTAGATAGAGAATAAAGTTCCCTCTACACTGTCCCCATCAAACACTCCCAGGACAGGTACAGCATGGGGTTAGATACAGCGTAAAGCTCCCTGTATCAGGTGCTCCTACCTGCCCCCTCGTGTGGATGTAATCAATCCTATGGCCACTATTTGAAAGAGGGATTGGAATGTTCTGCATGGTATCCTGGAGCCAATATTTATCCTTCAGCCCATGTCACTGCAGACACAGATTTTCTGGTTATGATTAGGTTGTGGGGACTGGCTGTGCACAAATTGGCTTTCTACATTCCAACAGTGGCTACACTTCAAAAAGTACTGTTCTGACTGTGAAGAGCTTTGTGAGGACAAGAGGTGTTTTATCAATGGGAGCATTTTTAAAAATGTATATCAGGCACCAAATGTCTTCTATCTATTCCCTGAAGAGGATCCCGGAACATGGAGCAGACTTTTCCTGAGGTTGGATAATGGGCTGGGTGATACTAAAGGGACATCCTTCACTGCTCTGATCACTGGGTTACAATGCAATGGGTTACCTTGCATTGATATAGCACCTTTGACAAAGTCAAACATCCCTTCATAAGAACGGTTATTCAACAAAATTTGACAGCGATTGAAGGAGATATTAGGATAGGGGGCCAAAAGCTTGGTCCAAGAGGTAGGTTTTAATGGACTGTCTTAAAGGAGTAGAGAGAGCCAGCGGCGGAGAGATTTCGATGGGGAATTCCAGAGCTCAGGACCCAGGCCACCACGGTGCAGTGCTGGAAATCAGCCATGTGCAGGGAGGTCAGAATTGGAGGAGCGCAGAGATCTTGGAGGGTTGTAGGGGCTGGAGGAGGTTACAGAGATAGGATAGGGGCTGGAGGAGGTTACAGAGATAGGATTGGGGCTGGAGGAGGTTACAGAGATAGGATAGGGGCTGGAGGAGGTTGCAGAGATAGGATAGGGGCTGGAGGAGGTTACAGAGATAGGATTGGGGCTGGAGGAGGTTACAGAGATAGGATAGGGGCTGGAGGAGGTTACAGAGATAGGATTAGGGCTGGAGGAGGTTACAGAGATAGGATAGGGGCTGGAGGAGGTTACAGAGATAGGATTGGGGCTGGAGGAGGTTACAGAGATAGGATAGGGGCTGGAGGAGGTTACAGAGATAGGATAGGGGTTGGAGGAGGTTGCAGAGATAGGATAGGGGCTGGAGGAGGTTGCAGAGATAGGATTGGGGCTGGAGGAGGTTACAGAGATAGAATTGGGGCTGGAGGAGGTTACAGAGATAGGATAGGGACTGGAGGAGGTTACAGAGATAGAATAGGGGCTGGAGGAGGTTACAGAGATAGGATAGGGGCTGGAGGAGATTATAGAGTTGGGCAGAGTTGTGGGGCTGGAGGAGGTTACAGAGACGGGGAGGGTTGTAGGGGCTGGAGGAGGATACAGAGATAGGGAGGGTTGTAGGGGCTGGAGGAGGTTACAGAGATAGGGAGGGTTGTAGGGGCTGGAGGAGGTTACAGAGACGGGGATGGTTGTAGGGGCTGGAGGAGGTTACAGAAATGGGGAGGGTTGTAGGGGCTGGAGGAGGATACAGATAGGGAGGGCTGTAGGGGCTGGAGGAGGTTACAGAGATGGGGAGGGTTGTAGGGGCTGGAGGAGATTACGGAGATAGGGAGGGTTGTAGGAGCTGGCGCAGGTTACAGAGAGGGGGAGTGTTGTAGTTGCTGGCGCAGGTTACAGAGAGGGGCAGTGTTGTAGGAGCTGGGGCAGGTTACAGAAAGGGGGAGGGTTGTAGGAGCTGGGGCAGGTTACAGAGAGGGGGAGGGAGTGAGTTCATGCATGGACCTGTAAACAACAATTACACAGGAGTGGAACCAGTGAACACATTGGGAGATGGTTGACCATGACTTGGATTGAATTAGGGCATGAGTGTGAGAGAGATGGATGGCCAGTTCTGGTTTCTTCCTGATTTACCTCAGTGGAGACTGGTGTGCAGTCCTGACCCTGGGTGTTGCTGAAGGGGTTGGAGGTTAGCAGGAGCTGTGACTGGCTCATTTCCAGGAGTGGGTAGTTCACAAGGATTACTTTACTGAAGTTAAACTTGTAGGTGAAGCGTTTGCCTTTTGTCTTGTGAAGGATCCGCTTGTTGTAGTAATACCTGGAAAAGATCAAGCACATGCAAAATCTGAGAGAGATACAGAGAGCCCCAGAGAGACACACAGAGTCCAGAGTGACACAGTAACCCTTCCTCCACCAGTGAATCAGGGGACCCCCCCCCCCCACCCCCCCCCCCCCACCCACACCACTCCACCCCAAACGCAGTAGGACACGGAGACGCTTAGACCCTAGAATGACAGAGAGACCTCTGGAGGGACACACAAAAGCCCAGATTTACACTGGGACACCCAGAGCTACACAGAAACTCCCAGGCTGATGCAAGGGGGTCCCTGGTGTAACAAGAACCGATAGATGCAGAGAACCCGAGAGTGACACAGGGAGCCAGGACCCTGCATCCCCTGAGCAGTGAAACTCAGACAGACGCAGGTGCCTCACAGAGGGGTCGCTGCTCACTCGTGGCCAGACTGTCTGTCTAAATCTCTCCATTGCAAGGTGGGAGAAGGGGAAGGGGGGGTGGTGGGGGTGGGGAATGAGCATTACCGAAGGGCTCGGCTCAGCTTGTCGTAGTTCATGTGCGGTTTACACTTCCGGACGCCCCAGAGCTTGGCCACCTCGTCCGGGTCCTTGATGACGAACTCCCCATAGTCTCCCTGCCAGGCGATGACGTTCTGATATTCCTCCTTCTGTAGCAACTCCAGGATAAAGTGCCAGAGCTGGATCTGTCGGGATCCGGGACTCGATTCCGGCTTGTAGGCCCAGTCTGGGAACGCAAAGCCTGGGGATAAAGTAACAGGAAGAGCAATGAAGTCAGAAAGGCTTCCAACCTCCCAGGATCAACTTGCAACCTCCAAGATCATTGAGTTACATCGATCCCTGTCCAACATTTAGAACTACTGGAATAACAAGGATGCAGGCCATTCAGCTGATTGTCTGCCAGCCCTGTGCTACAGCAACTCAATGTTAATTGTACTGTCCCAACCTCTCCCCATAGCCCTGTATCAATCCCAAACTAATCCCACTGTCCCACTCTCTCCCCATAGCCCTGTATCAATCCCAAACTAATCCCACTATCCCACTCTCACCCCATGACCCTGTATCAATCCCAAACTAATCCCACTGTCCCACTCTCTCCCCATAGCCCTGTATCAATCCCAAACTAATCCCACTGTCCCACTCTCTCCCCATAGCCCTGTATCAATCCCAAATTAATCCCACTATCCCACTCTCACCCCATGACCCTGTATCAATCCCAAACTAATCCCACTGTCCCACTCTCTCCCCATAGCCCTGTATCAATCCCCAAACTAACCCCACTGTCCCTCTCTCTCCTCGTTGTCCTGTATCAATCCCAAACTAATCCCACTGTCCTACTCTCACCCCATAGCCCTATATCAATCCCAAACTAACCCCACTGTCCCACCCTCTCCCCATTGCCCTGTATCAATCCCAAACTAATCCCACTGTCCCACTCTCTCCTCATTATCCTGTATCAATCCCAAACTAATCCCACTGCCCCACCTTCTCCCCATGGCCCTGTATCAATCCCAAACTAATCCACTGCCCTGCTCTCTCCCCACAGCCCTGTATCAATCCCTAAAATAATCCCACTGCCATTCTCTCTCCCCATAGCCCTGTATCAATCCCAAACTAATCCCACTGCCCCACCTTCTCCCCATAGCCCTGTATCAATCCCAAACTAATCCCACCGAATCTCTCAGAACGGACAGAACATTTGCAGGTTGTATGAACACAAAGGGCCGTGCTTCATTGGACTGGTCTCCACGCTTTCGGGAGGACGTGAGGGTCCTTGAGAGGGTGCAGAGGAGATTTCCCAGAGCGGTTCCAGCGATGAGGGATTTCAGCCACAAGGTTCGTCGGAGAAACAGTGGTTGTTCTCCTTGAAGTGAAGGAGAGCGAGCGGAGATTTGACAAGGGTGTACAAGATTTTAAAAAGTATAGAAAATATAGACAAGGAACAACTATTCCCATTAGTTACTGGTACAAGGAATATAGGGGCACAGGTTTAAGGTTTTGGGCAAGAAATGTGGGAGGGGGCGGGTGGTGGTGGACAAGAGGAAGAACCTTATTACGCAGAGAGCGGTAATGACCTAGAACTCTGCCTATGAGGGTGGTGGAAGAGGAGATGATGCGTGATTTCAAAATGATATTGGGTGGATCCCCGAAGGGAATAAACTTGCAGAGCTACGAGGGTGGTGCCCAGGGTGGGGGTGAGTGCAAGGGGACCGATTGGGTCGCCCTATAGTCTACGTGGACTCAACGGGGCTGAATGGTCTCCCCCTGTGCTGTAATGACTCTCCGGGTTGGCCATGGGTAGTTGATGTCCCACACAGTCCAGCTGTGGAGCCACATCTGCTCGCTGCGAGCACATCAGTGATTTCGGACGTGCGCCAAGAGAGAGAACAGAGTTGGCAGACTGTCCCAGCGTCTCGCCCACACGTGGTTAACCCTTGGGACTTTGGAAAATGACGGCCTATCGATAAGATGGGCTAAAAAGAACAAAAAATGAGCGGCAGATCGAGTGTCAGTCAGCATGAAGTGTTGCTGCTTGGTTAAATGCACTGACAGTGGGAACTAGACTGTGAATGGGTGAAACTCCATTACCAAGGAAGAGCAGAGAGATTGGGGGCATCGGGGGCCAGGGTGGGGTAATAAGATATTCATGGCAGAACCTCGGGTTGATAAAGTTATGAAAAGAAAGAGTGGAATTCTATAACATAAGAACATAAAATGTTAAAATGTAACGATGACCCAATATAAATAATTAATAGACCTTCAGTTCCTCTGTAATTCTTTCAAAGGCATGTGGACATTGCTAGCATTTATTGCATATCCCTGAACACCCTTGCTGTGGGTCTGGAGTCACATGTAGGCCAGACCGGGTAAAGACAGCCAGATTCCTTCCCTAAAGGCGTTAGCGAACCAGATGGGTTTTTAACAACAGTCGATGATCGTCACCATTACTGAGGCTGGATTTCAATTCTAGATGTTATTAATTGAGTTCAAATTCCACCGGTTTCCATGGTGGGATCTGAACCTATGTCCCGAGGTCCATTAGCCTGGATTACTAGTCCAGTGACTTTGCCACCATCTCCAGCCGAGAATATTACCTTCTTCCAGATAGCCATCTTTAATAAGCATCAGCTAGGTTATAAGTATACCGGACATTAGAAAAGTAATGCATCTCCCCACTTAGGAGTTATACAGAGAGGGGTTCTTTGGAGTTGAGTTCAGAACATTACGTGAGATGTTATATTTTACTAACTTACTAAAAAATTTATTAAAGAAACAAACTTGCAATGCACTTTAACTACTTTGCAACATGAAAGATTATAAAAAGATGGAAAATATAATCTTACCCCTAATATAGAATCCAAAAGTTAAACCCCTGCAATACTCTTTTTTTATTCATTCACTGGACTTGGGCTTCGCTGGCTAGGCCAGCATTTATTGCCCATCCCTAGTTGCCCCTTGAGAAGGTGGTGGTGAGCTGCCTTCTTGAGCCGCTGCAGTCCATGTGGTGTAGGTACACCCACAGCGCTGTTAGAGAGGGAGTTCCAGGATTTTGACCCAGCGACAGTGAAGGAACGACCAATATATTTCCAAGTCAGGATGGGTGAGTGACTTGGAGGGGAACTTCCAGGTGTTGATGTTCCCCATGTATCTGCTGCCCTTGTCCTTCTAGGTGGTAGAGGTTGTGGGTTTGGAAGGTGCTGCCTAAGGAGCCTTGGTGAATTCCTGCAGTGCATCTTGTAGATGGTACACACACTGCTGCCACTGTGTATAGATGGTGGAGGGAGTGAACGTTTGTGGATGTGGTGCCAATCAAGTGGGCTGCTTTGTCCTGGATGGTGTCGAGCTTCTTGAGTGTTGTTGGTGCTGCACACATCCAGGCAAGTGGAGAATATTCCATCACATTCCTGACTTGTGCCTTGTAGATGGTGGACAGGCTTTGGGGAGTCTGGAGGTGAGTTACTCATTGCAGGATTCCTAGCCTCTGACCTGTTCTTGTAGCCACAGTATTTATATGGCTGGTCCAGTTCAGTTTCTGGTCAATGGTAACCCCCCAGGATGTTGATAGTGGGGGATTCAGCAATGGTAATGCCATTGAATATCAAGGGGCGATAGTTAAATTCTCTCTTGTTGGCACTTGTGTGGCGCGAATGTTACTTGCCACTTGTCAGCCCAAACTTGGATATTGTCCAGGTCTTGCTGCATTTGGACATGGACTGCTTCAGTATCGGAGGAGTCGCGAATGGTGCCGAACATTGTGCAATCATCAGCGAACATCCCCTCTTCTGACCTTATGATGGAAGGAAGGTCATTGATGAAGCAGCTGAAGATGGTTGGGCCGAGGACACTATCCTGAGGAACTCCTGCAGTGATGTCCTGGAACTGAGATGAGTGACCTCCAACAACCACAAACATCTTCCTTTGTTCTAGGTATGAATCCAACCAGCGGAGAATGTTCCCCTTGATTCCCACTGATGCCAGTTTTGCGAGGGCTGCAGTCAAAAATATCTTAGAATATTCATCAAAATCTGAAGTGAAGTGTTACCTTAGATCTGCTGGTAGCAAACCGTCTGCTTAGAAAGACACCTCTTGTCAGTTGAGAGTAGAATTGTTTAACTATGCATCCAACCCTATTGCAGTGAGAAGCACTGAATTGAGGATTTCAACACTTCTAACTTTTCAATGGTGAACTTCCTACCTTTGTGCTGTTTCTAATTTAATTAGCTCATCTTTGGCTAATGTAGGTGCAGGTTCATCCTCTTTTCATTATCCTGATGGCGCTATATCATTCACTATTATTGGTAAATTGTTTAATTGTCGAAAATTCTATTATGGAAGTCCTGAGGTTAAATCTGGTCAAAAGTATTTGTCATGTCTTACAGTAACAATTCCTATGCCTTCTGTTTACTTGTTTCTTAAAATTAGAATTGTATTTAATAAAAAGGCTCTTAAACTTTACACAGAATGGTCAGCTCAATTCTTTCTTTACTATTAGGTCATTCAGAGGCTATGTCCCCATAGCATCTGTTCTTTAATCATGATATGTAATGCTCCATTTCTGTCTTTAACGTGATTGATAAAGGTCCACAAGACATTGGTGATACCTAGTATTAGTCTTTTAAGAGTTCCTTTTTCACATTTAAAGCATTAATGATGCCAGGTCACAGACAAAACTGATATCGATTGGATGCTAATATCCTTTTAACATTCCTTTTGCGAAAAGCTATATCATGAGGATTATGAAATAGACAGAACTTAAATATTCTGTTTTTCTCTAATAGCTTGTTACCTGATACCTATGCTTAAAAAAAGGCTTTTTAAAGAAATTTCAGCAAATTCTAAGATCATTAAGTAATGTCCATGTGTTTTAAGTTAAGAATCAGAGATGTCCTTGCCTGAGTGAAACGTTAACCCTTTTCTGCTTTGTTTTTTTTAAAAAGAGTGACCGCTTATTCAATTCATTTGTATTAACTCAAATGTAATGTCTTAACTATATACAAATTCTTTCTAATTATCTATATTCCACCTAATTATCTATATTCCTTTACACTATCTCTCTATCTCTCTCTGCTTCTCCCTATCTCTCTCTTTATCTACCTCTTTCCCTATCAATGTCTATCTCTCTATCTACCACTTTATCTCCCTCTATCTATCTATCTCTCTCGCTATCTATCTATCTCTCTCTATCTCCCTCTCCATTCCTCTATCTCACTATTTCCTTAACACTCTCTTTACCTCACTCTCTATCTCTCTCTATGTCTACCTCTATCTGTCCATCTCTCTATCTGAGTATATCTCTATCTGTCTATCTCTCTCTCACTCTCTATATCCCTGTATCTCTCTCTCTCTATCTATATCCCTCTACCTCTCTCTCTACATCCTTCTAACTCTACCTTAATCTCTCTAGCTATATATCTATCTATTTACCTACCTATTTATCAACTAGCTAGCTACCTCTCTAACCAGCTCAAAAACAGAATTACCTGGGAAAACTCAGCAGGTCTGGCAGCATCAGCGGAGAAGAAAAGAGTTGACGTTTCGAGTCCTCATTACCCTACTGTTTTTATCTCTATCTAGCTCCCTCTCTCAATTTATTCCTCTCTACTTTGTCTCTCTCTGTCTACCTCTCCAGCTCCTCACTCCCTATCTCTATCTTTATCTGTATTAATCTCTTTCTCTCGATCTCTCTCTTTATCTACCTCTGCCTATCTCTCTATATCTATCTCTGTCTGTTTATCTCTCTATATCTATCTCTGTCTATCTCTCAATCTATCTGCCTGTCTATCAGTCTGTCTGTTTATCTGTCTGTTTGTCTATCTATGTTTGTCTGTCTATCTGTCTGTCTATCTCACTATCTGTCTCTCTGTCTGTCTATTTATCTCTCTGCCTCTCTCTCGTTCTGTCTATTACTCTATCTATCTGCCTATCACTCTGTCTGCTTGTCTCTGTCTCTATTTGTCTGTCAATCTCTCTGTCTGTCCATCTATCGGTCAGTCTGTCTCTCTGTCAGAGGCAGAGAGATAAAATCTTAACTTCTGCCTTTCTCCTTCTTCAGATTCTGCCTGACGTGCTGAATATTCCCTGCATTTCACATTTCATTTTCAAGACACTAAGATGAAAGTTAGAGACATAGGTCACTGTTACAGACACTGCTACAATTACAGTTAAAATCACTGTCATTACAATGATTAGACAATGTAATAATCACCTAATAAAGAAGGTTATAGATATTGTAACACGCACTGTTACAGACACTGCTACACTTACACTTATAAACACTGCTCTAGACACTGTTTTGACAATATCATAGACAATTACAGACACTGTGATAAACACTGTTAGTCATTCTTAATGTCAATTTTATATAAACTATGATATTTCTTGATATAATCAATTCTATAGACTGTTATAGATACTGTGGGAGTCAAAGCTATAGTAACTGTTACAGACAGTAACAGATATAAACACTTATCGAAGCTGGTATTCACATTAGTATAGACACTGTTATAGCTACTTTCAGACACTGTCATGGGCTCATCACAGACACTGTTACAGTCAAAGTAACAGGCAGTGTTGTAGACAAACTTTGAGATCCATCGAGACACTGCTGTAGACATCTTTATGGTCATTGCTATTGACGCACTTTTACTCACTGTTACAGACATTGTTACAGTCACTGAACTAGACATTGTTACAGCCACATATAAACATTGTTACATTCAATCTTCCATTCAATGTTATATTCAATGTTATAGACACTGTTATACTCAGTTATTGTCACTGACATAGACCTGCCATCAAAATTATTAATATGACTCTGATAGACACTTGTTGAAACCATGAGATGCACTGGTAGAATCAATTCTATGTACTGTTATAAATACTGTCCAATCATTGTTGAAGACAATGTTAGAGTCACTATTATACACACTATTATAGTCAGTGTTATATACACTGTTATACACATTGCTATAGTTACAATTATAGCCATTGATAAAGAAACTATTCCACACACTGTTATAGATACTGTTATAGTCACTGTTAGAGTCACCATTATAGACATTGTTACAATCACTGTAATATACACTGTTATAGACATTGTTATAGATGCTGTTATAGTCACTGTTATATTCAGTGTTACAGACACTGTTATATGAACTGTTATAATCACCGTTATAGACAGTGTTGCAGTCAGTGTCAGAGACATGGTTATAGTCACTGTCACAGTCACTGTTAAAGCCACTGTTATAGACACTGTTAGTCACTGTTACAATCATTGTTACAGACACTATTACAGTCAGTGTCATAGACACTGTTAAAGTCACTGTAATATCAAGATACAGTTACTCATGCTGTTATTGACACTGTTACAGCCAGTGTCTGTTTTAGTCCCTGTTATAGACACTGTTATGGTCACTATAATAGACAGTGTTATAGTCACTGTGATATATGCTGTCATAGCCACTGTCAGATGTACTGCTACAGACACTGTTATACACACTGTCATAGACACTGTTACATACACAGCTACACTGTTATAGTGTCTTTGGGGGTGGGGGTGGAAGGTCTGCCCTGTGGTTGAGGTGACTTGAGAGGAGGAGGAAGCGGGGTGACAAGGACTGCCCTGTGGTTGAGGTGACTTGGGGATGGGCAAGGGCTGCGCCCACCCCTACCATATGCGCCTCAACCTTGAAGTCCAACAGGCGACCCGGGCAAGTGATCCACAATGTTACTGTGCACTCACATCTGAGATCCCCTTGGAGTGCAGCCCGCCAAGTGCAAGCATTTTATATGCTGTTGTTAAACATGTCAGTGTGCAATCACGCCAGTGTGGGCACATGGTCCAGCGGGGGGAGGGGAGGAAGATTCCAGCAGGAGGGCCGTATAATGATGTGCAGATGTATTACAATGAGGTTTCCGATGTCTGATAGTGGGAAATGCAGCCCACTATCAGCAGGTGGAGCGGACAATCGCAAACTGCTTTCACGATGTCATGAAACTGATTTTTGGTCTTCTCACCATATTGTCCCCTCATACCACTGAACACACCTGACATCGGCGGGCACGGAAAATCCCGGTCAGCATCTATAACAGTGACTGTAACAGTGACCGTAACAGTGGCTGTAACGGTGTCTATAACAATGACTGTAACGGTGTCTGTAACAGTGACTATACCAGTGTCTATATCAGTGACTGTATCAGTGACTGTAACAGTGTCTAAAACAATGTCTATAGTAGTGACTGCAACAGTGTCTATACCAGTGACTGTCACAGTGTCTATAAGTGACTGTAACAGTATCTATAACAGTGTCTATGCCAGTGACTGTAACAATCACTGTAACTGTGTCTATAACAGTGTCTATAACAGTGACTGTAACAGTGTCTATAACTGTCTGTAACAATGACTGTAACAGTGACTGTAACAGTGTCTAAAACAATGTCTATACCTGTGACTGTCACAGTGTCTAGAACAGTGACTGTAACACTATCTATAACAGTTTCTATATCAATGACTGTAACAATCACTGTAACAGTGTCTATAAGAGTGTCTATAACAATGTCTGAAACAGTGTCTATAACAGTGACTGTAACAGTAACTGTAACAGTGTTTATAACTGCCTGTAACAGTGACTGTAACAGTGACTGTAACAGCGTTGAGGCGACTTGGGGGGGGTTGGATGACAAGGGCTGTCTTGTGGTTGAGTCGACTTGCTGGGGTGGTGGGGGGGAGTGTGGAAAGGCCTGTCCTGTGGTTGAAGTTAGTGCACAAGCATGTACAAGCATGTACAGGGTTGGTGGTGGGGGAGGGGGGGTGGGGGTGGGGGTGGTGATGTGGTGGGCAAGGGAAGTGGCTGCACAGTGGGGAAACCTTGTATAAAGTGACCATTCCTCTGCAGCTGAGATGGTTCAGGCGCAGCCACACTGACGCTCTTGGAGCCGGGCCTCGAGCATCTCTGCCCACTTGGGCAATGCAGGGGCATGAATGTGCCACCAAACGCTCCAGAGCTTTTCACCCCTCGGGCGCAGACTGCAAACTAGTGAGCGTTTTAGTGGGCTGCAGGACAACTGGACAGCTGGGCACGTTGTACCATCTCCTTACGAAAGCCGGCCATTGGAGCTGTTACTGGTGAAGACGCTCATGGCCCCTTGCAATGTCACCATTCAGGTTTGGACCAGTCTCCCCCATGGTTCACAGGGCAGCCTTGCCGTGTGGGTTAGGAGGATGCCTGTGCCTGAGTAGAGAGCGCAGCATGCAGTTCAGTGGGCAAATCTCCCAATCGGTCAGGTGGAGCGGGGCGGAGGTGGGTGACGTTTCGGGCAGCCATGCAGCGCACTAAACTGTGGTCATCCAAGCGGTGACCAGCACCCTCCGGGATGTGTCAAGGGGCCTTCAGACTTAACCAAGAGAGGTTCTTAGTGCACCCCTGCAAACCCATACATGTCTCTCTTTCATCCTGAAGGAGGAGTACCTCAGGATCATGGAGTCCGGTGAACTAGCTGTAGGCCTCGTAGCTTACGGAGAGCAAAGACAACAGAGAGACTCCTGGCTGTAAGGAGGGAGGAACAACACCCTCAGGAAGGAAAGGTGGTTAGGGCACCTGCACATGCTGCTGAAGAGCCATATCGAGCCATCGCTGGTGGGTGCCTAGATAGACCCAGAGTCTGTAGACGCTGCCTTTCATTCTTGTGGATGACCAAGAACCTGTTTCACTGAAGACTGCGCGTGTCAAGGGAACTGGTCGGTCACATCTGTTACCTGCTGCAGGATTTGGCACCACAGGGGCATGGAGGGCACCCACTGCCAGTGGCTGTGAAAGTGACCCTGGTGCTCAATTTCTATGCCAGTGGCTCCTTTCAGTTGTGCACAGTTGACCCTCTGTGGGATATCGCAACCCTGCACCCACAAGGGCATCCGAGAGGTCACAGATGCCACTTTCGCTCAGGTCCAGGACAGCCAGGGTACAAGAGCCTAGATCTCGGGTTTCCCACGAGTGCCGGGTGCCATCGCCTGCGCTCATGTGGCACTCAGATCTCCATCCCAACACGCAGCCAACCACGTCAACTGCAAGCGATTCCATTTGCTGAATGTGCAGCTGGTCCTGCAACCAGCACAAGTGCATCCTGCAAGGGTGCGCTCAGTTTCCAGGGAGTGTGCAAGAATCCTATATTCTCAGTCGGTCACAGATCCCTGAAATCTTCCAGGGTCCACAGAGGCTGCAGGGATGGCTCCTCGGGGACAAGGCCTACCCATAGAGGACATGGCTGATGACACCCGTGTGGTGGCCTCAGATGTTATAACGAGGCTCATGCTGCATCTCGCACCTTGGTGGAGCAGACCATCGGGATGCTGAAGATGAGGCTCCGGTGCCTGGACCGGTCTGGTGGAGCCCTGCAATACAGTCCGCAGAGGGTGTCACGCATCATCATCGTCTGCTGCGCCCTTTACAAGCTGGTGCTGCCATGGGGAGAGGAGATGGCTGGGGGGGAAATGGAGGTCTCCTCCGGTGAGGAGGACTCTGATGGGGATGAGGGTGAGGAGGCCCTTGAAGGTGATAATGACGGGGATGAGGCCCCTCACACTGACCAGACAAGGCAGGTGTCCTCAAGGCCCTCATAGCTGCTAGATTCATGGAGAATGATGACGAAAGGCAGTGAGGAGACTCCATAGATCCTCATATTGCAACTATGAACGTTTGACACCAGTCTGGCTTATGGCAGCGCACATAAACTCTGGGAGAACGCTCCTGTCTTAGAAACACAGTGGAGGCCCTAATACTCGCTCTATTGCAGGAGGATGATGACAACATGCAGCGAGGACACTCCACAGGTCTTCACACAGTCTCTGAGAATGTCTGACTCCTGTCTGGCCAAACACAGCTCGCTTGCTGTCTGTGATCAGTGTCATATCATAAACACGCAGCCATGAAACTTTAAAAGCATCTGATCCTTTGTCTGCCTTCAGGAGCACAGCGTCACTGGTCACAAATGCTGAAGAGATGGGGGCCAGCCCCACCTTAAAGGCGCGGAGAGCACACAGAGAGAATGAGGGAACTCTGTGACACCCGCCCATTACATTCTGGCAGCAATGACCAGCACCATCGAGGTGCAGGCATCAGTAATGTTTCCAGGGAGTGTGAGGCTGGATGTCACTTTGGTCTGAAGGCTGCACAGAGCACAGGGAAGAGGCCCTGGACAGACACCTGCCTTTATCTCGTGCAGAAACATTTCATATCTGAGTGACATGGACACTGCTCAGCAGAATAAGGAGACACAGGCAGGGAGACATTCTTGGGAGTTTATTGACAATAGTGAACAGCTTGTACAAGTGATTAACACCCGTGTCCAGGCTGTGTAACTACATCTTCTTAACTCTTGGGGCCTTCCGTGCTCGATGGGCACCGCGGGGACTGGGGTGTTTAATTGACCCCCTTAATCACATTTTGGTTTAAAGTTTGTAAGTTTCCTTTAAACTTTGTCCTTAGTTATACAGCTGTCCTGACTTAGGGGCTGTGCTTGATTTATTCTAATTTTGTTAATTTAGTTTAATTGTTTTAACTCAAAAGAGTTACATCTTCTTAACTGTCCTAACCTTGCCGCTACGTCTTGGGGCTCCTTGGACATCCACAGTGGAGGTGGAGGCAGCCTGCTGACTGTGGTGCCCTGTCTGTGAGGACCTTTGGAGGGTCTGAGACCTGGACAGGGCCTTGGCCTGCTTTCTGTGTCCTGTTGAGCGGCAGTGGCACCCTCCTCGGCCTGTGGAGCTGGAGCTGCTGAGGTCACAGGAAGTGGGGGGGTTTTGGGTAGACCGGACACTCCCAGAGTCACCTGGATGGATGACCCTGGGGGGAGGGGCAGGGTACACATGCTGATCCTCCTCCCTATGGGTGCCCGAGGGCCCCTGGCTGACTCCTTGAGGAGAAGGGGTAGCTGGAGTGAGCACCCCTCTCATGTACACACTGTTGGAGGCCAACTATGGCATCAGTGATGGAGTTGAGCCCGTGCGGCAGTGCAGGACTGATGTCCTTGACCAAGGTCTTCCTGGCAGCCCCCATTCTACCAGTGTTGACCTTGGTGCGTTGACATGCTGGCGCTATCACTTCAGCCTGAAGGCGGATGGACTCCTCCATCGTGCCTTGCAATCTGAGGTGTGCAGCGGACATCCCTCCCTGATGTTCCCGAGCTTGCCTTTGCAGCTCCAGCAGCTGAGACATGACCGAGTCCAGAGGCTCCTCATCTGACTTGGACTCAGCAAATTTCTGGCCTCCAGCAGTCCTCCGAGTGCCGGGGACCTGGGAAGTCCCTGCCTCTGCCTGCTGTGGATCAGACAGTGTAATGTGCGCACCAGATTGTGACCCCGAGGCTACTGTAAAGCTAAGTCCCACTGAGGTGTGTGTCTCTGTGCTGGTGGAGGGTGTGGGTGAGCGCTTTGACAGGATTTCAAGGAGGATTCCTCCAGAGGTTTCCTTGGGGTTTGATTGGAGGCCCTGGGTCATACGCTCTCTTGGCAGTATCCCAGACGTGCCTGCGGAAGCAAGGGGAGATAGTTATTGCATGGCAGTGGCCTGTGAAAGAGGATACATCGCTCACAATACGGTTTGCTGATGAATGTTGCACTGCTGGATGCCCTCTTGGTAGACCAGCGCCGATCTCACCGTCAGCACAGGACCAATCCCGGTCATCGCCGGCCAGCTGGATGGCTCTGTTTTCCAAGTCTGTGAGGACCTTGATTTCAGGCATTGTTCCACCGGTCTGCGACCTCTCCCTCTTGTTGTGTGCCAGCTCGTCCTGCATGGATAGAAATGGAGAGAATGTAAGCAGGATGCCTGCCAGGTCAGGTGGTAAGTATGCCTGGCATGTGTGGGTGGTGAGTGTCCCCATGGACAGGGTGAGGACAATGAAGGTGTGTGTGTGAGAGAGTGAATGGTGATGTCCCTTGAACTGGCTGTGAGTGAGGGCCATGTGGGTGTGTGATGGGCTTGTGAGTGTGTGAGCTGAGAGGGATGAGGAGAGTGACTCACCCTGGTGGAACGGAGGAGACCCATTCATCCTCTTGCGGCACTGGGCGGCTGTCCCCTTTAGCAGGGCGTTGGCGCTGACCACCGCTGACCACCACCTCCCAAGCTGTATTGGTGATGCTGCTGCCCGTCCTGCGGCCAGAGCTGGGGGGGAGGACCCACTGTGTCCAAAAGGTGCTGGAGGGATGTGTCAGTGAGACTGCGGGGTGTGTGGGGTGGGGGGGGTGTTGGGGGGGGTGGGGGGTTGGTCGGGGGGGCGCTGCTGCAGTCTCTCTGCCTTTCAGGACCATGTCTTCCCAGCAGCAGTTGTGGGCTGGACGCTCTGAGAGGTGTGAGCACACGGCTGGACTTTAAATATGGTGCCCGGTTTGCTGAAGTGTCGAGGTGATGACGTAGCGGGCAAAAGAGTGCCCAGCTGCCGTGGAAATGGTGTGTTTCCCAGGAATACATAATTAATGTGTCATTATACCCGTCCTCTACTGCACTTAGTACAAAAACGAAAGGTTATGGATACTGTTATAGACTCTGTTATAGTCATTGCTATAGTCATTGTTATAATCTCCGTTATATTCACCGTTGTAGATACTGTTATTGTCACTGTGATAGTCACTGTGATAGTCACTGTTGCAGACACTGTTATATTCAAGGTTACAGACACCTTTATAGCCACTGTTATAGACACTGTAATAGTAACTATTATGGACACTGTTATGTTCACTGTTATAGAAACTGTTTTCTTCACTGTTATAACTATTGTTATAGAAATTGTTACAGACACTGTAATAGACACTGAAATAGACACAGTTACAGCCACTGTTGTGGACACTGTTATAGACTGTTAGAGCCACTGTTTAATTCAATGTTATACACACTGAAATAGTCACTGTTATAGATGCTGTTACAGACAATGTAATAGACAGTGTTATAGACTTTTATAGTCACAGTTATAGACACTGTTGTAGTCAGTGTTAACAATACTGTAATGGACACTGGTATAGTCACTGTTAACAGATGCATAGTCACTGAAATAGACACTGATATAGACACTGTTATAGCCACTTTTATAGTAATTATTATAGACCCTGTAATAGGCACTGTTACAGATTCTGTATTAGACACAGTTATGATCACTCTCATAGACATTATTATCATCCTTGTTATAGAGATTGTTATACACACTTATATTCATTGGTATAACCACTGTAAGAGACTCTGTTACAGTGTTTTCATCACTGATATAAATGCTGTTATGGGCACTGTTGTAGACACTGATATAGACACTGTTATAGGCACTGCTAAGGACACTGTCATTGATGTTGTTATAGTTACAGATACAGACAATGCAATAGGCACTGTGATAGACACTGGTATAGTTACTGTTATAGACACTGTTATAGTCACTGTTGTAGATGCTATTGTAGGCTCTGTCATAGACAATGTTAAAGTCACTGTTATACTCTTACAGTTACTGTTACAGCCACTGTTATAGACACTGTTGCCGACACTGTTAGAGACACTGTATTAGACACAGTTATGGTCACTCTTGTAGACATTGTTATCATCCTTGTTATAGGCACTGTTATACACACTGTTATATTCACTGTTATAGTCACTGGTATAAACACTGTAAGAGACCCTGTTATAGACAGTGTTCGTCACTGATATAGACACTGTTATGGGCACTGTTGTAGACACTGATATAGACACTGGAATGGACACTATCATTGATGGTGTTATAGTTACAGATACAGTCAATGTAATAGACACTGGTATAGTTACTGTTTTGGATACTGTTGTGATGCTGTTATAGGCACTGTTATAGACATTGTTAGAGTCACTGTTAGACTCTGCTACAGATATTGTTATAGCCACTGTTACAGACACTACTATAATCACTGTTAGAGTCACTGTTATAGACCCTGTTATAGAGACTGTTAAAGTCACTGTTATAGATACTGTTACAGACACTGTTATAGACTCTGTTATAGGGACTGTGAAATTCACTGTTATAGATGATGTTTCAGACAATGCTGAAGACATATTAAATGTTAGAGACACTGTTGTGCTCACTGTTATAGACACTGTAATGGACAGTGTTATAGACACTGTTATGTTGACTCTTATAGATAATGTTTTAGATACTGTTACAGACACTGTAATAGACACTGTTGTACATATTGTTATAGGCACTGTTATGGACACTGTTATAGTCACTGCTGGAGTCGCTGATATAGGCACTGTTTTAGATGCTGTTACAGTCACTGCAATAGACAATGTTATTGTCACTTTATAGACACTGTTATAGATGCTGTTAAATACATTGTTATAGTTACAGATATAGACAGCATAATAGACACTGTGATAGACACTGGTACAGTTACTGTTATAGACACTGTTTTAGACACTGTTGTATACACTGTCGTAGACACTGCTATAGGCACTGCTATAGGCACTGTTATAGCACTGTTAGAGTCACTGTTATGGGCACTGTTATAGATACTGTTTTGGACACTGTTATAGTCACAGGTTTGGATACTCTTATAGATGCTGTTATAGGCACTATTATAGACACCGTTATAGTTGCTGTCTTAGTGACTGTTATAGACACTGTTATAGACACTGTTATAGGCACTGTTAGAATGACTGGAATAGACACTGTTATAGTCACTGTTTTGGACATTGTTGCAGATGCTATTATAGGCACTATTATAGACACTGTTAGGGTGACTGTTATAGAGACCGTTATAGTCACTGTATAGACACTGTTATAGGCATTGTTATATTCTCTGTTATAGTCACTGTTCTAGGCACTGTTATAGGCACTGTTATAGACACTGTTAGAGTCATTGTTATAGACTATGTTATGGATGCTGTTATAGGCACTGTCATAGACACTGTTGAAAATACTGTTATAGTCACTGTTATAGACACTGTTGCAGATACTGTTATAGCCTTTGTTATAGTCACTGTTATAGACACTGTTATAGACACTGTTGTAGGCACTGTTATAGCCATTCTTATAGCCTCTGTTATAGAGACTGTTATAGTCAATGTTACAGACACTGTTGCAGACAATGTTAGAGACATTGTTATGGTCACTATTATAGACCCTGTAATATACAATGTTATAGACACTGTTCACGGATATAGATACCTTTTTAGACACTGTTACAGACACTGTTACAGACACCATTACAGATACTGTTATAGTCACTGTTATAGTCACTGTTATAGGGTCTGTTATAGAGACTGTGAAAGTCACTGTTGCAGATATTGTTATATTAAAAGCTAGAGACACTGTCATGGTCACTTACAGATGTTGTAATGATCACTGTTATAGACACTGTAATATACAATGTTATAGGCACTGTTATGTTCACTGATATAGATAATGTTTTAGATAGTGTTACACACACTGTAATAGGTGGCTATAGACTGTTATAGTCACTGTTATACACAGTGTTATAGGTACTATTATGGACACTGTAATAGACACTGTTACAGTCATTGTTATAGTCTGTCATATTCACTCTTATAGACACTTTAATAGTCACTGCTGGAGTTGCTGTTACAGTCACTGTTATAGATGGTATTATAGTCACTGTTACAGTCACTGTTATAACCACTGTCACTGTTATAGACATTGTTATAGTTACAGATAAAGACAATATAATAAACACTGTATAGACACTGGTATAGTTACTGTTATAGACACTGTTATAGACAATGTTGTAGAGACTATTATAGGCACTGTTATAGACACTGTTGTAGACACTGTTATAGTCACTGTTACAGTCTCTGTTATGGTCACTGTTATAGACACTGTTGTAGACAGTGTTGTAGTCATTGTTATATACACTGTTGCAGACTTTGTTAGAGACACTGTTATTTGAAATGTTAGAGGCACTGTTATGGTCACTGTTATAGACATTGTAATATACAGTTTTATAGAAACTGTTACGTTCGCTGTTGTAGATATTGTTTTAAGCACTGTTACAGACTGTAATAGACAGCGTTACAGTTATTGTTATAGTCACTGTCATAGTCATTCTTATAGATACTGTTAAAGTCACTACTGGAGTCACTGATATAGGCACTGTTGTAGACACTGTTACAGTCACTGGAATAGACAGTGTTATAGTCACTGTCATAGATGCTGTTATATACACAGTTACAGACACTGTTATAGACTGTATTACAGGTACTGTTATAGATACTGTAGTAGATGCTATTATGTACTATGTTATAGATAGAGTTACACGCACTGTTACAGACACTGTTACAGACACTGATATAGAATGTTAGTTTAATTGTTTTAACTCAAAAGAGTTATATCTTGTTAACTGTCCTAATCCTTATATATACGTGTTGTAGATCCTTGGACATCCACAGTGGAGGTGGAGGCAGCCTGCTAGACTGTGGTACCACTGTTGTAGGACCTGTTATAGGCACTGAGACCTGGACAGGGCCTTAGCCTGCTTTCTGTGTCACTGTTATAGCGGCAGTGGCACCTGGCACTGTGGAGCTGGAGCTGCTATAGGTCACTTTTATAGTGGGGGTTATGGGTACTGACCGGACACTGTTAGAGTCACTGGATGGATAGACACTGGGGGAGGCAGGGTACACATGCTGAGGGTGTGGCTGACTCCTTGAGGAGAAGGGGTAGCTGGAGTGAGCACCCCTCTCATGTACACACTGTTGGAGGCCAACTATGGCATCAGTGATGGAGTTGAGCCCGTGCGGCAGTGCAGGACTGATGTCCTTGACCAAGGTCTTCCTGGCAGCCCCCATTCTACCAGTGTTGACCTTGGTGCGTTGACATGCTGGCGCTATCACTTCAGCCTGAAGGCGGATGGACTCCTCCATCGTGCCTTGCAATCTGAGGTGTGCAGCGGACATCCCTCCCTGATGTTCCCGAGCTTGCCTTTGCAGCTCCAGCAGCTGAGACATGACCGAGTCCAGAGGCTCCTCATCTGACTTGGACTCAGCAAATTTCTGGCCTCCAGCAGTCCTCCGAGTGCCGGGGACCTGGGAAGTCCCTGCCTCTGCCTGCTGTGGATCAGACAGTGTAATGTGCGCACCAGATTGTGACCCCGAGGCTACTGTAAAGCTAAGTCCCACTGAGGTGTGTGTCTCTGTGCTGGTGGAGGGTGTGGGTGAGCGCTTTGACAGGATTTCAAGGAGGATTCCTCCAGAGGTTTCCTTGGGGTTTGATTGGAGGCCCTGGGTCATACGCTCTCTTGGCAGTATCCCAGACGTGCCTGCGGAAGCAAGGGGAGATAGTTATTGCATGGCAGTGGCCTGTGAAAGAGGATACATCGCTCACAATACGGTTTGCTGATGAATGTTGCACTGCTGGATGCCCTCTTGGTAGACCAGCGCCGATCTCACCGTCAGCACAGGACCAATCCCGGTCATCGCCGGCCAGCTGGATGGCTCTGTTTTCCAAGTCTGTGAGGACCTTGATTTCAGGCATTGTTCCACCGGTCTGCGACCTCTCCCTCTTGTTGTGTGCCAGCTCGTCCTGCATGGATAGAAATGGAGAGAATGTAAGCAGGATGCCTGCCAGGTCAGGTGGTAAGTATGCCTGGCATGTGTGGGTGGTGAGTGTCCCCATGGACAGGGTGAGGACAATGAAGGTGTGTGTGTGAGAGAGTGAATGGTGATGTCCCTTGAACTGGCTGTGAGTGAGGGCCATGTGGGTGTGTGATGGGCTTGTGAGTGTGTGAGCTGAGAGGGATGAGGAGAGTGACTCACCCTGGTGGAACGGAGGAGACCCATTCATCCTCTTGCGGCACTGGGCGGCTGTCCCCTTTAGCAGGGCGTTGGCGCTGACCACCGCTGACCACCACCTCCCAAGCTGTATTGGTGATGCTGCTGCCCGTCCTGCGGCCAGAGCTGGGGGGGAGGACCCACTGTGTCCAAAAGGTGCTGGAGGGATGTGTCAGTGAGACTGCGGGGTGTGTGGGGTGGGGGGGGTGTTGGGGGGGGTGGGGGGTTGGTCGGGGGGGCGCTGCTGCAGTCTCTCTGCCTTTCAGGACCATGTCTTCCCAGCAGCAGTTGTGGGCTGGACGTTCTGTGAGGTGTGAGCACACGGCTGGACTTTAAATATGGTGCCCGGTTTGCTGAAGTGTCGAGGTGATGACGTAGCGGGCAAAAGAGTGCCCAGCTGCCGTGGAAATGGTGTGTTTCCCAGGAATACATAATTAATGTGTCATTATACCCGTCCTCTACTGCACTTAGTACAAAAACGAAAGGTTATGGATACTGTTATAGACTCTGTTATAGTCATTGCTATAGTCATTGTTATAATCTCCGTTATATTCACCGTTGTAGATACTGTTATTGTCACTGTGATAGTCACTGTGATAGTCACTGTTGCAGACACTGTTATATTCAAGGTTACAGACACCTTTATAGCCACTGTTATAGACACTGTAATAGTAACTATTATGGACACTGTTATGTTCACTGTTATAGAAACTGTTTTCTTCACTGTTATAACTATTGTTATAGAAATTGTTACAGACACTGTAATAGACACTGAAATAGACACAGTTACAGCCACTGTTGTGGACACTGTTATAGACTGTTAGAGCCACTGTTTAATTCAATGTTATACACACTGAAATAGTCACTGTTATAGATGCTGTTACAGACAATGTAATAGACAGTGTTATAGACTTTTATAGTCACAGTTATAGACACTGTTGTAGTCAGTGTTAACAATACTGTAATGGACACTGGTATAGTCACTGTTAACAGATGCATAGTCACTGAAATAGACACTGATATAGACACTGTTATAGCCACTTTTATAGTAATTATTATAGACCCTGTAATAGGCACTGTTACAGATTCTGTATTAGACACAGTTATGATCACTCTCATAGACATTATTATCATCCTTGTTATAGAGATTGTTATACACACTTATATTCATTGGTATAACCACTGTAAGAGACTCTGTTACAGTGTTTTCATCACTGATATAAATGCTGTTATGGGCACTGTTGTAGACACTGATATAGACACTGTTATAGGCACTGCTAAGGACACTGTCATTGATGTTGTTATAGTTACAGATACAGACAATGCAATAGGCACTGTGATAGACACTGGTATAGTTACTGTTATAGACACTGTTATAGTCACTGTTGTAGATGCTATTGTAGGCTCTGTCATAGACAATGTTAAAGTCACTGTTATACTCTTACAGTTACTGTTACAGCCACTGTTATAGACACTGTTGCCGACACTGTTAGAGACACTGTATTAGACACAGTTATGGTCACTCTTGTAGACATTGTTATCATCCTTGTTATAGGCACTGTTATACACACTGTTATATTCACTGTTATAGTCACTGGTATAAACACTGTAAGAGACCCTGTTATAGACAGTGTTCGTCACTGATATAGACACTGTTATGGGCACTGTTGTAGACACTGATATAGACACTGGAATGGACACTATCATTGATGGTGTTATAGTTACAGATACAGTCAATGTAATAGACACTGGTATAGTTACTGTTTTGGATACTGTTGTGATGCTGTTATAGGCACTGTTATAGACATTGTTAGAGTCACTGTTAGACTCTGCTACAGATATTGTTATAGCCACTGTTACAGACACTACTATAATCACTGTTAGAGTCACTGTTATAGACCCTGTTATAGAGACTGTTAAAGTCACTGTTATAGATACTGTTACAGACACTGTTATAGACTCTGTTATAGGGACTGTGAAATTCACTGTTATAGATGATGTTTCAGACAATGCTGAAGACATATTAAATGTTAGAGACACTGTTGTGCTCACTGTTATAGACACTGTAATGGACAGTGTTATAGACACTGTTATGTTGACTCTTATAGATAATGTTTTAGATACTGTTACAGACACTGTAATAGACACTGTTGTACATATTGTTATAGGCACTGTTATGGACACTGTTATAGTCACTGCTGGAGTCGCTGATATAGGCACTGTTTTAGATGCTGTTACAGTCACTGCAATAGACAATGTTATTGTCACTTTATAGACACTGTTATAGATGCTGTTAAATACATTGTTATAGTTACAGATATAGACAGCATAATAGACACTGTGATAGACACTGGTACAGTTACTGTTATAGACACTGTTTTAGACACTGTTGTATACACTGTCGTAGACACTGCTATAGGCACTGCTATAGGCACTGTTATAGCACTGTTAGAGTCACTGTTATGGGCACTGTTATAGATACTGTTTTGGACACTGTTATAGTCACAGGTTTGGATACTCTTATAGATGCTGTTATAGGCACTATTATAGACACCGTTATAGTTGCTGTCTTAGTGACTGTTATAGACACTGTTATAGACACTGTTATAGGCACTGTTAGAATGACTGGAATAGACACTGTTATAGTCACTGTTTTGGACATTGTTGCAGATGCTATTATAGGCACTATTATAGACACTGTTAGGGTGACTGTTATAGAGACCGTTATAGTCACTGTATAGACACTGTTATAGGCATTGTTATATTCTCTGTTATAGTCACTGTTCTAGGCACTGTTATAGGCACTGTTATAGACACTGTTAGAGTCATTGTTATAGACTATGTTATGGATGCTGTTATAGGCACTGTCATAGACACTGTTGAAAATACTGTTATAGTCACTGTTATAGACACTGTTGCAGATACTGTTATAGCCTTTGTTATAGTCACTGTTATAGACACTGTTATAGACACTGTTGTAGGCACTGTTATAGCCATTCTTATAGCCTCTGTTATAGAGACTGTTATAGTCAATGTTACAGACACTGTTGCAGACAATGTTAGAGACATTGTTATGGTCACTATTATAGACCCTGTAATATACAATGTTATAGACACTGTTCACGGATATAGATACCTTTTTAGACACTGTTACAGACACTGTTACAGACACCATTACAGATACTGTTATAGTCACTGTTATAGTCACTGTTATAGGGTCTGTTATAGAGACTGTGAAAGTCACTGTTGCAGATATTGTTATATTAAAAGCTAGAGACACTGTCATGGTCACTTACAGATGTTGTAATGATCACTGTTATAGACACTGTAATATACAATGTTATAGGCACTGTTATGTTCACTGATATAGATAATGTTTTAGATAGTGTTACACACACTGTAATAGGTGGCTATAGACTGTTATAGTCACTGTTATACACAGTGTTATAGGTACTATTATGGACACTGTAATAGACACTGTTACAGTCATTGTTATAGTCTGTCATATTCACTCTTATAGACACTTTAATAGTCACTGCTGGAGTTGCTGTTACAGTCACTGTTATAGATGGTATTATAGTCACTGTTACAGTCACTGTTATAACCACTGTCACTGTTATAGACATTGTTATAGTTACAGATAAAGACAATATAATAAACACTGTATAGACACTGGTATAGTTACTGTTATAGACACTGTTATAGACAATGTTGTAGAGACTATTATAGGCACTGTTATAGACACTGTTGTAGACACTGTTATAGTCACTGTTACAGTCTCTGTTATGGTCACTGTTATAGACACTGTTGTAGACAGTGTTGTAGTCATTGTTATATACACTGTTGCAGACTTTGTTAGAGACACTGTTATTTGAAATGTTAGAGGCACTGTTATGGTCACTGTTATAGACATTGTAATATACAGTTTTATAGAAACTGTTACGTTCGCTGTTGTAGATATTGTTTTAAGCACTGTTACAGACTGTAATAGACAGCGTTACAGTTATTGTTATAGTCACTGTCATAGTCATTCTTATAGATACTGTTAAAGTCACTACTGGAGTCACTGATATAGGCACTGTTGTAGACACTGTTACAGTCACTGGAATAGACAGTGTTATAGTCACTGTCATAGATGCTGTTATATACACAGTTACAGACACTGTTATAGACTGTATTACAGGTACTGTTATAGATACTGTAGTAGATGCTATTATGTACTATGTTATAGATAGAGTTACACGCACTGTTACAGACACTGTTACAGACACTGATATAGATACTGTTATAGACACTGTTATAGTCACTGTTATAGGCACTGTTGTTGAAACTGATATAGTCATTGTTATCGTCACTGTTATAATCACTTATATATACTGTTGTAGATACTGTGATAAACACTGTTAGAGACATTGTTATAGACACAGTTATACACACTGTTATATGAATTGTTATAGGCACTGCGATAGTCATGGTGATAGTCACTGTTATGTTCACAGTTATAGATACTGTTATAGAAACTGTTGGAGACACTGTAGCAGATAGTCTTAAAGACACTGTTATAGTCACTTTTATAGTCGCAGTTATGGACACTGTAATAGACACTGTTAAAATCACTGCTATAGACACTTATAGAGGCTGTTATAGATACTGTTATAGACACTGTTACAGTCACTGTAATAGACACTGTTACAGACACTGTTACTGACAATGTTTTAGACACCTTTTTTGGCACTGTTGTAGGCGCTGTTAACAGCACTGTTATAGTCACTGCTATAGACTCTGTTACAGACACTGTTCTAGTTACCGTTATAGATACTATTATAGTCACTGTTATATGCACTGTTATAGACTCTGTTATAGTTATTATAGTCACTGTTATAATATCTGTTGTACACTCTGTTATATTCAATGTTAGAGACACTGTTATGGTCACTTATAGATGCTGTAATAGTCACTATTATAGATACTGCTATGCTCATTGTTGTAGACACTATTATAGATGTTATATTGTTACATTCAATGTTACAGACATTTTAGTAAAGACTTATAGTCACTGTTATAGTAACTGTTATAGACACGGTTATAGTCACTGTTATAGACATTAATAGATGCTGTAGTAAACACTGTTATAGACACTGTAAAAGACACTGTAATATACACTGTTATAGAAACCGTTATAGACACTGTAATATACACTGTTATAGACACTGTTATAGACACTGTAATAGACACAGTTATGGTCACACTCATTGAAATTGTTACCATCCTTGTTATTGACACTCTCAAAGTCACTGTTATATTCACTGTTACAGTCATTGGCATAGACATTGTAATAGAGAGTGTTATAGTCATCATTGTAGACACTGTTATAGACACTGTTATGGACTCTGTTATAAGTAATGGCACAGAAACAGTGTTATAAAGACTGTAATAAACACTGTTATAGACATTGTTATAGTCACTGATATGGACACTGTTATATACACTGTCATAGTCACTGTAAGAGACAATGTTACAGACACTGTCATAGACACTGTTATATATGCTTACAGACACTGTTATAGGCACTGTTATAGACAATTTTGGAGACACTGTTATTTTGCTTGTTATAGAAATAGTCACACACTGTTATTTACACATACAGAGTCCATTATAGTCAATGTGACGGACACTTTTATAGACACTGTTATAGTCACTGTTATTGACTCTGTTACAGACACCGTTATGGTCACTCTCATAGACGCTGTAATAGACACTGATATTGACATAAAGGCAAAATATTGCGGATGATGGAAATCTGAAACAAAGACAAAAAAAATGCTGGAAAAACTCAGCAGGTCTTTTAGCATCTGCGGCGAGAAAGACAGGCTGCTATTGACATGTTATGGTCACTGTTATAGACTCTAATATTAACTGTTATGTTCACGGTTATAGATACTGTTATTAACAATGTTACAGACGCTGCTATAGACACTGTTATAGCCACTGTTGTAGACACTGTTATCGACACTGTTGTAGATACTGTTATCGACACTGTTGTAGATACTGTTATTGAAACTGTAGTAGACACTGTAATAGAAACTATTATAGTCACTGTTATCAATGCTCTAATAGACACTGATATAGATACTTTTATAGTCACATATATAGTCACTGTTTTGGCCCCTGTTACAGACAGTGTTATAGTCACTGTTTTCAATACTGTAATAGACAATGATATAGAAACTGTTCTAGTCACTTTTATAGTCACTGTTTTAGACTCTGTAATACACACTTAAAATCACCATTATAGGCACTGTTATAGACCCTGTTATAGACACCATTACAGACACTCTAATAGATACAGTTATGGTCACTCTCATAGACATTGTTATCATCTTTGTTATAGACACTGTTACACACACTGTTATATTCACTGTTATAGTCACTGATATAAACACTGTAAGAGACCCTGTTACAAGCAGTGTTATAGTCACTGATATAAACACTGTTACAGGCATTGTTATAGACACTGTTATAGTTACTGGAATATGCAGTGTTATAGTCACGGTGATATACACTGCCGTTGCCACTGTTAGAGACACTGTTATAGACACAGTTAAAGACATTGTTATAGACAGTATTATAGGTACTGTCATAGACAATGTTCTAGATACTTTATATACAATGTAATTGGTACAGTTACGCACACTATTACAGACTCTGTTACAGATTCTGTTACAGGTTCTGTTACTGACACCTGTAATAGTCAATGTTATAGGCAATGTTATAGACATTGTTATATACTATGTTTTAGATACAGTTAAACATACTGTAATTGACACTGTTACAGTCACTGTTATAGACACTGGTATAGTCACTGTTATATACAATGTTGCATTCAGTGTTATTAACATTGTTATAGTCACTGTTATAGATAATGTTGTAGACATTGTTATAGACTATGTTATAGACATTGTTATCATCACTGTTATAATCTCTGTTATATACACTTGTAGATACTGTTATAGTCACTCTGATAGTCACTGTTATAGGCACTGTTGCAGACACTGTTAGAGATGCTGTTATATTCAATGTTAGAGACTATCTGATGGTCACTGTTATAGACTCTGTCATAGTAACTGTCAGAGACACTTATGCACAACATTATAGATACAGTTATAGACAGTGTTACAGCCACTATTATAGTCATGTTATAAACACTGTTGTAGTCATTGTTATAGACACTGTTGCAGACTCTATTAGAGACAGTTATATTCAATGTTAGAGACACTGTTATGGTCACTGTTATAGACACTGAAATGTTCGATGTTATATATGCTGTTATAGACACTGTAATAGACACTGTTATCAATATTGTAATAGACACTGACATAGGCACTGTTATAGCCACTTTTATAGTCACTGTTTTAGACTTGGTAATAGACACTTAAAATCACCATTATAGGTACTGTTATAGACCCTGTAATAGACACTGTTACAGGCACTCTAACAGATACACTTATGGTCACTCTCATAGACATTGTTAACATCCTTGTTATAGGCACCGTTATCGACACTGTTATAGTCACTGCAATATACACTGCCATAGTCATTGTTAGAGACACTGTTACAGACAGTATTATAGGTACTGTCATAGACACTGTTCTAGACACTTTATATATTATGTTATTAGTACAGTTACACACACTATTACAGACTCTGTTACAAATTCTGTTACAGGCTCTGTTACAGACACCTGTAATAGTCAATTTTATAGACAATGTTATAGACATGGTTGTAGGCACTGTTTTATTCTATGTTTTAGATACAGTTAAACATACTGTTATAGACTCTGTTACAATCACTGTTATAGACACTGGTATAGACACTGTTATATACAATGTTACAGTCAATGTTATTGACATCGTTATAGTCACTGTTATAGATAATGTTGTAGACATTGTTATAGACTATGTTATAGACATTGTTATCATCACTGTTATAATCTCTGTTATATACACTTGTAGATACTGTTATAGTCACTCTGATAATCACTGTTAATGGCACTGTTGCAGACACTGTTAGAGATGCTGTTATATTCAATGTTAGAGACAACCTGATGATCACTGTTATAGACTCTGTCATAGTAACTGTTAGAGACACTTATGCACACCATTATAGATACAGTTATAGTCACTGTTACAGCCACTATTATAGTCACTGTTATAAACACTGTTGTAGTCATTGTTATAGACACTGTTGCAGACACTATTAGAGACAGTTATATTCAATGTTAGAGACACTGTTATGGTCACTGTTATAGACACTATAATGTTCGATGTTATATATGCTGTTATAGACACTGTAATAGATACTATTACCAAAACTGTAATAGACACTGCCATAGACACTGTTATCAATACTGTAATAAACAATGAAAAAGACATGTTATAGTCACTTTTAAAGTCCCTGTTACTGTTCCTGTAATATACACTGTTAAAATCACTGTTATAGGCACAGTTATAGGCACTGTTATAGACACTGTTATAGATACTGTTATAGACACTGTTACGACACTAATGTAGACACAGCTATAGTCACTGTAATAGACACAGTTATATTACAGGTTAGAGACACTGTTATGGTCACTGTTATACATACTGTTACAGGTGCTGATATAGACACTGTTATAGTCACTTTTATAGTCACAGTTATACACACTGTTATGGACACTTTTATAGTCACTGTTATAGTCACTAGTTACAGACATTGATAGACAGTGCCATAGACACTGTTACAGATGCTGTCATAGTCACTTGTACAAAAACTGTTATTGGCACTATTTTAGACACTGTCATAGGCACTGATCCAGACATTGTTATTGGGACTTATAATTATTGTTCTAAATTCTGATATTGACACTGTCTAGAAATATGTCATAGTCACTGTTATAGACAGTAATGTAGATATCCTATCAACACTGGTCTTGTGACTGTTATAGAAACTGTGATAGTCACTGTTATGGTCACTGTTCTGGATACTGTTAGATACACTGTTAAAGCCACTGCTGTATGCACAGTTATAGTCACTGTTATACACCCTGAGATACACACTGTTATACACACTATTATACATGCTGTTACAGTCAATGTTATAGTCACTCTTTTGGTCATTTTTATATTCACTGTATTAAACACTATTATAGACAGTGTTAAAGTCACTGTTATAGACACTGTTATACCCAGTGTTATAGAAAATATTATAGTCAGTGTTATTGACACTGTTATAGACAACATTATAGACACAATTATAGACACTTATAGTCACTGTTATGGACTCTGTTATAAACAGTGTCATAGACATTGTTATAGTCACTGTTATAGACACTTTTATAGACACCGTTATAGACACTGTTATACACACTAACAGAAAATATGATAATCAGTGTTATAGACACCATCATAGACACTGTTATAAATACTGTTATAGACCCTGTAATAGTCACTATTATAAACACTGTTATAATCACTGTTACAATCACTGTTATAGACACCGATCTAGACACTGTGATAGTCACTGGAACAGACACTGTTGTAGGCATTGTTATACACACTCTTTTAAACATTCTTATAGACAAGGTTAGGCATTGTTTTGGATGCTCTAAATGGCAGTAAACACTGTAATGGACATTCTTAGGTTCATTGTTATGGATACTTGTAGACAATGTTATGGATATTTTGATAGGCACTGATAGAGTCACAATGATATACGCTGTTAGAGACATGCTTATCACTGCTATAGAAATTTTTATGGATGTTGTTATATACACTGTTATAGAAACTTTTTTACACACACTGTTACTCACTCTTCTTGACGCTTTTATAGACATTGTTATTCACAATGTTATAGTCACTGTTATGGGCACTTATATAGACACTGCTATAGATACAGTCATCAGCATTGTTGTAGAGTCTGTTATTAACTCTGTCATTATCACTGTCATAGACACATGCTTTAACATCTATTATTATTACTGTTATGGACACTGTTGTAGATGCTGTTAGAAATACTGTCATGGTCACCATTTAGGAAACTTTAATAGTCACTGTTATGCCAACTGTCATAGTTGATCTCAGTCACTGTTATTGACACTGTAAGAGACAATGTTACAGATGCTGTCATGGAAACATTTACTGACATTCTTTGCTCATTGTTCTTAACTCTGTTATTGACACTGGTGTAGATCCTGTTAGAGTTAATGTTACAGGCACTTTTACCTGCATTGTGTTGGTAATTGCAACAGCTACTGTTTTTGACATTGTTATCTGATTTGGTCACTGTTGTAGGCACTGTTTTAGACAATGATATGAAGAGTGCAGTAGAAACCATCCAGACACTGTTTTGGAGTTTTTACAGACACTGTTATAAGCACACTTTAATTCAATTTTAATCACTGTCCTCGACACTGCTATAGACACCTTTATGCAACCCTTTATAGATACTTTTACAGTCAATGTTACAAACACTTTTATAGTAACTGTTTTAGACACTGCTGTAGATAATATTGAAGTCACAGTAATAGGCACTGCTATTGGACACAGTTATTGTCACTATTATAGACGATATTATAGATGGTATTATAATCACTGGTGTAGACATTTATAGATATAGCTATCATCACTGTTATAGACACTGATATAGATAGTCATCGTCACTGTTATCAACACTGTTACAAATACTGTCATAGCAACCATTACAGACACTCTTATAGTCACTGTTACAGGCGCTGTTTTAGTTACTGTTATAGACACTGTCATAGGTGCTGTTATAATAACTGTTATAGACACTGTTATCATCACTGTTACAGACACTGTTATAGTCACTGTTATAGACACTGTCATAGATACTGTAATAAAGTGTTATAGACACTGTTCTATGCACTTTAATATACAGTATTCCGCACACTTTTATTGTCAGTGCTTTGTACAATGTTAGAAATATTTTTACAGTCAGTGTTAAATATACTTTTGTAGACACTATTATAGTCATGTTATATAGGCTGTTATAAGGACTGTGGTAGAAACTATTACAGACACTGTTATAGAAAATTGTTACAGACCCTATTATAGACCCTGTTATAGTCACTGTTACAGTCACTGCTACCGCCTGATATACACACTGTTATACACACTATTATACATGCTGTTAAAGTCAATGTTATAGTCACTCTCATCATTATAGTCACTGTCACAGATAGTGATATAGATATTATTTTGGTAAGTGTTATAGACATTGTAAAAGATTATGTTATAGATACTGTTGTAGATGATGTTATATATGTTGTTATATATACTGTTATAGTGACTGTTATAGACACTGTTATTGTCACTCTCACTTTTATAGACATTGTTATGGACACTTATAGTCACTGTTACAAACACTGTTGTAGACATTGTTCTAGACACTGTTATAGTCACTGTTATATTCACTGTTCTAGACACGGTAATAGTCACTGTTATAGGCAGTGTTATAGACACTGTTATAGTGACTGATATAAACACTGCTCTAGCCACTGTTATAATCAGTGATGTAGCCAGGCTGATAGATATTGGTCTAAACACTGTTTTATGTCAATGATTCACTCATTCTTATACACAATGTTATCACCACTGTTAGAGACACAATTATAGATGCTAAGGTCATTGTTAGAGGCATTGTTAGAGTTAATGATACAGACAAATTTATTGACTCTGTCATCGACACTTTTACAGAGGCTGATTTAGTGACTGATATGAAGATAAGAACATTACAGGAGCAGGAGCTGACCCCTTGAGCCTGCTCTGCCACTCAATACCACCATGGCTACTCTTTAGCCTCCTGCCCATTCCCCATGTCCCTCAAATCCCTGAGAGACCACAAATCTGTCTATCCCAGCCTTAAATATACTGAATGACGGAGAACCCACAACCCTCTGGGACAGGGAATTCCAAAGGATTTACATCTGTTTGAGTGAAGACATTTCTCCTCATCTCAGTCCAAAACGATGGTCTCCTCATCCTGAGAGTGTGCCCCCATATATTAGATCCCCCAACCAGGAGAAACAACCTCTCAGCATCTACCCAGTCAAGCCCCTTAAGAATCTTGTATGTTTCGATGAGATCACCTCTCATTCTCTAAACTCCAGAGAATATAAACCCAATTTACTTATCCTCTAATTATAGGTCAACCACGGCACACCACACCCACCACCCCAACTTCCTCCCCACCAAACTTCAGGGTCCAATCTAATTCATTTTAGCTGCATCACTTCCAATGTAAGTACATCCTTCCTTAAACTGCACACAGTATTCCAGATGTGGCCCCACCCAATCCTTGTACCATTGCAGCAAGACTTGCTGATTCAGTGGGGCTGGTGGCGTAGTGGTATTGTCACTGGACTGGTAATCTAGAGACCCAGGTTAATGCTTTGGGGATTCGGGTTCAAATCCTGCCACAGCAGATGGTGGAATTTGAATTCAATAAAGGTAATGAAAAGTTTAAAAACAAACCCCATCTGGTTCACCCCCCTTAGGGGAGGAAAGCTGCCATCCTGGCCTACATGTGACTCTGGGAACAAGGGATGGGCAATAAATTCTGGCCTAGCCAGCGATGTCCACATCAAAGCAAAAGAAATTCTGCTACTCCAGCGTGCACACTTTACCTGTGTGCTAACTTTCTGCCTTCCTTTTATCAGTCTCTCCGAACATCAACATTTTCAAGTTTCACACCTTTTAAAAGAGCATTCTGCTTTTTCTATTCAAAGTGAGTAACTTCACACTTCCCCACATTGTACTCCTTCTGCCACTTTGTTGCCCACTCTGTTAACCTGTCTGTATCGCTTTGCAGCCTCTTTTTTGCCCCCTGCCCTCTCCCCTTCAGTTTGCATTCACACCCAACTTCATATTGTCAGCAAACTGAGATACATTACTCTTAGTCTCTTCATTTAATTCATTCAGGTCAGTTTTATAATAGCTGAGGCCCCAGTGCTGATCCTTGCAGTACTCCACTAGTCAGAGCTTGCCACTGTATAAATGTCCTATTTATCTGTACTCCTTGTTTCCCTTTCGTTAACCAATCCTCTATCCATTCTAATATATGTCTCCTGATTGAATGGAAATCCAAAAAGCTATATCTTCTGAATCTCCTTTGTCCCACTCGTTACTTCCTCAACAAAACTCGAATAAATTTGTCAACCATAACTTGCCATTTGTAAGACCATATTAACTTAGTATGATCACACTGTGATTTTTGAAGTGCTTTGTTAAGACTTCCTTCATAATAGATTCTAGCATTCTGTTAATAACTGACTCAGGCTAACTGGACTGTTTTATCTCTGATGCATTTCTTGAGTAGCAGTGTTACCATTGCTAACTTCCAATTCACTGTGATTATTATAGAAGCTAGGGAATTTTGGAAAATCAAAACCAGCACCTCCACTATCTATAGACACAGTTATAGAGACAGCAGTTGACACTGTTAAAGATACTGCTACAGACACCGCTATAAACAATGTTATAATCAATGTCATAGTCACCCTTATATTCAGTCAAATAGATACTGTTGCAGTCACTTTCATACTCTCAATTATAGACAATGCTACAATCACTCTTATTGACACTGTTGTATGCACGATTAATTGTCACTGTTATAGACAATGTTATAGACACTGTGAGAGACACTATGATAGATATTGTTATAGTCACTGTTACAGACAATGTTATGGACACTGAGAGAAACTATGATAGATGCTTTCATAGACAATGTCATAGTCACTTTTATAGACACTTAGAGACATTGTTATAGTCACTGTCACTGTTATAGACACTGTTAGAGACACTGTTATAGTCACTGTCTCTCTCACACTCCTCCTCTTTCTCCATCACTCTCTTGCTTTCCCCCTCACTATCTCTCTACTGTCTCTCTCACTCTTCTTTCTCTAGCTGCCTCTCATTGTCTTATATTCCCTCAACCTCTTTCTCTCACAATTTATCATTCTTCCTTTCTCACTCTCCCTCATTCTCTCCTCTTCCTCCCTTTGTTTTTTCTTACTCCATCTCCTTCTTTCTCTCTCACTTTCTCTCTGTCTTTCTCCCTATATTCCTCCCTATCTTTCTCTTTGTCCTTTACTCACAGTCTCTCTGTCTCCCTCCCTATTTTTCCTCACTTCTGTCTTCCTGAATCTTTCTCTCTTCTCTCGTCTCCCTTTTCTATCTCTCCCCCCCCCCACCCCCTCTCTTTCTCACTCACCCTCTCTCCCCCCATTCTCTTTTTTCTCTGTCTTTCCTCCTTATCTTTCTCACACCCGCTCTTATTCTCACTTTCTGCATCTGTCTCTCCTATCTCTGTCTTCCTCCTTTCCTCTCACTCTCGCTCGTTCTCCCACACTTCATTCTCTTTCTGTTTGTCCCTCTTTCCATCTCGCTCAGTCTCTTGTGCCTTTATTCTCTCACTCAGTCTTTTTCTCCTTTTCCCTCCCTCCCTCTTTCACACACACTCTTTCTCCATCACTATTTCTCCCTCACACTTTTTTCTCTCCATTTCTCTTTCACTCTTTCACTTTCTCTTTCTCCCTCAGTCTATTTCTCCCCCACCCCCCACCACCACACACTCTTTCTCCCTCACTATTCCTCTATTTTCTCTCTCCCCTTGACATCGTCTTTCTCTTTCTCCCTCACTCTATCTCTCCTCCATACTCTCTCTTTCTCCCTCACTCACACTTCCTCTTTTTTTCTCTCTCCCCTCCCTCCCTCCTCGACATCCCCTTTCTTTTACTCCCTCGCCCCTCTCCCCAACACTCCTCCACTCTCTCTCGATCCATCCATCACTCTGCCTCCCTCATTTCCACCCCTCACCCCCCTCTCTCCTCCCCCACCGCCCCCCCCCCCCCCCCCCCCCCACCCCCATGCATCCCTTTAGATCCTTTATCGTTTCGTCGTCTCCCTGCGCAAATTCAATCCAATGTGTCCAATTCTGGGAGTATTTGCTAATCCATCTCCCCAGCTCCTCTTTCTCTCTCTCTCTCTCTCTCTCTCCACCCCCACCCCCACCCCGCTCTCTTTCTGTTGATTATTTCTTCCGTTTAACACTCTCCACTCTTCTGCCCGTTGTATTTCTCCATTAACACAGCGGGAAATAAACAAACACTCGGAAGGGAACAGACAGGAGCATTTGCCTACACAGCACCCGCAGTCCTCTGAAGACAGTAATTCGTTTTAGGCACTGACTAGCCCCGCTGTATCTGTCCATCAGTCTGCCTACAACCCTACTTCACCTGAAAGTTGGAAACGTAATTTTTCTCTCTTAGCGGAGTCTCCTCTACTGATGGGGCACTCTTAATACCTGGAGTCCAAAGGGTGGGCATAGGAGGAGTCAGGAGCAAGTCAGAGACACAGTTACAATCCATGGCGATAAACGAAAGCAAACCTGGAAGACAGCGAGGGGTTAATCAATAAAAGGAACACGAAATTCAACAGTTACATGGCAATAAATTCAAGAACTGGCTCTTTTTAAATCGAGTTACTACACTTCGAACGACACCATTTGAAGTTCACTTATGTAACCCTGCATACAAAACAAATCTCTAAATTTCAAAATGTTACATTTATTAAAAAGGTCAGATTTCAGAATAAAAATATATTTAAAGTGCCATGTTAGATTTCTGACATATAAAATGTTTATTATAAAATTAGAAATATACACAGACAAAAGTTAACATAATATGGATATTTAAAAAAAAATGAATAGGCCTATAAATGTTGCAAATATGTGCAAAAATGTTATATTTCTGGAATACAAAATGTCCATTCGTGTTTATATAAAAATTAAAATGTGCACAGACAAAAGTTAACACATTCTCGATATTTTAAAGAAATGAATAAATCTATCAGTGTTGCAAATGTGTACAAAAATGTTATATTTCTGGAATACAAAATGTCCATTCGTGTTTATATAAAAATTAAAATGTGCACAGACAAAAGTTAACATATGGATATTTTTAAAAATGAATAGATCTATAAATATTGCAAAATGTGTGCTAAAAATGTCAATGTCAGACGATTTAAAATGTTACATTTAAACATAGAAATAAAACGATGATTGTGAATTCAAAATGTTGTTTGCAAAACAGTAAAAATACTGCACAATAACACCTTATATAAAAGTATATATATTTATAGCAATGGTTCCCATGCTTAGAAGTAAGTATGTATGGAAAACATTTAAAAATGTACACACAATTAAAACATTCTACAAATAAAATAAAGGTTATTTATCAACAAAATGAAACGAACTATTAAAATTAATATGCATATATAAAACATTAAAATGTCAACGCTCTGTATGAATAAATTGTTCTATAATAAGTGAAAAAAATATTATTAGCAACACTAAAAATGTTAAAACATTAGACAATGTTTACATAAAATAAACGCATTGCCTATCGAAACAGAATAAATATATCAGTATAAATTGTATTGGAGGATCTGAACAGTGGCTTCCGTTCGTTCCCAGCACGTCTGGTCCCCGAAGTTCTGCTGGCGATGAATGCCTTCAATCCTATCTACCCCGCTGATACCTTTCTCACACAGCTGCAGGATTGCACCCAGTCGGACTCCCTCTCCCTTCCTCTCTCTTCCCCAAGCGAAAAATGTCAAAGCGGCATTCAGTGTAACATTTGATGGAGCGCCGAGTGGGAGTCTCATAGCGGGTGCAAGGAGGTTAGGTTTGGGGGGGGGGGGGGGATGGAAAAAAAATACAATTCGAACTCACTTCATTCCTCTTTTTCTTTCTATACTATGTTCTGTGTTTTCGGGGGGTGGGTGGGGGTGGGGGATTGGGGTTAAAGCTCTGGCTGTCCCAGTACAAGCAGAAATGCCCCCCCCCCCCCCCTCCACCCCACCTCTCACTGTCCTGCCGCTTGTTCCTTGGGCGCCAGGAACAGCGACCCGTCCCTGGATTGGCAACCGCGGGTCAGAGCTCCCTCCTCGGTTGCAGCAGCAGGCACAGCGTGGGCCGCCCCCAGAGTCAACCAGCCGACAAGCAGTGGGAGCCGCCGAGTGACTTAAACTGCAAGATTTAAGCCCAGGGCCATTGTACTCGTGTGACAAGCACTGCCATCGATCATCATTTATTTACTTACCTTCCAGAATCGTTTCAACACCACCAGCCAACCACCACCCCCAACACCACCACCAGCCCCCCCACCCCTCCCCACAACCTTTTATGTTTTCAAAGTTAAAATCTCTCGAGGGCAGAAATAGTTGCAACTGTTTGAATATAAAGATCAAGCTCACGGAAAGATGTCTTAAACTAATAACTGAAGGCGAGCGACCTGGAGTGAAGCAATGGTTAGGTTCCAGTCAAATACTGCTACTATTCGCAGTTAAATACGACCAGTAAGAGAGAACGTGTACTACACCAGGTATACCTGAACACACATACACATACACTGGGTGTACTACATCAGGTATATCTGAACACACACACACAGACACGCACACTGGGTATACAGCACCAGGTATCTGACCACACACACATACACACACTGGGTATACTGCACCAGGTTTCTGACCCCATATACACACATACACAGAATGTGTATACTGCACCAGGTATCTGAACCCACACACACACAGGCTGTGTATACTGCATCAGGTATCTGACCCCCCCCACACACACATACAGACTGTGTATACTGCATCAGGTATCTGCCCCCCCCCCACCCACACACACACACACACACACACACATGCTGTGTATACTATCAAGTATCAGAACACACTGATGCCTTTTAGGGAAGGAAATCTGCTGTCCTTACCTGGTCTGCCCTACATGTGACTCCAGACCCACAGCAATGTGGTTGGCTCTTAAAAAGCCCCTGAACAAGGGCAATTAGGGACGGGCAATGGATGCTGGCTTAGCCAGAACTGCCCACATCCAATGAACGAATAAACACACACATAACCAGGTATCTGAACACAAACACAGATGGACTGTGTATACTGCACAAGGTAATTGACACACACAGACTTTGTGTACACTGCACCAATTATCTGAATACACATACAGACTGTGTATACTGCACCAGGTATCTGAACAGAAACACACTAGAATGAACATACTGCACCAGGTATCTGAACACAGACACAGACTGTGTATATTGCACCAGGCACCTGAAGACAGACTCCAGACTGTATATAGTGAAACAGGTATTGGAAAACACATGCACAGACACACACACACACACACACACACACACACAGACTGTGTATACTGAACCAGGTATCTGAAAACACACACACAGACACACACACACACACACATACACACAGGCTGTGTATACTGCACCATGTATATGAACATGCAAATGCACAGTGACTGTGTATACTGCACCAGGTAACTGAACACACGGATTGTGTATAAAATAGCAGGTATCTGAGCTCATACATATGCACACACACACACACACACACACAGAGACAGAGGCTGTGTATTGTACACCAGGTATTTGAACACACATACATAGACAGTATATACTGCAACGGGTATCTGAACACACACACACAGACTGTGTATACTGCACCAGGTATCTGAACACAAACACACTAGAATATGTGTATACTGCCCAAGTTAATTGACACACAGGCAGACTGTGTATACACAATCAGGTGTCTGAACACCAATACGTGCAGATTGTATATACTGAACCAGGCACTTGAACACGCATGCACACACACATTGTGTAAACTACACCAGATAACTGAACATGCACACACAGATGTTATATATTGCAACAGGTATCTGAACACACACTCACAGACTGTGCATAATGTATCAGATATCTGAATACATGTGTACACACACACAGATGCACATGCACGCACACACACATACACACACAGATTGTGTATACTGCAACTGGTATCTGCATGTGCACACACAAACACACACACTCACAGGCAGGGTATACTGCATCAAGTATCTAAACATGTTCACACACACAGGCTATGTATTTGTACCAGATATCTGAACTCAAACGAGGACAGACTGTCTATATTGCACAAGGTAATTGATACACACATGCAGACTATTTGTACACTGCCCCAGGTATCTGAATACACACACAGACTGTGTATATTGCACCAGGTATCTGAACACAAACACACACACAGGCATGTACATACGCACACACACACACACACACACACACACACACACACAGTGTATACAGTACCAGGTATCTGAATACACACATACACACACACACTGCGCATACTGCATCAGGTATCTAAACACACACAAACTTTGTAAAGTACACCAGATACCTAAACACAAACACAGACTGTGTATGCTGCATCAGGGAACTGAACCCACGCACAGGCAAATCAATGAACACACCCTCAGACCTTGATACAGCAACAGGCATCTGAAAACACACACATACACAGACTGTGTACAGTGCACCAGGTTTAGAACACAAACACACACACACACACACACACACACACATGACTGTGTAAATGGCACCTGCTTTGTGAGCACAGACTGTGCATACGGCACCAGGTATCTTTATATGAACACAAAGACAGACAGACTGTGTATACTGCACAAGTTAATTGACACACAGGCAGACTGTGTATACAGCACCAAGTATCTGAACACACACATGCACATACATAAAACACACACACACACACACACACACACACACACAGTGTATTGAGTACCAGGTATCTGAATATGCACGCACACCCACACACACACACGTGCACATGTGTTTATGCTGCAACAGATCAATGAACACACCCTCAGACTCTGTACACAGCAATGGGCATGTGAACGCACACACATACACAGACTGTGAATAGTGCACCAGGTATCTGAACACACACACACATACACACACACACACTATTTATACTGTAACAGATCAATGAATACACTCTCAGACTCTGTACACAGTAGCGGGCATCTGAACAAACTGTGTATAGTGCACCGGATCTCTGAACACACACACACACACACACACACATACACACAAATGCGGAGGCTGTGGGTACTGCACCAGGTAACTGAATACACACACAGACTGTGTATATTGCATGACGTATTTTAACATGCACAAGGACTGTGTGTACACTGCATCATGTATATGAGTATGCATACAAACTGTTTTTACTGCACCAAATAATTGATCACACACACACACACACACACAGATATACTCACACACACACATACTCACAGACTGTGTATACTGAACCAGCTATCAACACACACATAGACTGTGTGTACACTGCACCAGGAAAATGAATGTACATAGAATCTGTGCACACTGACCAGGTAACTGAACACACACACACACAAACACACACAAACACACACAAACACACACACACACACACAAACACACACACACACACACACATACACACAAACATGCACACACACACACACACACACAGGCTGTGTATACTGCACCAGGCATCTGAAAACATGCAGCCTTTGTGAAGTACACCAGGTACCTGAACCCAAATATTGACTGTATATACTGCACCAGGTACCTGAGCACATAAACTCAGACTGTGTATACTGCAACAGATATTTGAATGTACACACGCAGATTGTGTATGCTGCAACAGATCAATGAACATACCCTCAGACTCTGTATACAGCAGTGGGCAACTGAACACATACACATACACAAACACACACACACACACATACACAGACTGTGTATAGTGCACTGGGTTTCTGGCCACACACACACACATGCACACAGAGACTGTGCATACTGCACCAGATATCTGAACACACACACACACACACACACACACCACATACACATACACACACACACCCACTCCCCCGCCACACACACACACACACACACACACACACACAATGTGTATACTGCTCCAGGTATCTTAATATGGATACTGTTTGCATATACAGTATGGGGTATCTGAATACACACACTCAAACACAGGTCTGTGTATACTGCACCAGGTATATGAACACACACACACACACAGGCACAGGAACTGTGTAAACTGCAGCAGATACCTGAACACACACAGACTATGTACAGTGCACCAGGTATCTGAACACAAACAGACACAGACTGTGTATAGTACACCAGATACCTGAACACAAACACAAACAGATTGTGTATGCTGCACCAGGTACCTGAGGACACAAACACAGACTGTGTACACTGCACCAGGCATCTGAACACTAGCACAGACTCTACACCACACCAGCTAACTGAACACGCACACACACACACACACACACACACACACACACACACACACACAGAGACATAGTACACTGCGCCAGGTCCATGAACACATGTATGGAACATGTATTCTGCACCAGGAACATGAACACACAGACTGAACGTGTAAACTGGAACAGGTGCATGAAAACAGGTACCGAACATGTATACTGCACCAGGTAGCTCAAAATAGATACACCCAGACTGTGCGTACTGTACCCAGTATCCAAACACAAACACACACACAGACTTGACTTTTCAGGTCAGCGGGCAGGCAAAATCGACGGGTCCGTGATTGGCTGAGATACAGGCCGGCCACCTGTGTAAACTTTTTTGGATTGTCAAATTGAAAGAAACGTTGTTTTTGTTGTAATGGTCTGGGAATGCTTCACCCTTGTTTTTTGGGGTAGGCCAGTGTGTAATGCTGGATGTGAGGGGCTCTAAGCTTTATTGCACAGGCACTGAGTGCACTTTGGGTTCAAATGAAAGGGTCATTTCAGGCATAGGGGATAGAGGTGGCAGTCCAGGTGTGAGGTGGAAGCAGATCGTTGGCAGCCTAGTGAAGGAGCGCTGGATCCAGGCACCCCTGGTATCCCTGCCTCCCTAAAGGATACTGAGGTTTGACTCCATTCTCCTCATTGTGCTCCTCTTCTGACTCACTACTGGATTCATTCTCTGTGGACTGTGGAGCTGTATCAAGACCCTCTTCCACCAGTATGTCCCCCCCTTGCCATTGCCAGATTGTGGAGAGTGCAGCCTGCAACCACTATCAGTGACACCCACTCTGGGGAGTATTGTAGTGCTCCCCCTGAACAGTCCAGGCATCGGAAGCATCTTCGGGAGACTTATGTTCCTCCCTACCACCACCCTTGTGGAGGTGTGGCTCCTATTGTACTGCTGTTCAGCCTCTGTTCTTGGATGATGGAGAGGCGTCATGAGCCATCTCTTCAATGGATAGCCCTTGTCACCCAGCAGCCATCCATCCAGCCAGGCTGGAGCACTGAAGAGCCTCGGCACCTGGGAGTGTCCGAGGATTTAAGCATCGTGGGAGCTGCCTGGGTACCTTGCACAGACTTGTAGAATCAGCACCCTGTGGTCACACACTATCCGCACGTTCATGAAGTGGAAGCCCTTCCTGTTGACAAAGGCACTGAGCTTACCCGCCGGCGCCTTGATGCCCACATGTGTGCAGCCTATTGCTCCCTGGACATGGGGGAAGTCAGGAAACGCTGCAAAGCCTCTGGCTCACTCAGCCTGGCTGGCCTCGTCCATGTGGTCACGAATAAAGAACAGTACCTGAACAGAGTGTCTGTCACCAGCTTGACACAAGTGTGGACAGCTGATTGGGAGACTCCCTACAGATCACCCACCAACCCCTGGAAGGAGCCGGTGGCATAGAAGTTGAGGGCCATCGTGATCTTCAGAGCCACTGGTATGGGTTGTCCACCCACACAGTTGGAGATGATCTCAGGGCCGATCCTCTGACAAACGGAGGTCACTGTCTCCCTTGAGAGGTGGAGCCTCCTTCGGCATTGCACCTCAGACTTACCAAGATAGCTGCTTCGCCACCTGTAAACCCTGGCAGCAGGACAGTGGCATCTTCTGTGGCCCCTGCCGCCTTGGACTTCCTGTTGGCCCTGTGTCCCTTGTGCCTGTGCCTCTCCTCCCACAGGTCGCTCCCCTGGAGGCTGAATAGGGACACCTGGCCTCCTCCCCCTTCTGCCCCTCTCTTCCACCTCAGAGGAGGTGCCTCCAGTGGAGACATTATGCCCGCTACCAGGGTAAGAGACGGCTGTCTGATACCTGAAAGGGTCCACATGGTCTGAATCCCCTGGGGAGCTTGGAGTCACCAACGAGCCCTGAAATGAAGCCTGGAAATGCTAAGACTGAAGCTCAGAACTGAGATGAAGCTGTTAACTTCAATTCAGTGACCAGCAGCAAACTATCTCCTAAACTCCTCACTCCTCACACTGGCAATGCCGCTGAGCCTTTATACCCCACCCTTGGATGAGGTTTCGCAAAATGTGGGCTGCCCTCCTGCCCGTTTTGCCCGTGCGATGAGGGCAAAATCGCACGGGCAAGGTAAAATTGGGTTCAGTTGGGTTTTTGATGGCCTGAACTCGCCTCTTGATGGATGGGGGGGCACGGCTCCTACTCCCTCACACACCCGCTGACCTGAAGATTACACGCAGTGCAGGCTCACGTCAGGGTGCTCACCCAACGCCTTCTTGCGCATTTTTATGCCCGATTGGGTCGGGCTAGTGCCCACCCACGAGGTGTGAAACTCTGCCCCAGCTATCTGAACACACACACACACACACACACACACAGAAGGTGTATACTGTACCACGTATCTGAACACACACACACACACACACAGACAGTGTATACTGTACCACGTATCTGAACACACACACACACAGACAGACAGACAGTGTATACTGTACCACGTATCTGAACATACACACACACACACACACACACAGAAGGTGTATACTGTACCACGTATCTGAACTCACACACATACACAGACAGAAGGTGCATACTGCACCACGTATCTGAACACATACACACAGACAGACGGTGTATACTGTACCACATATCTGAACACAGACACACATTGAGACGGTATATACTGTACCACGTATCTGAACACACACACACAGACAGAAGGTGTATACTGTACCATGTATCTGAACACACACACACAGACAGAAGGTGCATACTGCACCACGTATCTGAACACATACACACAGACAGACGGTGTATACTGTACCACGTGTCTGAACACAGACACACATTCAGACGGTGTATACTGTACCACGTATCTGAACACACACACACAGACAGAAGGTGTATACTGTACCATGTATCTGAACACACACACACACACACACACAGACAGACAGTGTATACTGTACCACGTATCTGAACACACACACACACAGACAGACGGTGTATACTGCACCACGTATCTGAACACATACACACAGACAGTGTATACTGCACCACGTGTCTGAACACATACACACAGACAGTGCATACTGCACCACGTATCTGAATACATACACACAGACAGACGCTGTATACTGTACCACGTATCTGAACACACACACACATTCAGACGGTGTATACTGTACCACGTATCTGAACACACACACAGACAGAAGGTGTATACTGTACCACCTATCTGAACACGCACACACACACACACACACACACACACACACACACAGAAGGTGTATACTGTACCACGTATCTGAACACACACACACACACACACACACACACACACACACACACACACACACACACACAGAAGGTGTATACTGTACCACGTATCTGAACACACACACACACAGACAGAAGGTGCATACTGCACCACGTATCTGAACACACACACAAACAGAAAGACGGTGTATACTGCACCACGTATCTGAACACATACACACAGACAGTGTATACTGCACCACGTATCTGAACACATACACACAGACAGTGTATACTGCACCACTTGTCTAAACACACACACACACACAGACAGATGGTGTATACTGTACCACGTATCTGAACAAATATACAGAGATGGTGTATACTGTACCACCTATCTGAACACATACACACACACAGTGTATACAGTACCACATATCTGAACACATACACACACAGATGGTGTATACTGTACCATGTATCTGAACACACACACACAGACAGATGGTGTATACTGTACCACGTATCTGAACACACACACACAGACAGATGATGCATACTGTACCACGTATCTGAACACATACACACACACAGCTGGTGTATACTGTACCACATATCTGAACACACGCACACAGACAGATGGTGCATGCTATACCACATATCTGAACACACACACACACACACACACACACACACACACTATATATACTGCACCAGGAGTCTGAACACACATACATGCACACACACATACACACACACACACACACACACAAATAGACAGACGGTGTATACTGTACCACGTATCTGAACACACACATACACAGACATAGAGACTGTGGATACTGCATCAGGTATCTGAACACATGCACAGAATGTGTATACTGCACCAGGTATTTGAACACACACACACACATACACACACACACTGTCAATACTGCACTAGGTATTTGAACACACACAGAGAAGGTCAATACTCCTTATATTGTATGGTTAATATGTAAATGCCCTTTATCCATCACTATATATTTCTCTATCTCTCTATCATTGCCCCGACTGACATATTTGTCTAAGTCTTTATCTCTCACGAAATGCCAATCTATCTAGTTGCCTGTACATGTCATTAATTCTCCCCTGTACCTCTCTCCGTCCCTCTATCTCCTGCACTCTCTACCCCTCTACCTCCTTCAATCTACCTTTCCAACTTACCCTATCAATCAATCTGCCACTTTCTCTTTTCTTTGCCAGTGCCTCTGTAGCAGTTTCTCTATCTCTATCTACCTCTATCTCATCCTCACTCTCCCTATTTTTCTATCTCTCATTCTAACTCCCTCATTCTTTCTCTCGATGTCGCCCTCTCTCTCTCTGAAACCCACACTCGATTTCTCCCTCTCTACCTATCTCACAGTACTTCTCCTTTATCGATACACCTTGATCTCTCCCTCCTAACTGCTCTCTATCACCATATCCTTTTCTCTCTCTATTGCTCCCACTTTCTCTCTTTTTGATCTCCACCTCTGTTTCTATCTCTCTCTCCCTCTACCTCTCCCTGTTTGGGTCTATCTGCCTCGGTCTCTCTCTCTCTCTCTCTGCTCCATCTACCTTTCTATCTCTCCCACTCAGTCTTTCCTTTCCTTTTGCCCCTCACACACACTCTTGCTGGGTATCTCTCTCAGTCTCTAACCCCCTTTGTTTCTCTGTCTTGAACTATCACTCTCTACCTCTCTACTTCTATCACTCTTTCTGTTGACCACAAGGATTCTCTTCCCTCATTTGTTGGTTTCGCTGTTCAAGGGAATGTGCGGGTTCAAACATTCTAACAGCAGAGATGTCACCCAGGGGATCACATGTTACAAGATGTATTTTCGACTTGAAGACGCGATTCATGGACAAAGTTCCAAAGTCACTTTCACTATGTGTGATTATCAGTCAGGAATCCCAATGTTTGAAGTAACTCTTACACATAGCCTCAAGACATGTGGTCCGGCTGACTCAGATATGTTAATAAATATTGCAGGGTTTCTCTGGAGATGAAAGGGTTAAGGAATCTTCTGCAGAAACTGAGGATGCACATCTAGTAGAGGGAGGGGAGTTGGGAAAGAGTGAGAGAGCGATCTACCATAAAACGCTGCGGGGGAGGGGGGGGGTGTGTGGTGGGGGGGGGGATAAAATGGGGCATCGTAATCTAATTAACTCTTTCTGGGCATCAAAACGATAGATTCCTCACTGGTGACCGTATCAATATGTGTAACTGTATATTATCCCTGTGTGTGGGTCTAGGTCGGTCTGTGTCTATTTGTATATTATCCCTGTCTGTGTGTCTGTGTCAGTCTGTGTGTCTTTGTATATTATCCGTGTGTTTGTGTCTGTTTCAGTCTGTGTGTCTCTGTATATTATCCCTGTGTGTGAGTCTGTGTCAGTCTGTGTGTCTCTGTATATAATCCCTACTTGTGAGCCTGTGTCAGTCTGCGTGTCTCTGTATATTATCCCTGTGTGTGAGCCTGTGTCAGTCTGTGTGTCTCTGTATATTATCCCTGTGTGTGAGTCTGTGTCTCTGTATATTATCCCTGTGTGTGAGTCTGTGTCAGACTGTGTGTCTCTGTATATTATCCCTACATGTCAGTCTGTGTCTCTGTATATTATCCCTGTGTGTGAGTCTGTGTCAGTCTGTTTCTCTGTATATTATTCCTGTGTGTGAGTTTGTGTCAGTCTGTGTGTCTCTATATATTATCCTTGTGTGTGAGTCTGTGTCAGTCTGTGTGTCTCTGTATATTAGCCCTGTGTGTGAGTCTGTGTCAGTCTGTGTGTCTCTGTATATTATCCCTGTGTGTGAGTCTGTGTCAGTCTGTGTCTCTGTATATTATCCCTGTGTGTGAGTCTGTGTCAGACTGTGTGTCTCTGTATATTATCCCTGTGTGTGAGTCTGTGTCAGTCTGTGTCTCCGTATATTATCTCTGTGTGTGAGTCTTTGTCAGTCTGTTTCTCTGTATATTATCCCTTTGTGTGAGTCTGTGTCAGTCTGTGTCTCTGTACATTATCCCTGTGTGTGAGTCAGTGTCAGTCTGTGTGTCTCTGTATATTATCCCTGTGTGTGAGTCTGTGTCAGTCTGTGTCTCTGCATAAAGAACAAGTCTGTGTGTGAGAGAAAGATCGGAAATGCCAGGAAGCACTTGAAACAGCAGAACCACTAACTCTGAAAGTTTTCCAATGCAGCCGAACCTCTGTACTTGTTCCAGCTTCCAAGCCCAGCTGGGAACCAAACTCCTTGCTACCCGTCTACAAGAGGCCTCACAGATTCAGGAGAATCCTTCGTTTCTAACAGATCTTCACTCTAACTAAAGTATCAACTCAACTGGGAAGTGTGAGTATGTGTGTGTGTGTGTGTGTGTGAGAGAGTGTGTGTGTGTGTATGTGTGTGTGAGTGTGTGTGTGTGTGTGTGGGTGTGAGCGTGTGTGTACGTGCATGTGTGTTGCGTTTGTGTGTGTGAGAGGGAGAGTGTGTGAGAGTGTGTGTGTGTTTGTGTGTGGGTGTGTGGTGTGTGTGAGAGTGTGTGTTTGTGTGTGTTTGTGTGTGTGTGTGTGTTTGTGTGTGTGAGTGTGTGTGTTTGTGTGTGTGAGAGTGCTTGTGTGTGGTGTGAGGTGTGTGAGAGTGTATGTGTATGTGGTGTGTGTGTGTGTGTGTGTGTGTGTTTGTGTGTGTGTGGTGCCTGTGTGTTTGTGTGTGTGAGTGTGTGTGTTTGTGTGTGTGGTGTGTGGTGTATGGTGTGTGTGTTTTTGTGTGTGGTGTGTGTGTGTTTGTGTTTGTGTGTGTGTGGTGTGTGGTGTGTGTGTTTGTGTGTGTGGTGTGAGTATGAGAGTGTGTGTGTATGTGGTGTGTGTATGTTTGTGTGTGTGTTTGTGTGTGTGTGTGTGAGTGTGTGTGTTTGTGTGTGTGGTGTGTGTGTGTGTGTGTTTGTGTGTGTGGTGTGTATGTGAGAGTGTGTGTATATGGGGTTTGTGTGTTTGTGTGTGTGGTGTGTGTGTGTGTTTGTGTGTGTGGTGTGTATGTGAGAGTGTGTGTATGTGGGGTGTGTGTGTTTGTGTGTGTATTTGTGTGTGTGTTTGTGTGTGTGTGTGTGTGTGTGAGTGTGTGTGTTTGTGTGTGGTGTGTGTGTGGTGTGTGGTTTGTGTGTGTGTGTGTTTATGTGTGTGTTTGTGTGTGTGATAGTGTGTGTGTTTGTGTGTGTGTGTGAGAGAGTGTGTGTGTTTGTGTGGTGTGTGTGTGTGTGTGTTTGTGTGTGTGTGGTGTGTGTGTTTGTGTGTGTGAGAGTGTGTGTGTATGTGGTGTGTGTGTGTGTTTGTGCGTGTGTGGTGTGTGGTTTGTGTGTGTGTTTGTGTGTGTGGTATGTGTGTGAGTGTGTGTGTGTATGTGGTATGTGTGTGTGTGTTTGTGTGTGTGTGGTGTGTGTTTGTGTGTGTGAGAGTGTGTGTGTGTATGTGGTGTGTGTATGTGGTGTGTGTGTGTGTGTGTGTGTGGTGTGTGTGTTTGTGAGAGTGTGTGAGAGTGTGTGTGTATGTGGTGTGTGTGTGTGTGTGTGTGTGGTGTGTGTGTAAGAGTGTGTGTATGTGGTTTTGTGTGTGAGAGTGTGTGTGTATGTGGTGTGTATGTGGTGTGTGTGTGTGTTTGTGTGTGGTGTGTGTATGTGTTTGTGTGAGTATGTGTGTGTGTGAGAGCATGTGTGTATGTGGTGTGTATGTGTGTTTGTGTGTGGTGTGTGTGTAAGAGTGTGTGTATGTGGTGTGTGTGTGTGTTTGTGTGTGTGTTTGTGTGTGTGTGAGTGTGAGAGCGTGTGTGTGTATGTGGTGTGTGTGTGTGTTTGTGTGTCTGTTTGTGTGAGTGTGTGAGTTTGTGTGTGTGTGAGTGTGAGTATGAGAGTGTGTGTGTGTATGTGATGTGTGTGTGTTTATGTGTGTGGTGTGTGAGATGGTATGACTGAGACGAGTGATTTTGGGGTAACTGTGTGATAATAAATAACATTTTCCTTTTTCCAAAAAAAAATTATCAGAGAGCCTGCTCCTGGAATACATTTTAAATTAAGGGAAATCTCTCTGAGGGGAAGAAAATACATACACTTTGCACACAAACATCGTGATAATATACTGGAAAGGACAACACAAATCCTGCCCTTTACACAATCTACTCTGTCCGGATCCCTTATGATTCTGAATAACTCCACCAAATCTCCTCTTGACCTTCTCTTCTCCAAGGAAAACTGCCTCAACCTCTCCAATCTTTCTTCGTGACTCAAGCACCTCATCCCTGAAACCATTCTCGTGAAACTTTTCTGCACTGTCTCCAAAGCCTTCACATCTCTCCGAAAGTGAGGTGCGTGGAACTGGACACACCACTCCAGCTGAGGCCAAGCCTGTCTCATGCAGGTTCAACATAACCTACTTGCTTTTGCCCTCTATGTTCCTATTAATAAAGACTCGGACATTGTCCTGCCAACTTCAATGACTAATGCGCAAACATTCACTCCTCCTACCAATGGAAATCACTCTCCTCCTGCTCCCCCTTTAGAACTGCACTCCTGATTTCCTATTCTGCCCCCTCTACATTTTCTCTCCCAAGATGGATCACTGAAAGCTCAGATGAAGTGAAACTTTATTTAAACATGAAGTAGTTACGAACTGGGAGCCGCTGCTGGAGAGTGTGGTGGTGGCAGATTCAATTGAGGCATTGAAACTGCTATTGTTTCAACTGACGTGGAACTGAAGAGGGGCGATTTGCAGGGTATGGGGCAAAGGCTGGGCACTGGCGTGCTCCTGAAGAGAGTCAGTATGGGCACGAAAGTTTGAATGGTATCCTTCTATGCAATTGCCATTCCAGGATTCCATTCTATGATCATATACATATGTATCAATGTGGTGTAAGTGCATCGGTCTCATTAGCGATGCGTGGACTGTGTATTGGTCTATATATTGATGCGTGGTGTGCGTATCAACATCTGTAATGATGTGGGGGGCCTGTGTATCAGGCTCTGTATCGATGTGGGGTCTGTGTATCAGTCTCTATATTGATGTGGGGTCTATGTATCAGTCTCTGTATTTATATGGAGTCTGTGTATCAATCTGTGTATTGATGTGGGGTCTGTGTATCAGTATCTGTATTGATGTGGGGTCTGTGTATCAGTCTCTGTATTGATGTGGGGTCCGTGTATCAGTCTCTGTATTGATGTGGGGTCTGTGTATCAGTCTCTATAATGATGTGGGGGCCTGTGTATCGGTCTCTGTATTGATGTGGGGTCTGTGTATCAGTCTCTGTATTGACGTGGGGGCAGTGTGTCAGTCTCTGTATTGACGTGGGGTCTGTGTATCAGTCTCTATATTGATGTTGTGTCTGTGTATCAGTCTCTGTATTGATATGGGGCCAGGGTATCAGTCCCTGCATTGATGAGGATCTGTGCATCAGTATCTGTATTGACATGGGATCTGTTTATCAGTCTCTGTATTGCAGTGGGTTTGTGTATCAGTCTTTGGATTGGTGTGGTGTCTCTGTATCATTTTCTGTTTTGGTGTGAGGTCTGCGTATTCATCTGTGTACTGAAACATGGTCAGTGTATCAGTCTGTATCGATGTGTGGTCTGTATATCAGTCTAAGTATTGATGTGGGGGTCTCTGTATCAGTCTCTGAATTGAGGGTTGTTTGTGTATCAGTCTCTGTATTGATGTGGGGCCTATGTATCAGTCTCTGTATTGATGTGGGGCCTATGTATTAGTCTCTGTATTGATGTCTGTGTATCAGTCTTTGGGTTGATGTAGGGTTTGTGTATCAGTCTGTGTATTGACGTGGGTCTGTATATCAGTCACTTTGCTGATGTGGGTCTGTGTACCAGCCTCTGTATTGATGTGGGGTATGTGTATCAGTCTCTTTATTTATTTGGGTTCATTTTATCAGACTCTGTAGCAGTCCATGTCCAAATGCAGCAAGACCTGGACAATATCCTGGTTTGGGCTGATAAGTGGCGAGTAACATTTGCGCCACACAAGTGTCAGGCAATGACCATCCCCAACAAGAGAGAATCGACCACTGCTCCTTGATATTCAAAGGCATTACCATCACTGAATCCCCCACTATCAACATCCTGGGGGTTACAATTGACCATAAACTTAACTGGAATAGCTAAATAAATACTGTGGCTACAAGAGTAGGTCAGAGGCTGGGAATCCTGCAGTGAGTAACTCACCTCCTGATCCCTCAAAGCCTGTCCACCATCTACAAGGCACATGTCAGGAGTGTGATGGAATACTCCCCACTTGCCTGGATGAATGCAGCTCCAACAACACTCAAGAAACTTGACACCATCCAGGACAACACAGCCGCTTGATTGGCACCACATCCACAAACATTCACTCCCTCCACCATGGACCCACAGTAACAGCAGTGTGTGTACCATCTACAAGATGCACTGCAGGAATTCACAAAGTCACCTTAGACAGCAACTTCCAAACTTACGACCACTAACACCCAGAAGGACAAGGGCAGCAGACACACGGGAATGCCACCACCTGGAAGTTCCCCTCCAAGGTACTCACCATCCTGATTTGGAAATATATCGGCCGTTCCATCACTGTCGCTGGGACAAAATCCTGGAACTCCCTCCATAAAAGCATTGTGGGAGTACCTAAACAACATGGACTGCAGCAGCTCAAGAAGGCAGCACACCACCACCTTCTCAAGGGGCAATTAGGGATGGGCAATAAGTGCTAGCCGAGCCATCGATGCCTCTGTACTGATATGAGTTGTGTGGATCAGTCACTGTATTGATGTGTGCTCTGTGGATCAGTCTCTGTATTGAGGTGTGCTCTGTGGATCAGTCTCTGATTTGATGTGTGCTCTGTGGATCAGTCGATTTATTGATGTGTGCTCTGTGGATCAATCTGTGTTCTGATGTGTGCTCTGTGGATGAGACGCTGTACTGATGTGTGCTCTGTGCATCAGTCTCTGTACAGATGTGTGCTCTGTGCATCAGTGTCTGTACTGATGTGTGCTCTGTGGATCAGTCTCTGTATTCATGTGTGCTCTGTGGATCAGTCTCTGAATTGATGTGTGCTCTGTGGATCAGTCTCTGTATTGATGTGTGCTCTGTGGATCAGTCTCTGTATTGATGTGTGCTCTGTGGATCAGTCTCTCTATTGATTTGTGCTCTGTGGATCAGTCTCTGTATTGAGGTGTGCTCTGTGGATCAGTCTCTTGACTGATGTGCGCTCTGTGGATCAGTCTCAGTATTGATGCGTGCTCTGTGGATCAGTCTCTGTATTGATGTGTGCTCTGTGGATCAGTCTCTGTATTGATGTGTGCTCTGTGGATCAGTCTCTGTATTGATGTCTGCTCTGTGGATCAGTCTCTGTATTGACGTGTGCTCTGTGGATCAGTCTCGGAATTGATGTGTGCTCTGTGGATCAGTCTCTGTATCGATATGAGATCTGTGGATCAGTATCTGTATTGATGTGTGCTCTGTGGATCAGTCTCTGTATTGATGTGTGCTCTATGGATCAGTCTCTATACTGATGTGTGCTCTGTGGATCAGTCACTGTATTGATGTGTGCTCTGTGGATGAGTCTCTTTAATGAAGTCTGCTTAGTGGATCAGTCTCTGTATTGATGTGTGCTCTGTGGATCAGTCTCTGTACTGATGTGTGCTCTGTGGATCAGTCTCTTTACTGATGTGTGCTCTTTGGATGAGTCTTTGTACTGATGTGTGCTCTGTGGATCAGTCTCTGTATTGATGTGTGCTCTGTGGATCAGTCTCTGTATTGAAGTGCGCTCTGTGGATCAGTCTCTGTATTGATGTGTGCTCTGTGGATCAGTCTCTGAATTGTTGTGTGCTCTGTGTATCAGTCTCTGTATTGATGTGTGCTTTGTGGATCAGTCTCTGTATTGATGTGTGCTCTGTGGATCCATCTCTGTATTGATGTGCGCTCCGTGGATCAGTCACTGAATTGCTGTGTGCTCTGTGGATCAGACTCTGTACAGATGTGTGCTCTGTGGATCAGTCTATGTACTGATGTGACCTCTTTGGATCAGTCTCTGTATTGATTTGTTCTCTGTGGATCAGTCTCTGCATTGTTGTGTTCTGTGTGGATCAGTCTCTGTATTGATGTGTGCTCTGAGGATCACTGTATTTATTGATGTGTGATCTGTGGAACAGTCTCTGTATTGATGTGTGCTCTGTGTATCAGTCTCTGTATTGATGTGTGCTCTGTTGATCAGTCTCTGTATTGATTTGAGCTCTGTGGACCAGTCTCTGTATTGATGTGAGCTCTGTGGATCAGTCTCTGTATCGATGTGTGCTCCGTGGATCAGCCTCTTTATTGATATGTGCTCTGTGGATCAGTCTCTGTATTGATGTGTGCTGTGTGGATCAGTGTCTGAATTCAAGTGTGCTCTGTGGATCAGTCTCCGTATTGATGTGTGCTCTGTGGATCAGCATCTGTATTGATGTGAGCTCTGTGGATCAGTTTCTGTACTGATGTGTGCTCTGTGGATCAGTCACTGTATTGACGTGTGCTCGGTGGATCAGGCCCTGTATTGATGTGGGCTCTGTGGATCAATCTCTGTATTGATGTGTGCTCTGTGCATCATTCTCTGTATTGATGAGTGCTCTGTGGATCAGTCTCTGTACTGATGTTTGCTCTGTGGATCAGTCTCTGTATTGATGTGTGCTTTGTGGATAAGTCTCTGTATTGATTTTTGCTCTGTGGATCAGTCTCTGTATTGATGTGTGCTCTGTGGATCAGTCTCTGTATTGATCGGTGCTCTCTGGATCAGTCTCTGCATTGATGTGTGCTCTGTGGATCAGTCTCTGAAATGATGTGTGCTCTGTGGATCAATCTCTGCATCGATGTGTGCTTGTGGATCAGTCTCTGTACAAATGTGTGCTCTGTGGATCAGTCTATGTACTGATGTGTGCTCTTTGGATCAGTCTCTGTATTAATTTGTGCTCTGTGGATCAGTCTCTGTATTGATGTGTTCTGTGTGGATCAGTCTCTGTATTGATTTGCGCTCTGTGGACCAGTCTCTGTATAGAGGTGTGAACTGTGGATCCTTCTCTGTATTGATGTGTGCTCTGTGGATCAGTCTCTGTATTGATATGTGCTCTCTGGATCAGTCTCTGCATTGATGAGTGCTCTGTGCTTCAGTCTCTGCATTGAGGTGTGCTTTGTGGATCAGACTCTGTATTGATGAGTGCTCTGTGGATCACTCTCTGTATTGATGTGCGCTCTGTGGATCAGTGTCTGTATTGATGTGTGCTCTGTGGATCAGTCTCTGTATGGATTTGTGCTCTGTGGATAAGTCAGTGTATTGATGTGTGCTCTGTGGTTCAGTCTCTGTATTAAAGTGTGCTCTGTGGATCTTTCTCTGTATTGATGTGTTCTCTGTGGACCAGTCTCTGTATTGATGTGCGCTCTGTGGATCAGTCTCTGTATTGATGTGTGCTCTGTGGATGTTTCTCTGTATTGATGTGTGCTGTGTGGATCAGTCTCTGTATTGAGGTGTGCTCTGTTGATCAGTCTCTGTATTGACGTGAGCTCTGTGGATCAGTCTCTGTATTGATGTGTGCTCTGTGGATCAGACTCTGTATTGATGTGTGCTCTGTGGATCAGTCTCTGTATTGATGTGTGCTCTGTGGATCAGGCTCTGTATTGATTTGTGCTCTGTGGATCTTTCCCTGTATTGATCTGTGCTCTGTGGATCAGTCTCCTTACTGATGTGTGCACTGTGGATCAGTCTATGTATTGATGTGTGATCTATGGATCTTTCTCTGTATTGATGTGTGCTCTGTGGATCAGTCTCTGTGCTGATGTGTGCTCTTCGGATCAGTCTCTGTATTGATGTGTGCTCTATGGATCAGTCTCTGTATTGATGAGTGCTCTGTGGATGAGTCTCTCTACTGATGTGTGCTCTGTGGATCAGTCTCTGTATTGATGCGTGCTCTGTGGATCAGTCTCTGTACGGATGTGTGCTCTGTGGATCAGTCACTGCATTGATGTGTGCTCTGTGGATCAGGCTCTGTATTGATGTGTGCCCTGTGGATCTTTCTCTGTATAGATGTGTGCTCTGTGGATCAGTCACTGCATTGATGTGTGCTCTGTGGATCAGTCACTGTATTGATGGGTGCTCTGTGGATCAGTCTCTGTATTGATGTGTGCTCTGTGGATGTTTCTCTGTATTGATGTGTGCTCTGTGGATCAGTCTCTGTATTGAGGTGTGGTCTGCGGATCAGGCTATGTTTTGACGTGTGCTGTCAGGATCTGTCTCTGTATTGATTTGTGCTCTGTAGCTTAGTCTCTGTATTGATGTGTGCTCAGTGTAGCAGTCTGTGTATTGATGTGTGCTTTGTTGATCAGTCTCTGTTTTGATTTGAGCTCTGTGGACCAGTCACTGTATTGATGTGATCTCTGTGGATCAGTCTCTGTATTGATGTGTGGTCTGTGGATCAGGCTCTGTATTGATGTTTCCTCTGCGGATCAGTCTCTGTATTGATGTGTGCTCTGAGCATCATTCTCTGTATTGATGTGTGCTCAGGGGATCAGTCTCTGTACAGATGTGTGCTTTGTGGATCAGTCTCTGTATTGATGTGTGCCCTTTGAATCAGTTTCTGTACTGATGTGTGCTCTGTGGATCAGTCTCTGTATTGATGTGTGCTCTGTGGATCAGTCTCTGTATTGATGTGTGCTCTGTGGATCTTTCTCCGTATTGATGTGTGCTCTGTGGATCAGTCTCTGTACTGATGTGTGCTCTTCGGATCAGTCTCGGTATTGATGTGTGCTCTGTGGATCAGTCTCTGTATTGAGGTGTGCTCTGTGGATCAGTCTCGTATTGTTGTGTGCTCTGAGGATCATTCTCTGTATTGATGTGTGCTCTGTGGATCAGTCTCTGTACTGATGTCTGCTCTGTGGATCAGTCTCTTTATTGATGTGAGCTCTGTGGATCAGTCTCTGTACTGATGTGTGCCCTTTGAATCAGTTTCTGTATTGATGTGTGCTCTGTGGATCAGTCTCTGTTCTGATGTGTGCCCTTTGAATTAGTTTCTGTATTGATGTGTGCTGTGTGGATCAATCTCTGTATTGATGTGTGCTCTGTGGATCAGACTCTGTACTGATGTGTGCCCTTTGAATCAGTTTCTATATTGATGTGTGCTCTGTGGATCAGTCTCTGTACTGATGTGTGCCCTTTGAATTAGTTTCTGTATTGATGTGTACTGTGTGGATCAATCTCTGTACTGATGTGTGCTTTGTGGATCAGTCTCTGTATTGAGGTGTGCTCTGTGGATCAGTCTCGTATAGTTGTGTGCTCTGTGGATCATTCTCTGTATTCATGTATGCTCTGTGGATCAGTCTCTGTACTGATGTCTGCTCTGTGGATCAGTCTCTTTTATGATGTGAGCTCTGTGGATCAGTCTCTGTACTGATGTGTGCTCTGAAGATCAGTCTCTGTATTGATGTGTGCTCTGTGGATCAGTCTCTGTATTGATGTGCGCTCTGTGGATCAGTCTCTGTATTGATGTGTGCTCTGTGGATCAGTCTCTGAACTGATGTGTGCTCTGTGTATCAGTCTCTGTATTGATGTGTGCTTTGTGGATCAGTCTCTGTATTGATGTGTGCTCTGTGGATCCATCTCTGTATTGATGTGCGCTCCGTGGATCAGTCACTGAATTGCTGTGTGCTCTGTGGATCAGTCTCTGTACAGATGTGTTCTCTGTGGATCAGTCTATCTACTGATGTGACCTCTTTGGATCAGTCTCTGTATTGATTTGTTCTCTGTGGATCAGTCTCTGCATTGTTGTGTTCTGTGTGGATCAGTCTCTGTATTGATGTGTGCTCTGAGGATCACTGTATTTATTGATGTGTGATCTGTGGATCAGTCTCTGTATTAATGTGTGCTCTGTGTATCTGTCTCTGTATTGATGTGTGCTCTGTTGATCAGTCTCTATATTGATTTGAGATCTGTGGACCAGTCTCTGTATTGATGTGAGCTCTGTGAATCAGTCTCTGTATCGATGTGTGCTCCATGGATCAGCCTCTGTATTGATATGTGCTCTGTGGATCAGTCTCTGTATTGATGTGTGCTGTGTGAATCAGTCTCTGAATTCATGTGTGCTCTGTGGATCAGTCTCCGTATTGATGTGTGCTCTGTGGATCAGCATCTGTATTGATGTGTGCTCTGTGGATCAGTCACTGTATTGATATGTGCTCTGTGGATCAGGCTCTGTATTGATGTGTGCTCTGTGGATCAATCTCTGTATTGATGAGTGCTCTGTGCATCATTCTCTGTATTGATGAGTGCTCTGTGGATCAGTCTCTGTACTGATGTTTGCTCTGTGGATCAGTCTCTGTATTGATGTGTGCTTTGTGGATCAATCTCTGTATTGATGTGTGCTCTGTGGATCCATCTCTGTATTGATGTGTGCTCTGTGGATCAGTCTCTGTATTGATCTGTGCTCTGTGGATCAGTCTCTGCATTGATGTGTGCTCTGTGGATCAGTCTATGTACTGATGTGTGCTCTTTGGATCAGTCTCTGTATTAATTTGTGCTCTGTGGATCAGTCTCTGTATTGATGTGTTCTGTGTGGATCAGTCTCTGTATTGATTTGTGCTCTGTGGACCAGTCTCTGTATAGAGGTGTGAACTGTGGATCAGTCTCTGTATTGATGAGTGCTCTGTGGATCAGTCTCTGAATTGATATGTGCTCTCTGGATCAGTCTCTGCATTGATGAGTGCTCTGTGCTTCAGTCTCTTCATTGAGGTGTGCTTTGTGGATCAGACTCTGTATTGATGAGTGCTCTGTGGATCACTCTCTGTATTGATGTGCGTTCTGTGGATCAGTGTCTGTATTGATGTGTCCTCTGTGGATCAGTCTCTGTATGGATTTGTGCTCTGTGGATAAGTCAGTGTATTGATGTGTGCTCTGTGGTTCAGTCTCTGTATTGAAGTGTGCTCTGTGGATCTTTCTCTGTATTGATGTGTTCTCTGTAGACCAGTCTCTGTATTGATGTGTGCTCTGTGGATCAGTCTCTGTATTGATGCGTGCTCCGTGGTTCTTTCTCTGTATTGATGTGTGCTCTGTGGGTCAGTCTCTGTATTGAGGTGTGCTCTGTTGATCAGTCTCTGTATTGATGTGAGCTCTGTGGATGAGTCTCTGTATTGATGTGTGCTCTGTGGATCAGACTCTGTATTGATGTGTGCTCTGTGGATCAGTCTCTGTATTGATGTGTGCTCTGTGGATCAGGCTCTGTATTGATTTGAGCTCTGTGGATCTTTCCCTGTATTGATCTGTGCTCTGTGGATCAGTCTCCTTACTGATGTGTGCTCTGTGGATCAGTCTATGTATTGATGTGTGCTCTGTGGATCTTTCTCTGTATTGATGTGTGCTCTTTGGATCAGTCTCTGTACTGATGTGTGCCCTTTGAATTAGTTTCTGTATTGATGTGTGCTTTGTGGATCAATCTCTGTACTGATGTGTGCTTTGTGGATCAGTCTCTGTATTGAGGTGTGCTCTGTGGATCAGTCTCGTATAGTTGTGTGCTCTGTGGATCATTCTCTGTATTCATGTATGCTCTGTGGATCAATCTCTGTACTGATGTCTGCTCTGTGGATCAGTCTCTTTTATGATGTGAGCTCTGTGGATCAGTCTCTGTACTGATGTGTGCTCTGAAGATCAGTCTCTGTATTGATGTGTGCTCTGTGGATCAGTCTCTGTATTGATGTGCGCTCTGTGGATCAGTCTCTGTATTGATGTGTGCTCTGTGGATCAGTCTCTGAACTGATGTGTGCTCTGTGTATCAGTCTCTGTATTGATGTGTGCTTTGTGGATCAGTCTCTGTATTGATGTGTGCTCTGTGGATCCATCTCTGTATTGATGTGCGCTCCGTGGATCAGTCACTGAATTGCTGTGTGCTCTGTGGATCAGTCTCTGTACAGATGTGTTCTCTGTGGATCAGTCTATCTACTGATGTGACCTCTTTGGATCAGTCTCTGTATTGATTTGTTCTCTGTGGATCAGTCTCTGCATTGTTGTGTTCTGTGTGGATCAGTCTCTGTATTGATGTGTGCTCTGAGGATCACTGTATTTATTGATGTGTGATCTGTGGATCAGTCTCTGTATTAATGTGTGCTCTGTGTATCTGTCTCTGTATTGATGTGTGCTCTGTTGATCAGTCTCTATATTGATTTGAGATCTGTGGACCAGTCTCTGTATTGATGTGAGCTCTGTGAATCAGTCTCTGTATCGATGTGTGCTCCATGGATCAGCCTCTGTATTGATATGTGCTCTGTGGATCAGTCTCTGTATTGATGTGTGCTGTGTGAATCAGTCTCTGAATTCATGTGTGCTCTGTGGATCAGTCTCCGTATTGATGTGTGCTCTGTGGATCAGCATCTGTATTGATGTGTGCTCTGTGGATCAGTCACTGTATTGATATGTGCTCTGTGGATCAGGCTCTGTATTGATGTGTGCTCTGTGGATCAATCTCTGTATTGATGAGTGCTCTGTGCATCATTCTCTGTATTGATGAGTGCTCTGTGGATCAGTCTCTGTACTGATGTTTGCTCTGTGGATCAGTCTCTGTATTGATGTGTGCTTTGTGGATCAATCTCTGTATTGATGTGTGCTCTGTGGATCCATCTCTGTATTGATGTGTGCTCTGTGGATCAGTCTCTGTATTGATCTGTGCTCTGTGGATCAGTCTCTGCATTGATGTGTGCTCTGTGGATCAGTCTATGTACTGATGTGTGCTCTTTGGATCAGTCTCTGTATTAATTTGTGCTCTGTGGATCAGTCTCTGTATTGATGTGTTCTGTGTGGATCAGTCTCTGTATTGATTTGTGCTCTGTGGACCAGTCTCTGTATAGAGGTGTGAACTGTGGATCAGTCTCTGTATTGATGAGTGCTCTGTGGATCAGTCTCTGAATTGATATGTGCTCTCTGGATCAGTCTCTGCATTGATGAGTGCTCTGTGCTTCAGTCTCTTCATTGAGGTGTGCTTTGTGGATCAGACTCTGTATTGATGAGTGCTCTGTGGATCACTCTCTGTATTGATGTGCGTTCTGTGGATCAGTGTCTGTATTGATGTGTCCTCTGTGGATCAGTCTCTGTATGGATTTGTGCTCTGTGGATAAGTCAGTGTATTGATGTGTGCTCTGTGGTTCAGTCTCTGTATTGAAGTGTGCTCTGTGGATCTTTCTCTGTATTGATGTGTTCTCTGTAGACCAGTCTCTGTATTGATGTGTGCTCTGTGGATCAGTCTCTGTATTGATGCGTGCTCCGTGGTTCTTTCTCTGTATTGATGTGTGCTCTGTGGGTCAGTCTCTGTATTGAGGTGTGCTCTGTTGATCAGTCTCTGTATTGATGTGAGCTCTGTGGATGAGTCTCTGTATTGATGTGTGCTCTGTGGATCAGACTCTGTATTGATGTGTGCTCTGTGGATCAGTCTCTGTATTGATGTGTGCTCTGTGGATCAGGCTCTGTATTGATTTGAGCTCTGTGGATCTTTCCCTGTATTGATCTGTGCTCTGTGGATCAGTCTCCTTACTGATGTGTGCTCTGTGGATCAGTCTATGTATTGATGTGTGCTCTGTGGATCATTCTCTGTATTGATGTGTGCTCTTTGGATCAGTCTCTGTACTGATGTGTGCTCTTCGGATCAGTCTCTGTATTGATGTGTGCTCTATGGATCAGTCTCTGTATTGATGAGTGCTCTGTGGATGAGTCTCTCTACTGATGTGTGCTCTGTGGATCAGTCTCTGTATTGATGTGTGCTCTGTGGATCAGTCTCTGTATGGATATGTGCTCTGTGGATCAGTCACTGCATTGATGTGTGCTCTGTGGATCAGGCTGTATTGATGTGTGCTCTGTGGATCTTTCTATCTATAGATGTCTGCTCTGTGGATCAGTCACTGCATTGATGTGTGCTCTGTGGATCAGTCACTGTATTGATGTGTGCTCTGTGGATCAGTCTCTGTATTGATGTGTGCTCTGTGGATATTTCTCTGTATTGATGTGTGCTCTGTGTATCAGTCTCTGTATTGAGGTGTGGTCTGCGGATCAGTCTGTGTATTGAGGTGTGCTGTCAGGATCTGTCTCTGTATTGATTTGTGCTCTGTAGCTTAGTCTCTGTATTGATGTGTGCTCAGTGAATCAGTCTCTGTATTGATGTGTGCTCTGTTGATCAGTCTCTGTATTGATTTGAGCTCTGTGGACCATTCTCTGTATTGATGTGATCTCTGTGGATCAGTCTCTGTATTGATGTGTGCTCCGTGGATCAGCCTCTCTATTGATGTGTGCTATTTTGTTCAGTCTCTTTATTGATGTGTGCTGTGTGGATCAGTCTCTGCATTCATATGTGCTCTGTGGATCAGTCTCTGTATTGATATGTGCTCTGTGGATCAGTCTCTGTATTGATGTGAGCACTGTGGATCAGTCTCTGTACTGATGTGTGCTCTGTGGATCAGTCTCTGTATTGATGTGTGGTCTGTGGATAAGGCTCTGTATTGATGTTTCCTCTGCGGATCAGTCTCTGTATTGATGTGTGCTCTGTGCATCATTCTCTGTATTGATGTGGGCTCAGGGGATCAGTCTCTGTACAGATGTGTGCTTTGTGGATCAGTCTCTGTATTGATGTGTGCCCTTTGAATCAGTTTCTGTACTGATGTGTGCTCTGTGGATCAGTCTCTGTATTGATGTGTGCTCTGTGGATCAGTCTCTGTATTGATGTGTGCTTTGTGGATCTTTCTCCGTATTGATGTGTGCTCTGTGGATCAGTCTCTGTATTGAGGCGTGCTCTGTGGATCAGTCTCGTATTGTTGTGTGCTCTGAGGATCTTTCTCTGTATTGATGTGTGCTCTGTGGAACAGTCTCGGTACTGATGTCTGCTCTGTGGATCACTCTCTTTATTGATGTGAGCTCTGTGGATCAGTCTCTATAATGATGTGTGCCCTTTGAAACAGTTTCTGTAGTGATGTGTGCTCTGTGGATCAGTCTCTGTACTGATGTGTGCCCTTTGAATTAGTTTCTGTATTGATGTGGGCTGTGTGGATCAATCTCTGTATTGATGTGTGCTCTGTGGATCAGTCTCTGTACTGATGAGTGCCCTTTGAATCAGTTTCTGTATTGATGTGTGCTCTGTGGATCAGTCTCTGTACTGATGTGTGCCCTTTGAATTTCTTTCTGTATTGATGTGTGCTGTGTGGATCAATCTCTGTACTGATGTGTGCTTTTTGGATCAGTCTCTGTATTGAGGTGTGCTCTGTGGATCAGTCTCGTATATTTGTGTGCTCTGTGGATCATTCTCTGTATTCATGTATGCTCTGTGGATCAGTCTCTGTACTGATGTCTGCTCTGTGGATCAGTCTCTTTATTGATGTGAGCTCTGTGGATCAGTCTCTGTACTGATGTGTGCCCTTTGAATCAGTTTCTGTATTGATGTGTGCTCTGTGGATCAGTCTCTGTATTGATGTGTGTTCTGTGGATCAGGATCTGTAATGATGTGTGCTCTGTGGATCAGTCTCTGTATTGATGTGTGCTCTTTGGATCTTTCTCCGTATTGATGTGTGCTCTGTGGATCAGTGTCTGTACTGATGTGTACCCTTTGAATCAGATTCTGTGTTGATTTGTGCTCTGTGGATCTGTCTCTGTAATGATGTGTGCTCTGTGGATCAGTCTCTGTACTCATGTGTGCTCTTCGGATCAGTCTCGGTATTGATGTGTGCTCTGTGGATCAGTGTCTTTGTTGATGTGTGCGCTGTGGATCAGTCTCTGTATTGATGTGTGCTCTGTGGATCAGTCTCTGTACTGATGTGTGCTCTGTGGATCAGTCTCTGTACTGATGTGTGCTCTGTGGATCAGTCTCTGTACTGATGTGTGCTCTGTGGATCAGTCTCTGTACTGATGTGTGCTTTGTGGAAAAGTCTCTGTACTGATGTGTGCTCTGAAGATCAGTCTCTGTATTGATGTGTGCTCTGTGGATCAGTCTCTGTATTGATGTGCGCTCTGTGGATCAGTCTCTGTATTGATGTGTGCTCTGTGGATCAGTCTCTGAATTGATGTGTGCTCTGTGTATCAGTCTCTGTATTGATGTGTGCTTTGTGGATCAGTCTCTGTATTGATGTGTGCTCTGTGGATCCATCTCTGTATTGATGTGCGCTCCGTGGATCAGTCACTGAATTGCTGTGTGCTCTGTGGATCAGTCTCTGTACTGATGTGTGCTCTGTGGATCAGTCCCCATATTGATGTGAGCTCTTTGGATCAGTCTCTGTATTGATTTGTTCTCTGTGAATCAGTCTCTGCATTGTTGTGTTCTGTGGGGATCAGTCTCTGTATTGATGTGTGCTCTGAGGATCACTGTATTTATTGATGTGTGATCTGTGGATCAGTCTCTGTATTAATGTGTGCTCTGTGTATCTGTCTCTGTATTGATGTGTGCTCTGTTGATCAGTCTCTATATTGATTTGAGATCTGTGGACCAGTCTCTGTATTGATGTGAGCTCTGTGACTCAGTCTCTGTATCGATGTGTGCTCCATGGATCAGCCTCTGTATTGATATGTGCTCTGTGGATCAGTCTCTGTATTGATGTGTGCTGTGTGAATCAGTCTCTGAATTCATGTGTGCTCTGTGGATCAGTCTCCGTATTGATGTGTGCTCTGTGGATCAGCATCTGTATTGATGTGTGCTCTGTGGATCAGTCACTGTATTGATATGTGCTCTGTGGATCAGGCTCTGTATTGATGTGTGCTCTGTGGATCAATCTCTGTATTGATGAGTGCTCTGTGCATCATTCTCTGTATTGATGAGTGCTCTGTGGATCAGTCTCTGTACTGATGTTTGCTCTGTGGATCAGTCTCTGTATTGATGTGTGCTTTGTGGATCAATCTCTGTATTGATGTGTGCTCTGTGGATCCATCTCTGTATTGATGTGTGCTCTGTGGATCAGTCTCTGTATTGATCTGTGCTCTGTGGATCAGTCTCTGCATTGATGTGTGCTCTGTGGATCAGTCTATGTACTGATGTGTGCTCTTTGGATCAGTCTCTGTATTAATTTGTGCTCTGTGGATCAGTCTCTGTATTGATGTGTTCTGTGTGGATCAGTCTCTGTATTGATTTGTGCTCTGTGGACCAGTCTCTGTATGGAGGTGTGAACTGTGGATCAGTCTCTGTATTGATGAGTGCTCTGTGGATCAGTCTCTGAATTGATATGTGCTCTCTGGATCAGTCTCTGCATTGATGAGTGCTCTGTGCTTCAGTCTCTTCATTGAGGTGTGCTTTGTGGATCAGTCTCTATCTTGATGTGTGCTCTGTGGATCAGTCTCTGTATTGATGTGTGCTCTGTGGATCAGTCTCTGTATTGATGTGTGCTCTGTGGATCAGTCTCTGTATTGATGTGTGCTCTGTGGATCAGTCTCTGTATTGATGTGTGCTCTGTGGATCAGTCTCTGTATTGATGTGTGCTCTGTGGATCAGTCTCTGTATTGATGTGTGCTCTGTGGATCAGTCTCTGTATTGATGTGTGCTCTGTGGATCTGTCTCTGTATTGATGTGTGCTCTGTGGATCAGTCTCTGTATTGATGTGTGCTCTGTGGATCAGTCTCTGTATTGATGTGTGCTCTGTGGATCAGTCTCTGTATTGATGTGTGCTCTGTGGATCAGTCTCTGTATTGTTGATTGCTCTGTGGATCAGTCTCTGTATTGATGTGTGCTCTGTGGATCAGTCTCTGTATTGATGTGTGCTCTGTGGATCAGTCTCTGTATTGATGTGTGCTCTGTGGATCAGTCTCTGTATTGATGTGTGCTCTGTGGATCAGTCTCTGTACTGATGTGTGCTCTGTGGATCAGTCTCTGTATTGATGTGTGCTCTGTGGATCAGTCTCTGTATTGATGTGTGCTCTGTGGATCAGTCTCTGTACTGATGTGTGCTCTGTGGATCAGTCTCTGTATTGATGTGTTCTCTGTGGATCAGTCTCTGTATTGATGTGTGCTCTGTGGATCAGTCTCTGTACTGATGTGTGCTCTGTGGATCAGTCTCTGTATTGATGTGTGCTCTGTGGATCAGTCTCTGTATTGATGTGTGCTCTGTGGATCAGTCTCTGTATTGATGTGTGCTCTGTGGATCAGTCTCTGTATTGATGTGTGCTCTGTGGATCAGTCTCTGTATTGATGTGTGCTCTGTGGATCAGTCTCTGTATTGATGTGTGCTCTGTGGATCAGTCTCTGTATTGATGTGTGCTCTGTGGATCAGTCTCTGTATTGATGTGTGCTCTGTGGATCAGTCTCTGTATTGATGTGTGCTGTCTGGGTATTTCTCTGTATTGAGGTGTGCTCTGTGGTTCAGTCTCTGTGTTGATGTGTGCTCTGTGGATCCGTCACGGTATTGATGTGTCCTCTGTGGATCAGTCTCTGTATTGATGTGTGCTCTGTGAATTAGTCTCTTTACTGATGTGTGCTCTGTGGATCAGTCCCAGTATTAATGTGTGCTCTGTGGATCAATCTCTGTATTGATGTGTGCTCTGTGAATCAGACTCTGTATTGATGTGAGCTCTGTGGATCAGTCTCTGTATTGATGTGTGCACTTTGGATCAGTCTCTGTACCTATGCGTTCTCTGTGGATCAGTCTCTGTATTGATGTGTGCTCTGTGGATCAGTCTCTGTATTGATGTGTGCTCTGTGGATCAGTCTCTGTATTGATGTGTGCTCTGTGGATCAGTCTCTGTACTGATGTGTGCTCTGTGGATCAGTCTCTGTATTGATGTGTGCTCTGTGGATCAGTCTCTGTATTGATCTGTGCTCTGTGGATCAGTCTCCTTACTGAATGGTGCTCTGTGGATCAGTCTATGTATTGATGTGTGCTCTGTGGATCTTTCTCTGTATTGATGTGTGCTCTGTGGATCAGTCTCTGTACTGATGTGTGCTCTTCGGATCAGTCTCTGTATTGATGTGTGCTCTGTGGATCAGTCTCTGTATTGATGAGTGCTCTGTGGATGAGTCTCTCTACTGATGTGTGCTCTGTGGATCAGTCTCTGTATTGATGTGTGCTCTGTGGATCAGTCTCTGTATGGATATGTGCTCTGTGGATCAGTCACTGCATTGATGTGTGCTCTGTGGATCAGTCCCCATATTGATGTGTGCTCTGTGGATCATTCTCTGTACTGTTGTGTGCTCTGTGGATCAGTCTCTGCATTGATGTGTGCTCTGTGGATCAGTCACTGTATTGATGTGTGCTCTGTGGATCAGTCTCTGTATTGATGTGTGCTCTGTGGATCAGTCTCTGTATTGATGTGTGCTCTGTGGATCAGTCTCTGTATTGATGTGTGCTCTGTGGATCAGTCTCTGTATTGATGTGTGCTCTGTGGATCAGTCTCTGTATTGATGTGTGCTCTGTGGATCAGTCTCTGTATTGATGTGTGCTCTGTTGATCAGTCTCTGTATTGATGTGTGCTCTGTGGATCAGTCTCTGTATTGATGTGTGCTCTGTGGATCAGTCTCTGTATTGATGTGTGCTCTGTGAATCAGTCTCTGTATTGATGTGTGCTCTGTGGATCAGTCTCTGTATTGATGTGTGCTCTGTGGATCAGTCTCTGTATTGATGTGTGCTCTGTGGATCAGTCTCTGTATTGATGTGTGCTCTGTGGATCAGTCTCTGTATTGATGTGTGCTCTGTGGATCAGTCTCTGTATTGATGTGTGCTCTGTGGATCAGTCTCTGTACTGATTTGTGCTGTGTGGATCAGTCTCTGTATTGATGTGTGCTCTGTGGATCAGTCTCTGTATTGATGTGTGCTCTGCGGATCAGTCTCTGTATTGATGTGTGCTCTGTGGATCATTCTCTGTATTGATGTGTGCTCTGTGGATCAGTCTCTTTACTGATGTGTGCTTTGTGGATCAGTCTCTGTATTGATGTGCGCGCTGTGATCAGTCTCTGTATTGATGTGTGCTCTGTGGATCAGTCTCTGTATTGATGTGTGCTCTGTGGATCAGTCTCTGTATTGATGTGTGCTTTGTGGATCAGTCTCTGTATTGATGTGTGCTCTGTGGATCAGTCTCTGTATTGATGTGTGCTCTGTGGATCAGTCTCTGTATTGATGTGTGCTCTGTGGATCATTCTCTGTATTGATGTGTGCTCTGTGGAACAGTCTCTGTATTGATGTGTGCTCTGTGGATCAGTCTCTTTATTGATGTGTGCTCTGTGGATCAGTCTCTATATTGATGTGTGCTCTGTTGATCAGTCTCTGTAGTGATGTGTGCTCTGTGGATCAGTCTCTATCTTCATTTGTGCTCTGTGGATCAGTCTCTGTATTGATGTGTGCTCTGTGGATCAGTCTCTGTATTGATGTGTGCTCTGTGGATCAGTCTCTGTATTGATGTGTGCTCTGTGGATCAGTCTCTGTATTGATGTGTGCTCTGTGGATCAGTCTCTGTACTGATGTGTGCTCTGTGGATCAGTCTCTGTATTGATGTGTGCTCTGTGGATCAGTCTCTGTATTGATGTGTGCTCTGTGGATCAGTCTCTGTATTGATGTGTGCTCTGTGGATCAGTCTCTGTATTGATGTGTGCTCTGTGGATCAGTCTCTGTATTGATGTGTGCTCTGTGGATCAGTCTCTGTACTGATGTGTGCTCTGTGGATCAGTCTCTGTATTGATGTGTGCTCTGTGGATCAGTCTCTGTACTGATGTGTGCTCTGTGGATCAGTCTCTGTATTGATGTGTGCTCTGTGGATCAGTCTCTGTATTGATGTGTGCTCTGTGGATCAGTCTCTGTATTGATGTGTGCTCTGTGGATCAGTCTCTGTATTGATGTGTGCTCTGTGGATCAGTCTCTGTATTGATGTGTGCTCTGTGGATCAGTCTCTGTACTGATGTGTGCTCTGTGGATCAGTCTCTGTATTGATGTGTGGTCTGTGGATCAGTCTCTGTAATGATGTGTGCTCTGTGGATCAGTCTCTGTACTGATGTGTGCTCTGTGGATCAGTCTCTGTATTGATGTGTGCTCTTTGGATCAGTCTCTGTATTGATGTGTGCTCTGTGGATCAGTCTCTGTATTGATGTGTGCTCTGTGGATCAGTCTCTGTATTGATGTGTGCTCTGTGGATCAGTCTCTGTATTGATGTGTGCTCTGTGGATCAGTCTCTGTACTGATGTGTGCTCTGTGGATCAGTCTCTGTATTGATGTGTGCTCTGTGGATCAGTCTCTGTATTGATGTGTGCTCTGTGGATCAGTCTCTGTACTGATGTGTGCTCTGTGGATCAGTCTCTGTATTGATGTGTGCTCTGTGGATCAGTCTCTGTATTGATGTGTGCTCTGTGGATCAGTCTCTGTATTGATGTGTGCTCTGTGGATCAGTCTCTGTACTGATGTGTGCTCTGTGGATCAGTCTCTGTATTGATGTGTGCTCTGTGGATCAGTCTCTGTATTGATGTGTGCTCAGTGGATCAGTCTCTGTATTGATGTGTGCTCTGTGGATCAGTCTCTGTATTGATGTGTGCTCTGTGGATCAGTCTCTGTATTGATGTGTGCTCTGTGGATCAGTCTCTGTATTGATGTGTGCTCTGTGGATCAGTCTCTGTATTGATGTGTGCTCTGTGGATCAGTCTCTGTATTGATGTGTGCTCTGTGGATCAGTCTCTGTATTGATGTGTCCTCTGTGGATCAGTCTCTGTATTGATGTGTGCTCTGTGAATTAGTCTCTGTACTGAATTGTGCTCTGTGTATCAGTCTCTGTATTGATGTGCTCTCTGTGGATCAGTCTCTGTATTGATGTCTGCTCTGTGGACCAGTCTCTGTATTGATGTGAGCTCTGTGGATCAGTCTCTGTATTGATGTGTGCTCCGTGGATCAGTCTCTGTATTGATGTGTGCTCTGTGGATCAGTCTCTGTATTGATGTGTGCTCTGTGGATCAGTCTCTGTATTGATGTGTGCTCTGTGGATCAGTCTCTGTATTGATGTGTGCTCTGTGGATCAGTCTCTGTATTGATGTGAGCTCTGTGGATCAGTCTCTGTATTGATTTGTGCTCCGTGGATCAGTCTCTGTATTGATGTGTGCTCTGTGGATCAGTCTCTGTATTGATGTGTGCTCTGTGGATCAGTCTCTGTATTGATGTGTGCTCTGTGGATCAGTCTCTGTATTGATGTGTGCTCTGTGGATCAGTCTCTGTATTGATGTGTGCTCTGTGGATCAGTCTCTGTACTGATGTGTGCTCTGTGGATCAGTCTCTGTATTGATGTGTGCTCTGTGGATCAGTCTCTGTATTGATGTGTGCTCTGTGGATCAGTCTCTGTATTGATGTGTGCTCTGTGGATCAGTCTCTGTATTGATGTGTGCTCTGTGGATCAGTCTCTGTATTGATGTGTGCTCTGTGGATCAGTCTCTGTACTGATGTGTGCTCTGTGGATCAGTCTCTGTATTGATGTGTGCTCTGTGGATCAGTCTCTGTATTGATGTGTGCTCTGTGGATCAGTCTCTGTATTGATGTGTGCTCTGTGGATCAGTCTCTGTATTGATGTGTGCTTGTGGTTCAGTCTCTGTATTGATGTGTGCTCTGTGGATCAGTCTCTGTATTGATGTGTGCTCTGTGGATCAGTCTCTGTATTGATGTGTGCTCTGTGGATCAGTCTCTGTATTGATGTGTGCTCTGTGGATCAGTCTCTGTATTGATGTGTGCTCTGTGGATCAGTCTCTGTATTGATGTGTGCTCTGTGGATCAGTCTCTGTATTGATGTGTGCTCTGTGGATCAGTCTCTGTATTGATGTGTGCTCTGTGGATCAGTCTCTGTATTGATGTGTGCTCTGTGGATCAGTCTCTGTATTGATGTGTGCTCTGTGGATCAGTCTCTGTATTGATGTGTGCTCTGTGGATCAGTCTCTGTACTGATGTGTGCTCTGTGGATCAGTCTCTGTACTGATGTGTGCTCTGTGGATCAGTCTCTGTACTGATGTGTGCTCTGTGGATCAGTCTCTGTACTGATGTGTGCTCTGTGGATCAGTCTCTGTACTGATGTGTGCTCTGTGGATCAGTCTCTGTACTGATGTGTGCTCTGTGGATCAGTCTCTGTACTGATGTGTTCTTGTGGATCAGTCTCTGTACTGATGTGTGCTCTGTGGATCAGTCTCTGTATTGATGTGTGCTCTGTGGATCAGTCTCTGTATTGATGTGTGCTCTGTGGATCAGTCTCTGTATTGATGTGTGCTCTGTGGATCAGTCTCTGTATTGATGTGTGCTCTGTGGATCAGTCTCTGTATTGATTGTGTGCTCTGTGGATCAGTCTCTGTATTGATGTGTGCTCTGTGGATCAGTCTCTGTATTGATGTGTGCTCTGTGGATCAGTCTCTGTATTGATGTGTGCTCTGTGGATCAGTCTCTGTATTGATGTGTGCTCTGTGGATCAGTCTCTGTATTGATGTGTGCTCTGTGGATCAGTCTCTGTATTGATGTGTGCTCTGTGGATCAGTCTCTGTATTGATGTGTGCTCTGTGGATCAGTCTCTGTATTGATGTGTGCTCTGTGGATCAGTCTCTGTATTGATGTGTGCTCTGTGGATCAGTCTCTGTATTGATGTGTGCTCTGTGGACCAGTCTCTGTATTGATGTGTGCTCTGTGGATCAGTCTCTGTATTGATGTGTGCTCTGTGGATCAGTCTCTGTATTGATGTGTGCTCTGTGGATCAGTCTCTGTATTGATGTGTGCTCTGTGGATCAGTCTCTGTACTGATGTGTGCTCTGTGGATCAGTCTCTGTATTGATGTGTGCTCTGTGGATCAGTCTCTGTACTGATGTGTGCTCTGTGGATCAGTCTCTGTATTGATGTGTGCTCTGTGGATCAGTCTCTGTATTGATGTGTGCTCTGTGGATCAGTCTCTGTATTGATGTGTGCTCTGTGGATCAGTCTTTGTATTGATGTGTGCTCTGTGGATCAGTCTCTGTATTGATGTGTGCTCTGTGGATCAGTCTCTGTATTGATGTGTGCTCTGTGGATCAGTCTCTGTATTGATGTGTGCTCTGTGGATCAGTCTCTGTATTGATGTGTGCTCTGTGGATCAGTCTCTGTATTGATGTGTGCTCTGTGGTTCAGTCTCTGTATTGATGTGTGCTCTGTGGATCAGTCTCTGTATTGATGTGTGCTCTGTGGATCAGTCTCTGTATGATGTGTGCTCTGTGGATCAGTCTCTGTATTGATATGTGCTCTGTGGATCAGTCTCTGTATTGATGTGTGCTCTGTGGATCAGTCTCTGTATTGATGTGTGCTCTGTGGATCAGTCTCTGTATTGATGTGTGCTCTGTGGATCAGTCTCTGTATTGATGTGTGCTCTGTGGATCAGTCTCTGTATTGATGTGTGCTCTGTGGATCAGTCTCTGTATTGATGTGTGCTCTGTGGATCAGTCTCTGTATTGATGTGTGCTCTGTGGATCAGTCTCTGTATTGATGTGTGCTCTGTGGATCAGTCTCTGTATTGATGTGTGCTCTGTGGATCAGTCTCTGTACTGATGTGTGCTCTGTGGATCAGTCTCTGTATTGATGTGTGCTCTGTGGATCAGTCTCTGTATTGATGTGTGCTCTGTGGATCAGTCTCTGTATTGATGTGTGCTCTGTGGATCAGTCTCTGTATTGATGTGTGCTCTGTGGATCAGTCTCTGTATTGATGTGTGCTCTGTGGATCAGTCTCTGTATTGATGTGTGCTCTGTGGATCAGTCTCTGTATTGATGTGTGCTCTGTGGATCAGTCTCTGTATTGATGTGTGCTCTGTGGATCAGTCTCTGTATTGATGTGTGCTCTGTGGATCAGTCTCTGTATTGATGTGTGCTCTGTGGATCAGTCTCTGTATTGATGTGTGCTCTGTGGATCAGTCTCTGTATTGATGTGTGCTCTGTGGATCAGTCTCTGTATTGATGTGTGCTCTGTGGATCAGTCTCTGTATTGATGTGTGCTCTGTGGATCAGTCTCTGTATTGATGTGTGCTCTGTGGATCAGTCTCTGTATTGATGTGTGCTCTGTGGATCAGTCTCTGTATTGATGTGTGCTCTGTGGATCAGTCTCTGTACTGATGTGTGCTCTGTGGATCAGTCTCTGTACTGATGTGTGCTCTGTGGATCAGTCTCTGTATTGATGTGTGCTCTGTGGATCAGTCTCTGTATTGATGTGTGCTCTGTGGATCAGTCTCTGTATTGATGTGTGCTCTGTGGATCAGTCTCTGTATTGATGTGTGCTCTGTGGATCAGTCTCTGTATTGATGTGTGCTCTGTGGATCAGTCTCTGTATTGATGTGTGCTCTGTGGATCAGTCTCTGTATTGATGTGTGCTCTGTGGATCAGTCTCTGTATTGATGTGTGCTCTGTGGATCAGTCTCTGTATTGATGTGTGCTCTGTGGATCAGTCTCTGTATTGATGTGTGCTCTGTGGATCAGTCTCTGTATTGATGTGTGCTCTGTGGATCAGTCTCTGTATTGATGTGTGCTCTGTGGATCAGTCTCTGTATTGATGTGTGCTCTGTGGATCAGTCTCTGTATTGATGTGTGCTCTGTGGATCAGTCTCTGTATTGATGTGTGCTCTGTGGATCAGTCTCTGTATTGATGTGTGCTCTGTGGATCAGTCTCTGTATTGATGTGTGCTCTGTGGATCAGTCTCTGTATTGATGTGTGCTCTGTGGATCAGTCTCTGTATTGATGTGTGCTCTGTGGATCAGTCTCTGTATTGATGTGTGCTCTGTGGATCAGTCTCTGTATTGATGTGTGCTCTGTGGATCAGTCTCTGTATTGATGTGTGCTCTGTGGATCAGTCTCTGTATTGATGTGTGCTCTGTGGATCAGTCTCTGTATTGATGTGTGCTCTGTGGATCAGTCTCTGTATTGATGTGTGCTCTGTGGATCAGTCTCTGTATTGATGTGTGCTCTGTGGATCAGTCTCTGTACTGATGTGTGCTCTGTGGATCAGTCTCTGTATTGATGTGTGCTCTGTGGATCAGTCTCTGTATTGATGTGTGCTCTGTGGATCAGTCTCTGTATTGATGTGTGCTCTGTGGATCAGTCTCTGTATTGATGTGTGCTCTGTGGATCAGTCTCTGTATTGATGTGTGCTCTGTGGATCAGTCTCTGTATTGATGTGTGCTCTGTGGATCAGTCTCTGTATTGATGTGTGCTCTGTGGATCAGTCTCTGTATTGATGTGTGCTCTGTGGATCAGTCTCTGTATTGATGTGTGCTCTGTGGATCAGTCTCTGTATTGATGTGTGCTCTGTGGATCAGTCTCTGTATTGATGTGTGCTCTGTGGATCAGTCTCTGTATTGATGTGTGCTCTGTGGATCAGTCTCTGTATTGATGTGTGCTCTGTGGATCAGTCTCTGTATTGATGTGTGCTCTGTGGATCAGTCTCTGTATTGATGTGTGCTCTGTGGATCAGTCTCTGTATTGATGTGTGCTCTGTGGATCAGTCTCTGTATTGATGTGTGCTCTGTGGATCAGTCTCTGTATTGATGTGTGCTCTGTGGATCAGTCTCTGTATTGATGTGTGCTCTGTGGATCAGTCTCTGTATTGATGTGTGCTCTGTGGATCAGTCTCTGTATTGATGTGTGCTCTGTGGATCAGTCTCTGTATTGATGTGTGCTCTGTGGATCAGTCTCTGTATTGATGTGTGCTCTGTGGATCAGTCTCTGTATTGATGTGTGCTCTGTGGATCAGTCTCTGTATTGATGTGTGCTCTGTGGATCAGTCTCTGTACTGATGTGTGCTCTGTGGATCAGTCTCTGTATTGATGTGTGCTCTGTGGATCAGTCTCTGTATTGATGTGTGCTCTGTGGATCAGTCTCTGTATTGATGTGTGCTCTGTGGATCAGTCTCTGTATTGATGTGTGCTCTGTGGATCAGTCTCTGTATTGATGTGTGCTCTGTGGATCAGTCTCTGTATTGATGTGTGCTCTGTGGATCAGTCTCTGTATTGATGTGTGCTCTGTGGATCAGTCTCTGTATTGATGTGTGCTCTGTGGATCAGTCTCTGTATTGATGTGTGCTCTGTGGATCAGTCTCTGTATTGATGTGTGCTCTGTGGATCAGTCTCTGTATTGATGTGTGCTCTGTGGATCAGTCTCTGTATTGATGTGTGCTCTGTGGATCAGTCTCTGTATTGATGTGTGCTCTGTGGATCAGTCTCTGTATTGATGTGTGCTCTGTGGATCAGTCTCTGTATTGATGTGTGCTCTGTGGATCAGTCTCTGTATTGATGTGTGCTCTGTGGATCAGTCTCTGTATTGATGTGTGCTCTGTGGATCAGTCTCTGTATTGATGTGTGCTCTGTGGATCAGTCTCTGTATTGATGTGTGCTCTGTGGATCAGTCTCTGTATTGATGTGTGCTCTGTGGATCAGTCTCTGTATTGATGTGTGCTCTGTGGATCAGTCTCTGTATTGATGTGTGCTCTGTGGATCAGTCTCTGTATTGATGTGTGCTCTGTGGATCAGTCTCTGTATTGATGTGTGCTCTGTGGATCAGTCTCTGTATTGATGTGTGCTCTGTGGATCAGTCTCTGTATTGATGTGTGCTCTGTGGATCAGTCTCTGTATTGATGTGTGCTCTGTGGATCAGTCTCTGTATTGATGTGTGCTCTGTGGATCAGTCTCTGTATTGATGTGTGCTCTGTGGATCAGTCTCTGTATTGATGTGTGCTCTGTGGATCAGTCTCTGTATTGATGTGTGCTCTGTGGATCAGTCTCTGTATTGATGTGTGCTCTGTGGATCAGTCTCTGTATTGATGTGTGCTCTGTGGATCAGTCTCTGTATTGATGTGTGCTCTGTGGATCAGTCTCTGTATTGATGTGTGCTCTGTGGATCAGTCTCTGTATTGATGTGTGCTCTGTGGATCAGTCTCTGTATTGATGTGTGCTCTGTGGATCAGTCTCTGTATTGATGTGTGCTCTGTGGATCAGTCTCTGTATTGATGTGTGCTCTGTGGATCAGTCTCTGTATTGATGTGTGCTCTGTGGATCAGTCTCTGTATTGATGTGTGCTCTGTGGATCAGTCTCTGTATTGATGTGTGCTCTGTGGATCAGTCTCTGTATTGATGTGTGCTCTGTGGATCAGTCTCTGTATTGATGTGTGCTCTGTGGATCAGTCTCTGTATTGATGTGTGCTCTGTGGATCAGTCTCTGTATTGATGTGTGCTCTGTGGATCAGTCTCTGTATTGATGTGTGCTCTGTGGATCAGTCTCTGTATTGATGTGTGCTCTGTGGATCAGTCTCTGTATTGATGTGTGCTCTGTGGATCAGTCTCTGTATTGATGTGTGCTCTGTGGATCAGTCTCTGTACTGATGTGTGCTCTGTGGATCAGTCTCTGTATTGATGTGTGCTCTGTGGATCAGTCTCTGTATTGATGTGTGCTCTGTGGATCAGTCTCTGTATTGATGTGTGCTCTGTGGATCAGTCTCTGTATTGATGTGTGCTCTGTGGATCAGTCTCTGTATTGATGTGTGCTCTGTGGATCAGTCTCTGTATTGATGTGTGCTCTGTGGATCAGTCTCTGTATTGATGTGTGCTCTGTGGATCAGTCTCTGTATTGATGTGTGCTCTGTGGATCAGTCTCTGTATTGATGTGTGCTCTGTGGATCAGTCTCTGTATTGATGTGTGCTCTGTGGATCAGTCTCTGTATTGATGTGTGCTCTGTGGATCAGTCTCTGTATTGATGTGTGCTCTGTGGATCAGTCTCTGTATTGATGTGTGCTCTGTGGATCAGTCTCTGTATTGATGTGTGCTCTGTGGATCAGTCTCTGTATTGATGTGTGCTCTGTGGATCAGTCTCTGTATTGATGTGTGCTCTGTGGATCAGTCTCTGTATTGATGTGTGCTCTGTGGATCAGTCTCTGTATTGATGTGTGCTCTGTGGATCAGTCTCTGTATTGATGTGTGCTCTGTGGATCAGTCTCTGTATTGATGTGTGCTCTGTGGATCAGTCTCTGTATTGATGTGTGCTCTGTGGATCAGTCTCTGTATTGATGTGTGCTCTGTGGATCAGTCTCTGTATTGATGTGTGCTCTGTGGATCAGTCTCTGTACTGATGTGTGCTCTGTGGATCAGTCTCTGTATTGATGTGTGCTCTGTGGATCAGTCTCTGTATTGATGTGTGCTCTGTGGATCAGTCTCTGTATTGATGTGTGCTCTGTGGATCAGTCTCTGTATTGATGTGTGCTCTGTGGATCAGTCTCTGTATTGATGTGTGCTCTGTGGATCAGTCTCTGTATTGATGTGTGCTCTGTGGATCAGTCTCTGTATTGATGTGTGCTCTGTGGATCAGTCTCTGTATTGATGTGTGCTCTGTGGATCAGTCTCTGTATTGATGTGTGCTCTGTGGATCAGTCTCTGTATTGATGTGTGCTCTGTGGATCAGTCTCTGTATTGATGTGTGCTCTGTGGATCAGTCTCTGTATTGATGTGTGCTCTGTGGATCAGTCTCTGTATTGATGTGTGCTCTGTGGATCAGTCTCTGTATTGATGTGTGCTCTGTGGATCAGTCTCTGTATTGATGTGTGCTCTGTGGATCAGTCTCTGTATTGATGTGTGCTCTGTGGATCAGTCTCTGTATTGATGTGTGCTCTGTGGATCAGTCTCTGTATTGATGTGTGCTCTGTGGATCAGTCTCTGTATTGATGTGTGCTCTGTGGATCAGTCTCTGTATTGATGTGTGCTCTGTGGATCAGTCTCTGTATTGATGTGTGCTCTGTGGATCAGTCTCTGTATTGATGTGTGCTCTGTGGATCAGTCTCTGTATTGATGTGTGCTCTGTGGATCAGTCTCTGTATTGATGTGTGCTCTGTGGATCAGTCTCTGTATTGATGTGTGCTCTGTGGATCAGTCTCTGTATTGATGTGTGCTCTGTGGATCAGTCTCTGTATTGATGTGTGCTCTGTGGATCAGTCTCTGTATTGATGTGTGCTCTGTGGATCAGTCTCTGTATTGATGTGTGCTCTGTGGATCAGTCTCTGTATTGATGTGTGCTCTGTGGATCAGTCTCTGTATTGATGTGTGCTCTGTGGATCAGTCTCTGTATTGATGTGTGCTCTGTGGATCAGTCTCTGTATTGATGTGTGCTCTGTGGATCAGTCTCTGTATTGATGTGTGCTCTGTGGATCAGTCTCTGTATTGATGTGTGCTCTGTGGATCAGTCTCTGTATTGATGTGTGCTCTGTGGATCAGTCTCTGTATTGATGTGTGCTCTGTGGATCAGTCTCTGTATTGATGTGTGCTCTGTGGATCAGTCTCTGTATTGATGTGTGCTCTGTGGATCAGTCTCTGTATTGATGTGTGCTCTGTGGATCAGTCTCTGTATTGATGTGTGCTCTGTGGATCAGTCTCTGTATTGATGTGTGCTCTGTGGATCAGTCTCTGTATTGATGTGTGCTCTGTGGATCAGTCTCTGTATTGATGTGTGCTCTGTGGATCAGTCTCTGTATTGATGTGTGCTCTGTGGATCAGTCTCTGTATTGATGTGTGCTCTGTGGATCAGTCTCTGTATTGATGTGTGCTCTGTGGATCAGTCTCTGTATTGATGTGTGCTCTGTGGATCAGTCTCTGTATTGATGTGTGCTCTGTGGATCAGTCTCTGTATTGATGTGTGCTCTGTGGATCAGTCTCTGTATTGATGTGTGCTCTGTGGATCAGTCTCTGTATTGATGTGTGCTCTGTGGATCAGTCTCTGTATTGATGTGTGCTCTGTGGATCAGTCTCTGTATTGATGTGTGCTCTGTGGATCAGTCTCTGTATTGATGTGTGCTCTGTGGATCAGTCTCTGTATTGATGTGTGCTCTGTGGATCAGTCTCTGTATTGATGTGTGCTCTCTGGATCAGTCTCTGTATTGATGTGTGCTCTGTGGATCAGTCTCTGTATTGATGTGTGCTCTGTGGATCAGTCTCTGTATTGATGTGTGCTCTGTGGATCAGTCTCTGTATTGATGTGTGCTCTGTGGATCAGTCTCTGTATTGATGTGTGCTCTGTGGATCAGTCTCTGTATTGATGTGTGCTCTGTGGATCAGTCTCTGTATTGATGTGTGCTCTGTGGATCAGTCTCTGTATTGATGTGTGCTCTGTGGATCAGTCTCTGTATTGATGTGTGCTCTGTGGATCAGTCTCTGTATTGATGTGTGCTCTGTGGATCAGTCTCTGTATTGATGTGTGCTCTGTGGATCAGTCTCTGTATTGATGTGTGCTCTGTGGATCAGTCTCTGTATTGATGTGTGCTCTGTGGATCAGTCTCTGTATTGATGTGTGCTCTGTGGATCAGTCTCTGTATTGATGTGTGCTCTGTGGATCAGTCTCTGTATTGATGTGTGCTCTGTGGATCAGTCTCTGTATTGATGTGTGCTCTGTGGATCAGTCTCTGTATTGATGTGTGCTCTGTGGATCAGTCTCTGTATTGATGTGTGCTCTGTGGATCAGTCTCTGTATTGATGTGTGCTCTGTGGATCAGTCTCTGTATTGATGTGTGCTCTGTGGATCAGTCTCTGTATTGATGTGTGCTCTGTGGATCAGTCTCTGTATTGATGTGTGCTCTGTGGATCAGTCTCTGTATTGATGTGTGCTCTGTGGATCAGTCTCTGTATTGATGTGTGCTCTGTGGATCAGTCTCTGTATTGATGTGTGCTCTGTGGATCAGTCTCTGTATTGATGTGTGCTCTGTGGATCAGTCTCTGTATTGATGTGTGCTCTGTGGATCAGTCTCTGTATTGATGTGTGCTCTGTGGATCAGTCTCTGTATTGATGTGTGCTCTGTGGATCAGTCTCTGTATTGATGTGTGCTCTGTGGATCAGTCTCTGTATTGATGTGTGCTCTGTGGATCAGTCTCTGTATTGATGTGTGCTCTGTGGATCAGTCTCTGTATTGATGTGTGCTCTGTGGATCAGTCTCTGTATTGATGTGTGCTCTGTGGATCAGTCTCTGTATTGATGTGTGCTCTGTGGATCAGTCTCTGTATTGATGTGTGCTCTGTGGATCAGTCTCTGTATTGATGTGTGCTCTGTGGATCAGTCTCTGTATTGATGTGTGCTCTGTGGATCAGTCTCTGTATTGATGTGTGCTCTGTGGATCAGTCTCTGTATTGATGTGTGCTCTGTGGATCAGTCTCTGTATTGATGTGTGCTCTGTGGATCAGTCTCTGTATTGATGTGTGCTCTGTGGATCAGTCTCTGTATTGATGTGTGCTCTGTGGATCAGTCTCTGTATTGATGTGTGCTCTGTGGATCAGTCTCTGTATTGATGTGTGCTCTGTGGATCAGTCTCTGTATTGATGTGTGCTCTGTGGATCAGTCTCTGTATTGATGTGTGCTCTGTGGATCAGTCTCTGTATTGATGTGTGCTCTGTGGATCAGTCTCTGTATTGATGTGTGCTCTGTGGATCAGTCTCTGTATTGATGTGTGCTCTGTGGATCAGTCTCTGTATTGATGTGTGCTCTGTGGATCAGTCTCTGTATTGATGTGTGCTCTGTGGATCAGTCTCTGTATTGATGTGTGCTCTGTGGATCAGTCTCTGTATTGATGTGTGCTCTGTGGATCAGTCTCTGTATTGATGTGTGCTCTGTGGATCAGTCTCTGTATTGATGTGTGCTCTGTGGATCAGTCTCTGTATTGATGTGTGCTCTGTGGATCAGTCTCTGTATTGATGTGTGCTCTGTGGATCAGTCTCTGTATTGATGTGTGCTCTGTGGATCAGTCTCTGTATTGATGTGTGCTCTGTGGATCAGTCTCTGTATTGATGTGTGCTCTGTGGATCAGTCTCTGTATTGATGTGTGCTCTGTGGATCAGTCTCTGTATTGATGTGTGCTCTGTGGATCAGTCTCTGTATTGATGTGTGCTCTGTGGATCAGTCTCTGTATTGATGTGTGCTCTGTGGATCAGTCTCTGTATTGATGTGTGCTCTGTGGATCAGTCTCTGTATTGATGTGTGCTCTGTGGATCAGTCTCTGTATTGATGTGTGCTCTGTGGATCAGTCTCTGTATTGATGTGTGCTCTGTGGATCAGTCTCTGTATTGATGTGTGCTCTGTGGATCAGTCTCTGTATTGATGTGTGCTCTGTGGATCAGTCTCTGTATTGATGTGTGCTCTGTGGATCAGTCTCTGTATTGATGTGTGCTCTGTGGATCAGTCTCTGTATTGATGTGTGCTCTGTGGATCAGTCTCTGTATTGATGTGTGCTCTGTGGATCAGTCTCTGTATTGATGTGTGCTCTGTGGATCAGTCTCTGTATTGATGTGTGCTCTGTGGATCAGTCTCTGTATTGATGTGTGCTCTGTGGATCAGTCTCTGTATTGATGTGTGCTCTGTGGATCAGTCTCTGTATTGATGTGTGCTCTGTGGATCAGTCTCTGTATTGATGTGTGCTCTGTGGATCAGTCTCTGTATTGATGTGTGCTCTGTGGATCAGTCTCTGTATTGATGTGTGCTCTGTGGATCAGTCTCTGTATTGATGTGTGCTCTGTGGATCAGTCTCTGTATTGATGTGTGCTCTGTGGATCAGTCTCTGTATTGATGTGTGCTCTGTGGATCAGTCTCTGTATTGATGTGTGCTCTGTGGATCAGTCTCTGTATTGATGTGTGCTCTGTGGATCAGTCTCTGTATTGATGTGTGCTCTGTGGATCAGTCTCTGTATTGATGTGTGCTCTGTGGATCAGTCTCTGTATTGATGTGTGCTCTGTGGATCAGTCTCTGTATTGATGTGTGCTCTGTGGATCAGTCTCTGTATTGATGTGTGCTCTGTGGATCAGTCTCTGTATTGATGTGTGCTCTGTGGATCAGTCTCTGTATTGATGTGTGCTCTGTGGATCAGTCTCTGTATTGATGTGTGCTCTGTGGATCAGTCTCTGTATTGATGTGTGCTCTGTGGATCAGTCTCTGTATTGATGTGTGCTCTGTGGATCAGTCTCTGTATTGATGTGTGCTCTGTGGATCAGTCTCTGTATTGATGTGTGCTCTGTGGATCAGTCTCTGTATTGATGTGTGCTCTGTGGATCAGTCTCTGTATTGATGTGTGCTCTGTGGATCAGTCTCTGTATTGATGTGTGCTCTGTGGATCAGTCTCTGTATTGATGTGTGCTCTGTGGATCAGTCTCTGTATTGATGTGTGCTCTGTGGATCAGTCTCTGTATTGATGTGTGCTCTGTGGATCAGTCTCTGTATTGATGTGTGCTCTGTGGATCAGTCTCTGTATTGATGTGTGCTCTGTGGATCAGTCTCTGTATTGATGTGTGCTCTGTGGATCAGTCTCTGTATTGATGTGTGCTCTGTGGATCAGTCTCTGTATTGATGTGTGCTCTGTGGATCAGTCTCTGTATTGATGTGTGCTCTGTGGATCAGTCTCTGTATTGATGTGTGCTCTGTGGATCAGTCTCTGTATTGATGTGTGCTCTGTGGATCAGTCTCTGTATTGATGTGTGCTCTGTGGATCAGTCTCTGTATTGATGTGTGCTCTGTGGATCAGTCTCTGTATTGATGTGTGCTCTGTGGATCAGTCTCTGTATTGATGTGTGCTCTGTGGATCAGTCTCTGTATTGATGTGTGCTCTGTGGATCAGTCTCTGTATTGATGTGTGCTCTGTGGATCAGTCTCTGTATTGATGTGTGCTCTGTGGATCAGTCTCTGTATTGATGTGTGCTCTGTGGATCAGTCTCTGTATTGATGTGTGCTCTGTGGATCAGTCTCTGTATTGATGTGTGCTCTGTGGATCAGTCTCTGTATTGATGTGTGCTCTGTGGATCAGTCTCTGTATTGATGTGTGCTCTGTGGATCAGTCTCTGTATTGATGTGTGCTCTGTGGATCAGTCTCTGTATTGATGTGTGCTCTGTGGATCAGTCTCTGTATTGATGTGTGCTCTGTGGATCAGTCTCTGTATTGATGTGTGCTCTGTGGATCAGTCTCTGTATTGATGTGTGCTCTGTGGATCAGTCTCTGTATTGATGTGTGCTCTGTGGATCAGTCTCTGTATTGATGTGTGCTCTGTGGATCAGTCTCTGTATTGATGTGTGCTCTGTGGATCAGTCTCTGTATTGATGTGTGCTCTGTGGATCAGTCTCTGTATTGATGTGTGCTCTGTGGATCAGTCTCTGTATTGATGTGTGCTCTGTGGATCAGTCTCTGTATTGATGTGTGCTCTGTGGATCAGTCTCTGTATTGATGTGTGCTCTGTGGATCAGTCTCTGTATTGATGTGTGCTCTGTGGATCAGTCTCTGTATTGATGTGTGCTCTGTGGATCAGTCTCTGTATTGATGTGTGCTCTGTGGATCAGTCTCTGTATTGATGTGTGCTCTGTGGATCAGTCTCTGTATTGATGTGTGCTCTGTGGATCAGTCTCTGTATTGATGTGTGCTCTGTGGATCAGTCTCTGTATTGATGTGTGCTCTGTGGATCAGTCTCTGTATTGATGTGTGCTCTGTGGATCAGTCTCTGTATTGATGTGTGCTCTGTGGATCAGTCTCTGTATTGATGTGTGCTCTGTGGATCAGTCTCTGTATTGATGTGTGCTCTGTGGATCAGTCTCTGTATTGATGTGTGCTCTGTGGATCAGTCTCTGTATTGATGTGTGCTCTGTGGATCAGTCTCTGTATTGATGTGTGCTCTGTGGATCAGTCTCTGTATTGATGTGTGCTCTGTGGATCAGTCTCTGTATTGATGTGTGCTCTGTGGATCAGTCTCTGTATTGATGTGTGCTCTGTGGATCAGTCTCTGTATTGATGTGTGCTCTGTGGATCAGTCTCTGTATTGATGTGTGCTCTGTGGATCAGTCTCTGTATTGATGTGTGCTCTGTGGATCAGTCTCTGTATTGATGTGTGCTCTGTGGATCAGTCTCTGTATTGATGTGTGCTCTGTGGATCAGTCTCTGTATTGATGTGTGCTCTGTGGATCAGTCTCTGTATTGATGTGTGCTCTGTGGATCAGTCTCTGTATTGATGTGTGCTCTGTGGATCAGTCTCTGTATTGATGTGTGCTCTGTGGATCAGTCTCTGTATTGATGTGTGCTCTGTGGATCAGTCTCTGTATTGATGTGTGCTCTGTGGATCAGTCTCTGTATTGATGTGTGCTCTGTGGATCAGTCTCTGTATTGATGTGTGCTCTGTGGATCAGTCTCTGTATTGATGTGTGCTCTGTGGATCAGTCTCTGTATTGATGTGTGCTCTGTGGATCAGTCTCTGTATTGATGTGTGCTCTGTGGATCAGTCTCTGTATTGATGTGTGCTCTGTGGATCAGTCTCTGTATTGATGTGTGCTCTGTGGATCAGTCTCTGTATTGATGTGTGCTCTGTGGATCAGTCTCTGTATTGATGTGTGCTCTGTGGATCAGTCTCTGTATTGATGTGTGCTCTGTGGATCAGTCTCTGTATTGATGTGTGCTCTGTGGATCAGTCTCTGTATTGATGTGTGCTCTGTGGATCAGTCTCTGTATTGATGTGTGCTCTGTGGATCAGTCTCTGTATTGATGTGTGCTCTGTGGATCAGTCTCTGTATTGATGTGTGCTCTGTGGATCAGTCTCTGTATTGATGTGTGCTCTGTGGATCAGTCTCTGTATTGATGTGTGCTCTGTGGATCAGTCTCTGTATTGATGTGTGCTCTGTGGATCAGTCTCTGTATTGATGTGTGCTCTGTGGATCAGTCTCTGTATTGATGTGTGCTCTGTGGATCAGTCTCTGTATTGATGTGTGCTCTGTGGATCAGTCTCTGTATTGATGTGTGCTCTGTGGATCAGTCTCTGTATTGATGTGTGCTCTGTGGATCAGTCTCTGTATTGATGTGTGCTCTGTGGATCAGTCTCTGTATTGATGTGTGCTCTGTGGATCAGTCTCTGTATTGATGTGTGCTCTGTGGATCAGTCTCTGTATTGATGTGTGCTCTGTGGATCAGTCTCTGTATTGATGTGTGCTCTGTGGATCAGTCTCTGTATTGATGTGTGCTCTGTGGATCAGTCTCTGTATTGATGTGTGCTCTGTGGATCAGTCTCTGTATTGATGTGTGCTCTGTGGATCAGTCTCTGTATTGATGTGTGCTCTGTGGATCAGTCTCTGTATTGATGTGTGCTCTGTGGATCAGTCTCTGTATTGATGTGTGCTCTGTGGATCAGTCTCTGTATTGATGTGTGCTCTGTGGATCAGTCTCTGTATTGATGTGTGCTCTGTGGATCAGTCTCTGTATTGATGTGTGCTCTGTGGATCAGTCTCTGTATTGATGTGTGCTCTGTGGATCAGTCTCTGTATTGATGTGTGCTCTGTGGATCAGTCTCTGTATTGATGTGTGCTCTGTGGATCAGTCTCTGTATTGATGTGTGCTCTGTGGATCAGTCTCTGTATTGATGTGTGCTCTGTGGATCAGTCTCTGTATTGATGTGTGCTCTGTGGATCAGTCTCTGTATTGATGTGTGCTCTGTGGATCAGTCTCTGTATTGATGTGTGCTCTGTGGATCAGTCTCTGTATTGATGTGTGCTCTGTGGATCAGTCTCTGTATTGATGTGTGCTCTGTGGATCAGTCTCTGTATTGATGTGTGCTCTGTGGATCAGTCTCTGTATTGATGTGTGCTCTGTGGATCAGTCTCTGTATTGATGTGTGCTCTGTGGATCAGTCTCTGTATTGATGTGTGCTCTGTGGATCAGTCTCTGTATTGATGTGTGCTCTGTGGATCAGTCTCTGTATTGATGTGTGCTCTGTGGATCAGTCTCTGTATTGATGTGTGCTCTGTGGATCAGTCTCTGTATTGATGTGTGCTCTGTGGATCAGTCTCTGTATTGATGTGTGCTCTGTGGATCAGTCTCTGTATTGATGTGTGCTCTGTGGATCAGTCTCTGTATTGATGTGTGCTCTGTGGATCAGTCTCTGTATTGATGTGTGCTCTGTGGATCAGTCTCTGTATTGATGTGTGCTCTGTGGATCAGTCTCTGTATTGATGTGTGCTCTGTGGATCAGTCTCTGTATTGATGTGTGCTCTGTGGATCAGTCTCTGTATTGATGTGTGCTCTGTGGATCAGTCTCTGTATTGATGTGTGCTCTGTGGATCAGTCTCTGTATTGATGTGTGCTCTGTGGATCAGTCTCTGTATTGATGTGTGCTCTGTGGATCAGTCTCTGTATTGATGTGTGCTCTGTGGATCAGTCTCTGTATTGATGTGTGCTCTGTGGATCAGTCTCTGTATTGATGTGTGCTCTGTGGATCAGTCTCTGTATTGATGTGTGCTCTGTGGATCAGTCTCTGTATTGATGTGTGCTCTGTGGATCAGTCTCTGTATTGATGTGTGCTCTGTGGATCAGTCTCTGTATTGATGTGTGCTCTGTGGATCAGTCTCTGTATTGATGTGTGCTCTGTGGATCAGTCTCTGTATTGATGTGTGCTCTGTGGATCAGTCTCTGTATTGATGTGTGCTCTGTGGATCAGTCTCTGTATTGATGTGTGCTCTGTGGATCAGTCTCTGTATTGATGTGTGCTCTGTGGATCAGTCTCTGTATTGATGTGTGCTCTGTGGATCAGTCTCTGTATTGATGTGTGCTCTGTGGATCAGTCTCTGTATTGATGTGTGCTCTGTGGATCAGTCTCTGTATTGATGTGTGCTCTGTGGATCAGTCTCTGTATTGATGTGTGCTCTGTGGATCAGTCTCTGTATTGATGTGTGCTCTGTGGATCAGTCTCTGTATTGATGTGTGCTCTGTGGATCAGTCTCTGTATTGATGTGTGCTCTGTGGATCAGTCTCTGTATTGATGTGTGCTCTGTGGATCAGTCTCTGTATTGATGTGTGCTCTGTGGATCAGTCTCTGTATTGATGTGTGCTCTGTGGATCAGTCTCTGTATTGATGTGTGCTCTGTGGATCAGTCTCTGTATTGATGTGTGCTCTGTGGATCAGTCTCTGTATTGATGTGTGCTCTGTGGATCAGTCTCTGTATTGATGTGTGCTCTGTGGATCAGTCTCTGTATTGATGTGTGCTCTGTGGATCAGTCTCTGTATTGATGTGTGCTCTGTGGATCAGTCTCTGTATTGATGTGTGCTCTGTGGATCAGTCTCTGTATTGATGTGTGCTCTGTGGATCAGTCTCTGTATTGATGTGTGCTCTGTGGATCAGTCTCTGTATTGATGTGTGCTCTGTGGATCAGTCTCTGTATTGATGTGTGCTCTGTGGATCAGTCTCTGTATTGATGTGTGCTCTGTGGATCAGTCTCTGTATTGATGTGTGCTCTGTGGATCAGTCTCTGTATTGATGTGTGCTCTGTGGATCAGTCTCTGTATTGATGTGTGCTCTGTGGATCAGTCTCTGTATTGATGTGTGCTCTGTGGATCAGTCTCTGTATTGATGTGTGCTCTGTGGATCAGTCTCTGTATTGATGTGTGCTCTGTGGATCAGTCTCTGTATTGATGTGTGCTCTGTGGATCAGTCTCTGTATTGATGTGTGCTCTGTGGATCAGTCTCTGTATTGATGTGTGCTCTGTGGATCAGTCTCTGTATTGATGTGTGCTCTGTGGATCAGTCTCTGTATTGATGTGTGCTCTGTGGATCAGTCTCTGTATTGATGTGTGCTCTGTGGATCAGTCTCTGTATTGATGTGTGCTCTGTGGATCAGTCTCTGTATTGATGTGTGCTCTGTGGATCAGTCTCTGTATTGATGTGTGCTCTGTGGATCAGTCTCTGTATTGATGTGTGCTCTGTGGATCAGTCTCTGTATTGATGTGTGCTCTGTGGATCAGTCTCTGTATTGATGTGTGCTCTGTGGATCAGTCTCTGTATTGATGTGTGCTCTGTGGATCAGTCTCTGTATTGATGTGTGCTCTGTGGATCAGTCTCTGTATTGATGTGTGCTCTGTGGATCAGTCTCTGTATTGATGTGTGCTCTGTGGATCAGTCTCTGTATTGATGTGTGCTCTGTGGATCAGTCTCTGTATTGATGTGTGCTCTGTGGATCAGTCTCTGTATTGATGTGTGCTCTGTGGATCAGTCTCTGTATTGATGTGTGCTCTGTGGATCAGTCTCTGTATTGATGTGTGCTCTGTGGATCAGTCTCTGTATTGATGTGTGCTCTGTGGATCAGTCTCTGTATTGATGTGTGCTCTGTGGATCAGTCTCTGTATTGATGTGTGCTCTGTGGATCAGTCTCTGTATTGATGTGTGCTCTGTGGATCAGTCTCTGTATTGATGTGTGCTCTGTGGATCAGTCTCTGTATTGATGTGTGCTCTGTGGATCAGTCTCTGTATTGATGTGTGCTCTGTGGATCAGTCTCTGTATTGATGTGTGCTCTGTGGATCAGTCTCTGTATTGATGTGTGCTCTGTGGATCAGTCTCTGTATTGATGTGTGCTCTGTGGATCAGTCTCTGTATTGATGTGTGCTCTGTGGATCAGTCTCTGTATTGATGTGTGCTCTGTGGATCAGTCTCTGTATTGATGTGTGCTCTGTGGATCAGTCTCTGTATTGATGTGTGCTCTGTGGATCAGTCTCTGTATTGATGTGTGCTCTGTGGATCAGTCTCTGTATTGATGTGTGCTCTGTGGATCAGTCTCTGTATTGATGTGTGCTCTGTGGATCAGTCTCTGTATTGATGTGTGCTCTGTGGATCAGTCTCTGTATTGATGTGTGCTCTGTGGATCAGTCTCTGTATTGATGTGTGCTCTGTGGATCAGTCTCTGTATTGATGTGTGCTCTGTGGATCAGTCTCTGTATTGATGTGTGCTCTGTGGATCAGTCTCTGTATTGATGTGTGCTCTGTGGATCAGTCTCTGTATTGATGTGTGCTCTGTGGATCAGTCTCTGTATTGATGTGTGCTCTGTGGATCAGTCTCTGTATTGATGTGTGCTCTGTGGATCAGTCTCTGTATTGATGTGTGCTCTGTGGATCAGTCTCTGTATTGATGTGTGCTCTGTGGATCAGTCTCTGTATTGATGTGTGCTCTGTGGATCAGTCTCTGTATTGATGTGTGCTCTGTGGATCAGTCTCTGTATTGATGTGTGCTCTGTGGATCAGTCTCTGTATTGATGTGTGCTCTGTGGATCAGTCTCTGTATTGATGTGTGCTCTGTGGATCAGTCTCTGTATTGATGTGTGCTCTGTGGATCAGTCTCTGTATTGATGTGTGCTCTGTGGATCAGTCTCTGTATTGATGTGTGCTCTGTGGATCAGTCTCTGTATTGATGTGTGCTCTGTGGATCAGTCTCTGTATTGATGTGTGCTCTGTGGATCAGTCTCTGTATTGATGTGTGCTCTGTGGATCAGTCTCTGTATTGATGTGTGCTCTGTGGATCAGTCTCTGTATTGATGTGTGCTCTGTGGATCAGTCTCTGTATTGATGTGTGCTCTGTGGATCAGTCTCTGTATTGATGTGTGCTCTGTGGATCAGTCTCTGTATTGATGTGTGCTCTGTGGATCAGTCTCTGTATTGATGTGTGCTCTGTGGATCAGTCTCTGTATTGATGTGTGCTCTGTGGATCAGTCTCTGTATTGATGTGTGCTCTGTGGATCAGTCTCTGTATTGATGTGTGCTCTGTGGATCAGTCTCTGTATTGATGTGTGCTCTGTGGATCAGTCTCTGTATTGATGTGTGCTCTGTGGATCAGTCTCTGTATTGATGTGTGCTCTGTGGATCAGTCTCTGTATTGATGTGTGCTCTGTGGATCAGTCTCTGTATTGATGTGTGCTCTGTGGATCAGTCTCTGTATTGATGTGTGCTCTGTGGATCAGTCTCTGTATTGATGTGTGCTCTGTGGATCAGTCTCTGTATTGATGTGTGCTCTGTGGATCAGTCTCTGTATTGATGTGTGCTCTGTGGATCAGTCTCTGTATTGATGTGTGCTCTGTGGATCAGTCTCTGTATTGATGTGTGCTCTGTGGATCAGTCTCTGTATTGATGTGTGCTCTGTGGATCAGTCTCTGTATTGATGTGTGCTCTGTGGATCAGTCTCTGTATTGATGTGTGCTCTGTGGATCAGTCTCTGTATTGATGTGTGCTCTGTGGATCAGTCTCTGTATTGATGTGTGCTCTGTGGATCAGTCTCTGTATTGATGTGTGCTCTGTGGATCAGTCTCTGTATTGATGTGTGCTCTGTGGATCAGTCTCTGTATTGATGTGTGCTCTGTGGATCAGTCTCTGTATTGATGTGTGCTCTGTGGATCAGTCTCTGTATTGATGTGTGCTCTGTGGATCAGTCTCTGTATTGATGTGTGCTCTGTGGATCAGTCTCTGTATTGATGTGTGCTCTGTGGATCAGTCTCTGTATTGATGTGTGCTCTGTGGATCAGTCTCTGTATTGATGTGTGCTCTGTGGATCAGTCTCTGTATTGATGTGTGCTCTGTGGATCAGTCTCTGTATTGATGTGTGCTCTGTGGATCAGTCTCTGTATTGATGTGTGCTCTGTGGATCAGTCTCTGTATTGATGTGTGCTCTGTGGATCAGTCTCTGTATTGATGTGTGCTCTGTGGATCAGTCTCTGTATTGATGTGTGCTCTGTGGATCAGTCTCTGTATTGATGTGTGCTCTGTGGATCAGTCTCTGTATTGATGTGTGCTCTGTGGATCAGTCTCTGTATTGATGTGTGCTCTGTGGATCAGTCTCTGTATTGATGTGTGCTCTGTGGATCAGTCTCTGTATTGATGTGTGCTCTGTGGATCAGTCTCTGTATTGATGTGTGCTCTGTGGATCAGTCTCTGTATTGATGTGTGCTCTGTGGATCAGTCTCTGTATTGATGTGTGCTCTGTGGATCAGTCTCTGTATTGATGTGTGCTCTGTGGATCAGTCTCTGTATTGATGTGTGCTCTGTGGATCAGTCTCTGTATTGATGTGTGCTCTGTGGATCAGTCTCTGTATTGATGTGTGCTCTGTGGATCAGTCTCTGTATTGATGTGTGCTCTGTGGATCAGTCTCTGTATTGATGTGTGCTCTGTGGATCAGTCTCTGTATTGATGTGTGCTCTGTGGATCAGTCTCTGTATTGATGTGTGCTCTGTGGATCAGTCTCTGTATTGATGTGTGCTCTGTGGATCAGTCTCTGTATTGATGTGTGCTCTGTGGATCAGTCTCTGTATTGATGTGTGCTCTGTGGATCAGTCTCTGTATTGATGTGTGCTCTGTGGATCAGTCTCTGTATTGATGTGTGCTCTGTGGATCAGTCTCTGTATTGATGTGTGCTCTGTGGATCAGTCTCTGTATTGATGTGTGCTCTGTGGATCAGTCTCTGTATTGATGTGTGCTCTGTGGATCAGTCTCTGTATTGATGTGTGCTCTGTGGATCAGTCTCTGTATTGATGTGTGCTCTGTGGATCAGTCTCTGTATTGATGTGTGCTCTGTGGATCAGTCTCTGTATTGATGTGTGCTCTGTGGATCAGTCTCTGTATTGATGTGTGCTCTGTGGATCAGTCTCTGTATTGATGTGTGCTCTGTGGATCAGTCTCTGTATTGATGTGTGCTCTGTGGATCAGTCTCTGTATTGATGTGTGCTCTGTGGATCAGTCTCTGTATTGATGTGTGCTCTGTGGATCAGTCTCTGTATTGATGTGTGCTCTGTGGATCAGTCTCTGTATTGATGTGTGCTCTGTGGATCAGTCTCTGTATTGATGTGTGCTCTGTGGATCAGTCTCTGTATTGATGTGTGCTCTGTGGATCAGTCTCTGTATTGATGTGTGCTCTGTGGATCAGTCTCTGTATTGATGTGTGCTCTGTGGATCAGTCTCTGTATTGATGTGTGCTCTGTGGATCAGTCTCTGTATTGATGTGTGCTCTGTGGATCAGTCTCTGTATTGATGTGTGCTCTGTGGATCAGTCTCTGTATTGATGTGTGCTCTGTGGATCAGTCTCTGTATTGATGTGTGCTCTGTGGATCAGTCTCTGTATTGATGTGTGCTCTGTGGATCAGTCTCTGTATTGATGTGTGCTCTGTGGATCAGTCTCTGTATTGATGTGTGCTCTGTGGATCAGTCTCTGTATTGATGTGTGCTCTGTGGATCAGTCTCTGTATTGATGTGTGCTCTGTGGATCAGTCTCTGTATTGATGTGTGCTCTGTGGATCAGTCTCTGTATTGATGTGTGCTCTGTGGATCAGTCTCTGTATTGATGTGTGCTCTGTGGATCAGTCTCTGTATTGATGTGTGCTCTGTGGATCAGTCTCTGTATTGATGTGTGCTCTGTGGATCAGTCTCTGTATTGATGTGTGCTCTGTGGATCAGTCTCTGTATTGATGTGTGCTCTGTGGATCAGTCTCTGTATTGATGTGTGCTCTGTGGATCAGTCTCTGTATTGATGTGTGCTCTGTGGATCAGTCTCTGTATTGATGTGTGCTCTGTGGATCAGTCTCTGTATTGATGTGTGCTCTGTGGATCAGTCTCTGTATTGATGTGTGCTCTGTGGATCAGTCTCTGTATTGATGTGTGCTCTGTGGATCAGTCTCTGTATTGATGTGTGCTCTGTGGATCAGTCTCTGTATTGATGTGTGCTCTGTGGATCAGTCTCTGTATTGATGTGTGCTCTGTGGATCAGTCTCTGTATTGATGTGTGCTCTGTGGATCAGTCTCTGTATTGATGTGTGCTCTGTGGATCAGTCTCTGTATTGATGTGTGCTCTGTGGATCAGTCTCTGTATTGATGTGTGCTCTGTGGATCAGTCTCTGTATTGATGTGTGCTCTGTGGATCAGTCTCTGTATTGATGTGTGCTCTGTGGATCAGTCTCTGTATTGATGTGTGCTCTGTGGATCAGTCTCTGTATTGATGTGTGCTCTGTGGATCAGTCTCTGTATTGATGTGTGCTCTGTGGATCAGTCTCTGTATTGATGTGTGCTCTGTGGATCAGTCTCTGTATTGATGTGTGCTCTGTGGATCAGTCTCTGTATTGATGTGTGCTCTGTGGATCAGTCTCTGTATTGATGTGTGCTCTGTGGATCAGTCTCTGTATTGATGTGTGCTCTGTGGATCAGTCTCTGTATTGATGTGTGCTCTGTGGATCAGTCTCTGTATTGATGTGTGCTCTGTGGATCAGTCTCTGTATTGATGTGTGCTCTGTGGATCAGTCTCTGTATTGATGTGTGCTCTGTGGATCAGTCTCTGTATTGATGTGTGCTCTGTGGATCAGTCTCTGTATTGATGTGTGCTCTGTGGATCAGTCTCTGTATTGATGTGTGCTCTGTGGATCAGTCTCTGTATTGATGTGTGCTCTGTGGATCAGTCTCTGTATTGATGTGTGCTCTGTGGATCAGTCTCTGTATTGATGTGTGCTCTGTGGATCAGTCTCTGTATTGATGTGTGCTCTGTGGATCAGTCTCTGTATTGATGTGTGCTCTGTGGATCAGTCTCTGTATTGATGTGTGCTCTGTGGATCAGTCTCTGTATTGATGTGTGCTCTGTGGATCAGTCTCTGTATTGATGTGTGCTCTGTGGATCAGTCTCTGTATTGATGTGTGCTCTGTGGATCAGTCTCTGTATTGATGTGTGCTCTGTGGATCAGTCTCTGTATTGATGTGTGCTCTGTGGATCAGTCTCTGTATTGATGTGTGCTCTGTGGATCAGTCTCTGTATTGATGTGTGCTCTGTGGATCAGTCTCTGTATTGATGTGTGCTCTGTGGATCAGTCTCTGTATTGATGTGTGCTCTGTGGATCAGTCTCTGTATTGATGTGTGCTCTGTGGATCAGTCTCTGTATTGATGTGTGCTCTGTGGATCAGTCTCTGTATTGATGTGTGCTCTGTGGATCAGTCTCTGTATTGATGTGTGCTCTGTGGATCAGTCTCTGTATTGATGTGTGCTCTGTGGATCAGTCTCTGTATTGATGTGTGCTCTGTGGATCAGTCTCTGTATTGATGTGTGCTCTGTGGATCAGTCTCTGTATTGATGTGTGCTCTGTGGATCAGTCTCTGTATTGATGTGTGCTCTGTGGATCAGTCTCTGTATTGATGTGTGCTCTGTGGATCAGTCTCTGTATTGATGTGTGCTCTGTGGATCAGTCTCTGTATTGATGTGTGCTCTGTGGATCAGTCTCTGTATTGATGTGTGCTCTGTGGATCAGTCTCTGTATTGATGTGTGCTCTGTGGATCAGTCTCTGTATTGATGTGTGCTCTGTGGATCAGTCTCTGTATTGATGTGTGCTCTGTGGATCAGTCTCTGTATTGATGTGTGCTCTGTGGATCAGTCTCTGTATTGATGTGTGCTCTGTGGATCAGTCTCTGTATTGATGTGTGCTCTGTGGATCAGTCTCTGTATTGATGTGTGCTCTGTGGATCAGTCTCTGTATTGATGTGTGCTCTGTGGATCAGTCTCTGTATTGATGTGTGCTCTGTGGATCAGTCTCTGTATTGATGTGTGCTCTGTGGATCAGTCTCTGTATTGATGTGTGCTCTGTGGATCAGTCTCTGTATTGATGTGTGCTCTGTGGATCAGTCTCTGTATTGATGTGTGCTCTGTGGATCAGTCTCTGTATTGATGTGTGCTCTGTGGATCAGTCTCTGTATTGATGTGTGCTCTGTGGATCAGTCTCTGTATTGATGTGTGCTCTGTGGATCAGTCTCTGTATTGATGTGTGCTCTGTGGATCAGTCTCTGTATTGATGTGTGCTCTGTGGATCAGTCTCTGTATTGATGTGTGCTCTGTGGATCAGTCTCTGTATTGATGTGTGCTCTGTGGATCAGTCTCTGTATTGATGTGTGCTCTGTGGATCAGTCTCTGTATTGATGTGTGCTCTGTGGATCAGTCTCTGTATTGATGTGTGCTCTGTGGATCAGTCTCTGTATTGATGTGTGCTCTGTGGATCAGTCTCTGTATTGATGTGTGCTCTGTGGATCAGTCTCTGTATTGATGTGTGCTCTGTGGATCAGTCTCTGTATTGATGTGTGCTCTGTGGATCAGTCTCTGTATTGATGTGTGCTCTGTGGATCAGTCTCTGTATTGATGTGTGCTCTGTGGATCAGTCTCTGTATTGATGTGTGCTCTGTGGATCAGTCTCTGTATTGATGTGTGCTCTGTGGATCAGTCTCTGTATTGATGTGTGCTCTGTGGATCAGTCTCTGTATTGATGTGTGCTCTGTGGATCAGTCTCTGTATTGATGTGTGCTCTGTGGATCAGTCTCTGTATTGATGTGTGCTCTGTGGATCAGTCTCTGTATTGATGTGTGCTCTGTGGATCAGTCTCTGTATTGATGTGTGCTCTGTGGATCAGTCTCTGTATTGATGTGTGCTCTGTGGATCAGTCTCTGTATTGATGTGTGCTCTGTGGATCAGTCTCTGTATTGATGTGTGCTCTGTGGATCAGTCTCTGTATTGATGTGTGCTCTGTGGATCAGTCTCTGTATTGATGTGTGCTCTGTGGATCAGTCTCTGTATTGATGTGTGCTCTGTGGATCAGTCTCTGTATTGATGTGTGCTCTGTGGATCAGTCTCTGTATTGATGTGTGCTCTGTGGATCAGTCTCTGTATTGATGTGTGCTCTGTGGATCAGTCTCTGTATTGATGTGTGCTCTGTGGATCAGTCTCTGTATTGATGTGTGCTCTGTGGATCAGTCTCTGTATTGATGTGTGCTCTGTGGATCAGTCTCTGTATTGATGTGTGCTCTGTGGATCAGTCTCTGTATTGATGTGTGCTCTGTGGATCAGTCTCTGTATTGATGTGTGCTCTGTGGATCAGTCTCTGTATTGATGTGTGCTCTGTGGATCAGTCTCTGTATTGATGTGTGCTCTGTGGATCAGTCTCTGTATTGATGTGTGCTCTGTGGATCAGTCTCTGTATTGATGTGTGCTCTGTGGATCAGTCTCTGTATTGATGTGTGCTCTGTGGATCAGTCTCTGTATTGATGTGTGCTCTGTGGATCAGTCTCTGTATTGATGTGTGCTCTGTGGATCAGTCTCTGTATTGATGTGTGCTCTGTGGATCAGTCTCTGTATTGATGTGTGCTCTGTGGATCAGTCTCTGTATTGATGTGTGCTCTGTGGATCAGTCTCTGTATTGATGTGTGCTCTGTGGATCAGTCTCTGTATTGATGTGTGCTCTGTGGATCAGTCTCTGTATTGATGTGTGCTCTGTGGATCAGTCTCTGTATTGATGTGTGCTCTGTGGATCAGTCTCTGTATTGATGTGTGCTCTGTGGATCAGTCTCTGTATTGATGTGTGCTCTGTGGATCAGTCTCTGTATTGATGTGTGCTCTGTGGATCAGTCTCTGTATTGATGTGTGCTCTGTGGATCAGTCTCTGTATTGATGTGTGCTCTGTGGATCAGTCTCTGTATTGATGTGTGCTCTGTGGATCAGTCTCTGTATTGATGTGTGCTCTGTGGATCAGTCTCTGTATTGATGTGTGCTCTGTGGATCAGTCTCTGTATTGATGTGTGCTCTGTGGATCAGTCTCTGTATTGATGTGTGCTCTGTGGATCAGTCTCTGTATTGATGTGTGCTCTGTGGATCAGTCTCTGTATTGATGTGTGCTCTGTGGATCAGTCTCTGTATTGATGTGTGCTCTGTGGATCAGTCTCTGTATTGATGTGTGCTCTGTGGATCAGTCTCTGTATTGATGTGTGCTCTGTGGATCAGTCTCTGTATTGATGTGTGCTCTGTGGATCAGTCTCTGTATTGATGTGTGCTCTGTGGATCAGTCTCTGTATTGATGTGTGCTCTGTGGATCAGTCTCTGTATTGATGTGTGCTCTGTGGATCAGTCTCTGTATTGATGTGTGCTCTGTGGATCAGTCTCTGTATTGATGTGTGCTCTGTGGATCAGTCTCTGTATTGATGTGTGCTCTGTGGATCAGTCTCTGTATTGATGTGTGCTCTGTGGATCAGTCTCTGTATTGATGTGTGCTCTGTGGATCAGTCTCTGTATTGATGTGTGCTCTGTGGATCAGTCTCTGTATTGATGTGTGCTCTGTGGATCAGTCTCTGTATTGATGTGTGCTCTGTGGATCAGTCTCTGTATTGATGTGTGCTCTGTGGATCAGTCTCTGTATTGATGTGTGCTCTGTGGATCAGTCTCTGTATTGATGTGTGCTCTGTGGATCAGTCTCTGTATTGATGTGTGCTCTGTGGATCAGTCTCTGTATTGATGTGTGCTCTGTGGATCAGTCTCTGTATTGATGTGTGCTCTGTGGATCAGTCTCTGTATTGATGTGTGCTCTGTGGATCAGTCTCTGTATTGATGTGTGCTCTGTGGATCAGTCTCTGTATTGATGTGTGCTCTGTGGATCAGTCTCTGTATTGATGTGTGCTCTGTGGATCAGTCTCTGTATTGATGTGTGCTCTGTGGATCAGTCTCTGTATTGATGTGTGCTCTGTGGATCAGTCTCTGTATTGATGTGTGCTCTGTGGATCAGTCTCTGTATTGATGTGTGCTCTGTGGATCAGTCTCTGTATTGATGTGTGCTCTGTGGATCAGTCTCTGTATTGATGTGTGCTCTGTGGATCAGTCTCTGTATTGATGTGTGCTCTGTGGATCAGTCTCTGTATTGATGTGTGCTCTGTGGATCAGTCTCTGTATTGATGTGTGCTCTGTGGATCAGTCTCTGTATTGATGTGTGCTCTGTGGATCAGTCTCTGTATTGATGTGTGCTCTGTGGATCAGTCTCTGTATTGATGTGTGCTCTGTGGATCAGTCTCTGTATTGATGTGTGCTCTGTGGATCAGTCTCTGTATTGATGTGTGCTCTGTGGATCAGTCTCTGTATTGATGTGTGCTCTGTGGATCAGTCTCTGTATTGATGTGTGCTCTGTGGATCAGTCTCTGTATTGATGTGTGCTCTGTGGATCAGTCTCTGTATTGATGTGTGCTCTGTGGATCAGTCTCTGTATTGATGTGTGCTCTGTGGATCAGTCTCTGTATTGATGTGTGCTCTGTGGATCAGTCTCTGTATTGATGTGTGCTCTGTGGATCAGTCTCTGTATTGATGTGTGCTCTGTGGATCAGTCTCTGTATTGATGTGTGCTCTGTGGATCAGTCTCTGTATTGATGTGTGCTCTGTGGATCAGTCTCTGTATTGATGTGTGCTCTGTGGATCAGTCTCTGTATTGATGTGTGCTCTGTGGATCAGTCTCTGTATTGATGTGTGCTCTGTGGATCAGTCTCTGTATTGATGTGTGCTCTGTGGATCAGTCTCTGTATTGATGTGTGCTCTGTGGATCAGTCTCTGTATTGATGTGTGCTCTGTGGATCAGTCTCTGTATTGATGTGTGCTCTGTGGATCAGTCTCTGTATTGATGTGTGCTCTGTGGATCAGTCTCTGTATTGATGTGTGCTCTGTGGATCAGTCTCTGTATTGATGTGTGCTCTGTGGATCAGTCTCTGTATTGATGTGTGCTCTGTGGATCAGTCTCTGTATTGATGTGTGCTCTGTGGATCAGTCTCTGTATTGATGTGTGCTCTGTGGATCAGTCTCTGTATTGATGTGTGCTCTGTGGATCAGTCTCTGTATTGATGTGTGCTCTGTGGATCAGTCTCTGTATTGATGTGTGCTCTGTGGATCAGTCTCTGTATTGATGTGTGCTCTGTGGATCAGTCTCTGTATTGATGTGTGCTCTGTGGATCAGTCTCTGTATTGATGTGTGCTCTGTGGATCAGTCTCTGTATTGATGTGTGCTCTGTGGATCAGTCTCTGTATTGATGTGTGCTCTGTGGATCAGTCTCTGTATTGATGTGTGCTCTGTGGATCAGTCTCTGTATTGATGTGTGCTCTGTGGATCAGTCTCTGTATTGATGTGTGCTCTGTGGATCAGTCTCTGTATTGATGTGTGCTCTGTGGATCAGTCTCTGTATTGATGTGTGCTCTGTGGATCAGTCTCTGTATTGATGTGTGCTCTGTGGATCAGTCTCTGTATTGATGTGTGCTCTGTGGATCAGTCTCTGTATTGATGTGTGCTCTGTGGATCAGTCTCTGTATTGATGTGTGCTCTGTGGATCAGTCTCTGTATTGATGTGTGCTCTGTGGATCAGTCTCTGTATTGATGTGTGCTCTGTGGATCAGTCTCTGTATTGATGTGTGCTCTGTGGATCAGTCTCTGTATTGATGTGTGCTCTGTGGATCAGTCTCTGTATTGATGTGTGCTCTGTGGATCAGTCTCTGTATTGATGTGTGCTCTGTGGATCAGTCTCTGTATTGATGTGTGCTCTGTGGATCAGTCTCTGTATTGATGTGTGCTCTGTGGATCAGTCTCTGTATTGATGTGTGCTCTGTGGATCAGTCTCTGTATTGATGTGTGCTCTGTGGATCAGTCTCTGTATTGATGTGTGCTCTGTGGATCAGTCTCTGTATTGATGTGTGCTCTGTGGATCAGTCTCTGTATTGATGTGTGCTCTGTGGATCAGTCTCTGTATTGATGTGTGCTCTGTGGATCAGTCTCTGTATTGATGTGTGCTCTGTGGATCAGTCTCTGTATTGATGTGTGCTCTGTGGATCAGTCTCTGTATTGATGTGTGCTCTGTGGATCAGTCTCTGTATTGATGTGTGCTCTGTGGATCAGTCTCTGTATTGATGTGTGCTCTGTGGATCAGTCTCTGTATTGATGTGTGCTCTGTGGATCAGTCTCTGTATTGATGTGTGCTCTGTGGATCAGTCTCTGTATTGATGTGTGCTCTGTGGATCAGTCTCTGTATTGATGTGTGCTCTGTGGATCAGTCTCTGTATTGATGTGTGCTCTGTGGATCAGTCTCTGTATTGATGTGTGCTCTGTGGATCAGTCTCTGTATTGATGTGTGCTCTGTGGATCAGTCTCTGTATTGATGTGTGCTCTGTGGATCAGTCTCTGTATTGATGTGTGCTCTGTGGATCAGTCTCTGTATTGATGTGTGCTCTGTGGATCAGTCTCTGTATTGATGTGTGCTCTGTGGATCAGTCTCTGTATTGATGTGTGCTCTGTGGATCAGTCTCTGTATTGATGTGTGCTCTGTGGATCAGTCTCTGTATTGATGTGTGCTCTGTGGATCAGTCTCTGTATTGATGTGTGCTCTGTGGATCAGTCTCTGTATTGATGTGTGCTCTGTGGATCAGTCTCTGTATTGATGTGTGCTCTGTGGATCAGTCTCTGTATTGATGTGTGCTCTGTGGATCAGTCTCTGTATTGATGTGTGCTCTGTGGATCAGTCTCTGTATTGATGTGTGCTCTGTGGATCAGTCTCTGTATTGATGTGTGCTCTGTGGATCAGTCTCTGTATTGATGTGTGCTCTGTGGATCAGTCTCTGTATTGATGTGTGCTCTGTGGATCAGTCTCTGTATTGATGTGTGCTCTGTGGATCAGTCTCTGTATTGATGTGTGCTCTGTGGATCAGTCTCTGTATTGATGTGTGCTCTGTGGATCAGTCTCTGTATTGATGTGTGCTCTGTGGATCAGTCTCTGTATTGATGTGTGCTCTGTGGATCAGTCTCTGTATTGATGTGTGCTCTGTGGATCAGTCTCTGTATTGATGTGTGCTCTGTGGATCAGTCTCTGTATTGATGTGTGCTCTGTGGATCAGTCTCTGTATTGATGTGTGCTCTGTGGATCAGTCTCTGTATTGATGTGTGCTCTGTGGATCAGTCTCTGTATTGATGTGTGCTCTGTGGATCAGTCTCTGTATTGATGTGTGCTCTGTGGATCAGTCTCTGTATTGATGTGTGCTCTGTGGATCAGTCTCTGTATTGATGTGTGCTCTGTGGATCAGTCTCTGTATTGATGTGTGCTCTGTGGATCAGTCTCTGTATTGATGTGTGCTCTGTGGATCAGTCTCTGTATTGATGTGTGCTCTGTGGATCAGTCTCTGTATTGATGTGTGCTCTGTGGATCAGTCTCTGTATTGATGTGTGCTCTGTGGATCAGTCTCTGTATTGATGTGTGCTCTGTGGATCAGTCTCTGTATTGATGTGTGCTCTGTGGATCAGTCTCTGTATTGATGTGTGCTCTGTGGATCAGTCTCTGTATTGATGTGTGCTCTGTGGATCAGTCTCTGTATTGATGTGTGCTCTGTGGATCAGTCTCTGTATTGATGTGTGCTCTGTGGATCAGTCTCTGTATTGATGTGTGCTCTGTGGATCAGTCTCTGTATTGATGTGTGCTCTGTGGATCAGTCTCTGTATTGATGTGTGCTCTGTGGATCAGTCTCTGTATTGATGTGTGCTCTGTGGATCAGTCTCTGTATTGATGTGTGCTCTGTGGATCAGTCTCTGTATTGATGTGTGCTCTGTGGATCAGTCTCTGTATTGATGTGTGCTCTGTGGATCAGTCTCTGTATTGATGTGTGCTCTGTGGATCAGTCTCTGTATTGATGTGTGCTCTGTGGATCAGTCTCTGTATTGATGTGTGCTCTGTGGATCAGTCTCTGTATTGATGTGTGCTCTGTGGATCAGTCTCTGTATTGATGTGTGCTCTGTGGATCAGTCTCTGTATTGATGTGTGCTCTGTGGATCAGTCTCTGTATTGATGTGTGCTCTGTGGATCAGTCTCTGTATTGATGTGTGCTCTGTGGATCAGTCTCTGTATTGATGTGTGCTCTGTGGATCAGTCTCTGTATTGATGTGTGCTCTGTGGATCAGTCTCTGTATTGATGTGTGCTCTGTGGATCAGTCTCTGTATTGATGTGTGCTCTGTGGATCAGTCTCTGTATTGATGTGTGCTCTGTGGATCAGTCTCTGTATTGATGTGTGCTCTGTGGATCAGTCTCTGTATTGATGTGTGCTCTGTGGATCAGTCTCTGTATTGATGTGTGCTCTGTGGATCAGTCTCTGTATTGATGTGTGCTCTGTGGATCAGTCTCTGTATTGATGTGTGCTCTGTGGATCAGTCTCTGTATTGATGTGTGCTCTGTGGATCAGTCTCTGTATTGATGTGTGCTCTGTGGATCAGTCTCTGTATTGATGTGTGCTCTGTGGATCAGTCTCTGTATTGATGTGTGCTCTGTGGATCAGTCTCTGTATTGATGTGTGCTCTGTGGATCAGTCTCTGTATTGATGTGTGCTCTGTGGATCAGTCTCTGTATTGATGTGTGCTCTGTGGATCAGTCTCTGTATTGATGTGTGCTCTGTGGATCAGTCTCTGTATTGATGTGTGCTCTGTGGATCAGTCTCTGTATTGATGTGTGCTCTGTGGATCAGTCTCTGTATTGATGTGTGCTCTGTGGATCAGTCTCTGTATTGATGTGTGCTCTGTGGATCAGTCTCTGTATTGATGTGTGCTCTGTGGATCAGTCTCTGTATTGATGTGTGCTCTGTGGATCAGTCTCTGTATTGATGTGTGCTCTGTGGATCAGTCTCTGTATTGATGTGTGCTCTGTGGATCAGTCTCTGTATTGATGTGTGCTCTGTGGATCAGTCTCTGTATTGATGTGTGCTCTGTGGATCAGTCTCTGTATTGATGTGTGCTCTGTGGATCAGTCTCTGTATTGATGTGTGCTCTGTGGATCAGTCTCTGTATTGATGTGTGCTCTGTGGATCAGTCTCTGTATTGATGTGTGCTCTGTGGATCAGTCTCTGTATTGATGTGTGCTCTGTGGATCAGTCTCTGTATTGATGTGTGCTCTGTGGATCAGTCTCTGTATTGATGTGTGCTCTGTGGATCAGTCTCTGTATTGATGTGTGCTCTGTGGATCAGTCTCTGTATTGATGTGTGCTCTGTGGATCAGTCTCTGTATTGATGTGTGCTCTGTGGATCAGTCTCTGTATTGATGTGTGCTCTGTGGATCAGTCTCTGTATTGATGTGTGCTCTGTGGATCAGTCTCTGTATTGATGTGTGCTCTGTGGATCAGTCTCTGTATTGATGTGTGCTCTGTGGATCAGTCTCTGTATTGATGTGTGCTCTGTGGATCAGTCTCTGTATTGATGTGTGCTCTGTGGATCAGTCTCTGTATTGATGTGTGCTCTGTGGATCAGTCTCTGTATTGATGTGTGCTCTGTGGATCAGTCTCTGTATTGATGTGTGCTCTGTGGATCAGTCTCTGTATTGATGTGTGCTCTGTGGATCAGTCTCTGTATTGATGTGTGCTCTGTGGATCAGTCTCTGTATTGATGTGTGCTCTGTGGATCAGTCTCTGTATTGATGTGTGCTCTGTGGATCAGTCTCTGTATTGATGTGTGCTCTGTGGATCAGTCTCTGTATTGATGTGTGCTCTGTGGATCAGTCTCTGTATTGATGTGTGCTCTGTGGATCAGTCTCTGTATTGATGTGTGCTCTGTGGATCAGTCTCTGTATTGATGTGTGCTCTGTGGATCAGTCTCTGTATTGATGTGTGCTCTGTGGATCAGTCTCTGTATTGATGTGTGCTCTGTGGATCAGTCTCTGTATTGATGTGTGCTCTGTGGATCAGTCTCTGTATTGATGTGTGCTCTGTGGATCAGTCTCTGTATTGATGTGTGCTCTGTGGATCAGTCTCTGTATTGATGTGTGCTCTGTGGATCAGTCTCTGTATTGATGTGTGCTCTGTGGATCAGTCTCTGTATTGATGTGTGCTCTGTGGATCAGTCTCTGTATTGATGTGTGCTCTGTGGATCAGTCTCTGTATTGATGTGTGCTCTGTGGATCAGTCTCTGTATTGATGTGTGCTCTGTGGATCAGTCTCTGTATTGATGTGTGCTCTGTGGATCAGTCTCTGTATTGATGTGTGCTCTGTGGATCAGTCTCTGTATTGATGTGTGCTCTGTGGATCAGTCTCTGTATTGATGTGTGCTCTGTGGATCAGTCTCTGTATTGATGTGTGCTCTGTGGATCAGTCTCTGTATTGATGTGTGCTCTGTGGATCAGTCTCTGTATTGATGTGTGCTCTGTGGATCAGTCTCTGTATTGATGTGTGCTCTGTGGATCAGTCTCTGTATTGATGTGTGCTCTGTGGATCAGTCTCTGTATTGATGTGTGCTCTGTGGATCAGTCTCTGTATTGATGTGTGCTCTGTGGATCAGTCTCTGTATTGATGTGTGCTCTGTGGATCAGTCTCTGTATTGATGTGTGCTCTGTGGATCAGTCTCTGTATTGATGTGTGCTCTGTGGATCAGTCTCTGTATTGATGTGTGCTCTGTGGATCAGTCTCTGTATTGATGTGTGCTCTGTGGATCAGTCTCTGTATTGATGTGTGCTCTGTGGATCAGTCTCTGTATTGATGTGTGCTCTGTGGATCAGTCTCTGTATTGATGTGTGCTCTGTGGATCAGTCTCTGTATTGATGTGTGCTCTGTGGATCAGTCTCTGTATTGATGTGTGCTCTGTGGATCAGTCTCTGTATTGATGTGTGCTCTGTGGATCAGTCTCTGTATTGATGTGTGCTCTGTGGATCAGTCTCTGTATTGATGTGTGCTCTGTGGATCAGTCTCTGTATTGATGTGTGCTCTGTGGATCAGTCTCTGTATTGATGTGTGCTCTGTGGATCAGTCTCTGTATTGATGTGTGCTCTGTGGATCAGTCTCTGTATTGATGTGTGCTCTGTGGATCAGTCTCTGTATTGATGTGTGCTCTGTGGATCAGTCTCTGTATTGATGTGTGCTCTGTGGATCAGTCTCTGTATTGATGTGTGCTCTGTGGATCAGTCTCTGTATTGATGTGTGCTCTGTGGATCAGTCTCTGTATTGATGTGTGCTCTGTGGATCAGTCTCTGTATTGATGTGTGCTCTGTGGATCAGTCTCTGTATTGATGTGTGCTCTGTGGATCAGTCTCTGTATTGATGTGTGCTCTGTGGATCAGTCTCTGTATTGATGTGTGCTCTGTGGATCAGTCTCTGTATTGATGTGTGCTCTGTGGATCAGTCTCTGTATTGATGTGTGCTCTGTGGATCAGTCTCTGTATTGATGTGTGCTCTGTGGATCAGTCTCTGTATTGATGTGTGCTCTGTGGATCAGTCTCTGTATTGATGTGTGCTCTGTGGATCAGTCTCTGTATTGATGTGTGCTCTGTGGATCAGTCTCTGTATTGATGTGTGCTCTGTGGATCAGTCTCTGTATTGATGTGTGCTCTGTGGATCAGTCTCTGTATTGATGTGTGCTCTGTGGATCAGTCTCTGTATTGATGTGTGCTCTGTGGATCAGTCTCTGTATTGATGTGTGCTCTGTGGATCAGTCTCTGTATTGATGTGTGCTCTGTGGATCAGTCTCTGTATTGATGTGTGCTCTGTGGATCAGTCTCTGTATTGATGTGTGCTCTGTGGATCAGTCTCTGTATTGATGTGTGCTCTGTGGATCAGTCTCTGTATTGATGTGTGCTCTGTGGATCAGTCTCTGTATTGATGTGTGCTCTGTGGATCAGTCTCTGTATTGATGTGTGCTCTGTGGATCAGTCTCTGTATTGATGTGTGCTCTGTGGATCAGTCTCTGTATTGATGTGTGCTCTGTGGATCAGTCTCTGTATTGATGTGTGCTCTGTGGATCAGTCTCTGTATTGATGTGTGCTCTGTGGATCAGTCTCTGTATTGATGTGTGCTCTGTGGATCAGTCTCTGTATTGATGTGTGCTCTGTGGATCAGTCTCTGTATTGATGTGTGCTCTGTGGATCAGTCTCTGTATTGATGTGTGCTCTGTGGATCAGTCTCTGTATTGATGTGTGCTCTGTGGATCAGTCTCTGTATTGATGTGTGCTCTGTGGATCAGTCTCTGTATTGATGTGTGCTCTGTGGATCAGTCTCTGTATTGATGTGTGCTCTGTGGATCAGTCTCTGTATTGATGTGTGCTCTGTGGATCAGTCTCTGTATTGATGTGTGCTCTGTGGATCAGTCTCTGTATTGATGTGTGCTCTGTGGATCAGTCTCTGTATTGATGTGTGCTCTGTGGATCAGTCTCTGTATTGATGTGTGCTCTGTGGATCAGTCTCTGTATTGATGTGTGCTCTGTGGATCAGTCTCTGTATTGATGTGTGCTCTGTGGATCAGTCTCTGTATTGATGTGTGCTCTGTGGATCAGTCTCTGTATTGATGTGTGCTCTGTGGATCAGTCTCTGTATTGATGTGTGCTCTGTGGATCAGTCTCTGTATTGATGTGTGCTCTGTGGATCAGTCTCTGTATTGATGTGTGCTCTGTGGATCAGTCTCTGTATTGATGTGTGCTCTGTGGATCAGTCTCTGTATTGATGTGTGCTCTGTGGATCAGTCTCTGTATTGATGTGTGCTCTGTGGATCAGTCTCTGTATTGATGTGTGCTCTGTGGATCAGTCTCTGTATTGATGTGTGCTCTGTGGATCAGTCTCTGTATTGATGTGTGCTCTGTGGATCAGTCTCTGTATTGATGTGTGCTCTGTGGATCAGTCTCTGTATTGATGTGTGCTCTGTGGATCAGTCTCTGTATTGATGTGTGCTCTGTGGATCAGTCTCTGTATTGATGTGTGCTCTGTGGATCAGTCTCTGTATTGATGTGTGCTCTGTGGATCAGTCTCTGTATTGATGTGTGCTCTGTGGATCAGTCTCTGTATTGATGTGTGCTCTGTGGATCAGTCTCTGTATTGATGTGTGCTCTGTGGATCAGTCTCTGTATTGATGTGTGCTCTGTGGATCAGTCTCTGTATTGATGTGTGCTCTGTGGATCAGTCTCTGTATTGATGTGTGCTCTGTGGATCAGTCTCTGTATTGATGTGTGCTCTGTGGATCAGTCTCTGTATTGATGTGTGCTCTGTGGATCAGTCTCTGTATTGATGTGTGCTCTGTGGATCAGTCTCTGTATTGATGTGTGCTCTGTGGATCAGTCTCTGTATTGATGTGTGCTCTGTGGATCAGTCTCTGTATTGATGTGTGCTCTGTGGATCAGTCTCTGTATTGATGTGTGCTCTGTGGATCAGTCTCTGTATTGATGTGTGCTCTGTGGATCAGTCTCTGTATTGATGTGTGCTCTGTGGATCAGTCTCTGTATTGATGTGTGCTCTGTGGATCAGTCTCTGTATTGATGTGTGCTCTGTGGATCAGTCTCTGTATTGATGTGTGCTCTGTGGATCAGTCTCTGTATTGATGTGTGCTCTGTGGATCAGTCTCTGTATTGATGTGTGCTCTGTGGATCAGTCTCTGTATTGATGTGTGCTCTGTGGATCAGTCTCTGTATTGATGTGTGCTCTGTGGATCAGTCTCTGTATTGATGTGTGCTCTGTGGATCAGTCTCTGTATTGATGTGTGCTCTGTGGATCAGTCTCTGTATTGATGTGTGCTCTGTGGATCAGTCTCTGTATTGATGTGTGCTCTGTGGATCAGTCTCTGTATTGATGTGTGCTCTGTGGATCAGTCTCTGTATTGATGTGTGCTCTGTGGATCAGTCTCTGTATTGATGTGTGCTCTGTGGATCAGTCTCTGTATTGATGTGTGCTCTGTGGATCAGTCTCTGTATTGATGTGTGCTCTGTGGATCAGTCTCTGTATTGATGTGTGCTCTGTGGATCAGTCTCTGTATTGATGTGTGCTCTGTGGATCAGTCTCTGTATTGATGTGTGCTCTGTGGATCAGTCTCTGTATTGATGTGTGCTCTGTGGATCAGTCTCTGTATTGATGTGTGCTCTGTGGATCAGTCTCTGTATTGATGTGTGCTCTGTGGATCAGTCTCTGTATTGATGTGTGCTCTGTGGATCAGTCTCTGTATTGATGTGTGCTCTGTGGATCAGTCTCTGTATTGATGTGTGCTCTGTGGATCAGTCTCTGTATTGATGTGTGCTCTGTGGATCAGTCTCTGTATTGATGTGTGCTCTGTGGATCAGTCTCTGTATTGATGTGTGCTCTGTGGATCAGTCTCTGTATTGATGTGTGCTCTGTGGATCAGTCTCTGTATTGATGTGTGCTCTGTGGATCAGTCTCTGTATTGATGTGTGCTCTGTGGATCAGTCTCTGTATTGATGTGTGCTCTGTGGATCAGTCTCTGTATTGATGTGTGCTCTGTGGATCAGTCTCTGTATTGATGTGTGCTCTGTGGATCAGTCTCTGTATTGATGTGTGCTCTGTGGATCAGTCTCTGTATTGATGTGTGCTCTGTGGATCAGTCTCTGTATTGATGTGTGCTCTGTGGATCAGTCTCTGTATTGATGTGTGCTCTGTGGATCAGTCTCTGTATTGATGTGTGCTCTGTGGATCAGTCTCTGTATTGATGTGTGCTCTGTGGATCAGTCTCTGTATTGATGTGTGCTCTGTGGATCAGTCTCTGTATTGATGTGTGCTCTGTGGATCAGTCTCTGTATTGATGTGTGCTCTGTGGATCAGTCTCTGTATTGATGTGTGCTCTGTGGATCAGTCTCTGTATTGATGTGTGCTCTGTGGATCAGTCTCTGTATTGATGTGTGCTCTGTGGATCAGTCTCTGTATTGATGTGTGCTCTGTGGATCAGTCTCTGTATTGATGTGTGCTCTGTGGATCAGTCTCTGTATTGATGTGTGCTCTGTGGATCAGTCTCTGTATTGATGTGTGCTCTGTGGATCAGTCTCTGTATTGATGTGTGCTCTGTGGATCAGTCTCTGTATTGATGTGTGCTCTGTGGATCAGTCTCTGTATTGATGTGTGCTCTGTGGATCAGTCTCTGTATTGATGTGTGCTCTGTGGATCAGTCTCTGTATTGATGTGTGCTCTGTGGATCAGTCTCTGTATTGATGTGTGCTCTGTGGATCAGTCTCTGTATTGATGTGTGCTCTGTGGATCAGTCTCTGTATTGATGTGTGCTCTGTGGATCAGTCTCTGTATTGATGTGTGCTCTGTGGATCAGTCTCTGTATTGATGTGTGCTCTGTGGATCAGTCTCTGTATTGATGTGTGCTCTGTGGATCAGTCTCTGTATTGATGTGTGCTCTGTGGATCAGTCTCTGTATTGATGTGTGCTCTGTGGATCAGTCTCTGTATTGATGTGTGCTCTGTGGATCAGTCTCTGTATTGATGTGTGCTCTGTGGATCAGTCTCTGTATTGATGTGTGCTCTGTGGATCAGTCTCTGTATTGATGTGTGCTCTGTGGATCAGTCTCTGTATTGATGTGTGCTCTGTGGATCAGTCTCTGTATTGATGTGTGCTCTGTGGATCAGTCTCTGTATTGATGTGTGCTCTGTGGATCAGTCTCTGTATTGATGTGTGCTCTGTGGATCAGTCTCTGTATTGATGTGTGCTCTGTGGATCAGTCTCTGTATTGATGTGTGCTCTGTGGATCAGTCTCTGTATTGATGTGTGCTCTGTGGATCAGTCTCTGTATTGATGTGTGCTCTGTGGATCAGTCTCTGTATTGATGTGTGCTCTGTGGATCAGTCTCTGTATTGATGTGTGCTCTGTGGATCAGTCTCTGTATTGATGTGTGCTCTGTGGATCAGTCTCTGTATTGATGTGTGCTCTGTGGATCAGTCTCTGTATTGATGTGTGCTCTGTGGATCAGTCTCTGTATTGATGTGTGCTCTGTGGATCAGTCTCTGTATTGATGTGTGCTCTGTGGATCAGTCTCTGTATTGATGTGTGCTCTGTGGATCAGTCTCTGTATTGATGTGTGCTCTGTGGATCAGTCTCTGTATTGATGTGTGCTCTGTGGATCAGTCTCTGTATTGATGTGTGCTCTGTGGATCAGTCTCTGTATTGATGTGTGCTCTGTGGATCAGTCTCTGTATTGATGTGTGCTCTGTGGATCAGTCTCTGTATTGATGTGTGCTCTGTGGATCAGTCTCTGTATTGATGTGTGCTCTGTGGATCAGTCTCTGTATTGATGTGTGCTCTGTGGATCAGTCTCTGTATTGATGTGTGCTCTGTGGATCAGTCTCTGTATTGATGTGTGCTCTGTGGATCAGTCTCTGTATTGATGTGTGCTCTGTGGATCAGTCTCTGTATTGATGTGTGCTCTGTGGATCAGTCTCTGTATTGATGTGTGCTCTGTGGATCAGTCTCTGTATTGATGTGTGCTCTGTGGATCAGTCTCTGTATTGATGTGTGCTCTGTGGATCAGTCTCTGTATTGATGTGTGCTCTGTGGATCAGTCTCTGTATTGATGTGTGCTCTGTGGATCAGTCTCTGTATTGATGTGTGCTCTGTGGATCAGTCTCTGTATTGATGTGTGCTCTGTGGATCAGTCTCTGTATTGATGTGTGCTCTGTGGATCAGTCTCTGTATTGATGTGTGCTCTGTGGATCAGTCTCTGTATTGATGTGTGCTCTGTGGATCAGTCTCTGTATTGATGTGTGCTCTGTGGATCAGTCTCTGTATTGATGTGTGCTCTGTGGATCAGTCTCTGTATTGATGTGTGCTCTGTGGATCAGTCTCTGTATTGATGTGTGCTCTGTGGATCAGTCTCTGTATTGATGTGTGCTCTGTGGATCAGTCTCTGTATTGATGTGTGCTCTGTGGATCAGTCTCTGTATTGATGTGTGCTCTGTGGATCAGTCTCTGTATTGATGTGTGCTCTGTGGATCAGTCTCTGTATTGATGTGTGCTCTGTGGATCAGTCTCTGTATTGATGTGTGCTCTGTGGATCAGTCTCTGTATTGATGTGTGCTCTGTGGATCAGTCTCTGTATTGATGTGTGCTCTGTGGATCAGTCTCTGTATTGATGTGTGCTCTGTGGATCAGTCTCTGTATTGATGTGTGCTCTGTGGATCAGTCTCTGTATTGATGTGTGCTCTGTGGATCAGTCTCTGTATTGATGTGTGCTCTGTGGATCAGTCTCTGTATTGATGTGTGCTCTGTGGATCAGTCTCTGTATTGATGTGTGCTCTGTGGATCAGTCTCTGTATTGATGTGTGCTCTGTGGATCAGTCTCTGTATTGATGTGTGCTCTGTGGATCAGTCTCTGTATTGATGTGTGCTCTGTGGATCAGTCTCTGTATTGATGTGTGCTCTGTGGATCAGTCTCTGTATTGATGTGTGCTCTGTGGATCAGTCTCTGTATTGATGTGTGCTCTGTGGATCAGTCTCTGTATTGATGTGTGCTCTGTGGATCAGTCTCTGTATTGATGTGTGCTCTGTGGATCAGTCTCTGTATTGATGTGTGCTCTGTGGATCAGTCTCTGTATTGATGTGTGCTCTGTGGATCAGTCTCTGTATTGATGTGTGCTCTGTGGATCAGTCTCTGTATTGATGTGTGCTCTGTGGATCAGTCTCTGTATTGATGTGTGCTCTGTGGATCAGTCTCTGTATTGATGTGTGCTCTGTGGATCAGTCTCTGTATTGATGTGTGCTCTGTGGATCAGTCTCTGTATTGATGTGTGCTCTGTGGATCAGTCTCTGTATTGATGTGTGCTCTGTGGATCAGTCTCTGTATTGATGTGTGCTCTGTGGATCAGTCTCTGTATTGATGTGTGCTCTGTGGATCAGTCTCTGTATTGATGTGTGCTCTGTGGATCAGTCTCTGTATTGATGTGTGCTCTGTGGATCAGTCTCTGTATTGATGTGTGCTCTGTGGATCAGTCTCTGTATTGATGTGTGCTCTGTGGATCAGTCTCTGTATTGATGTGTGCTCTGTGGATCAGTCTCTGTATTGATGTGTGCTCTGTGGATCAGTCTCTGTATTGATGTGTGCTCTGTGGATCAGTCTCTGTATTGATGTGTGCTCTGTGGATCAGTCTCTGTATTGATGTGTGCTCTGTGGATCAGTCTCTGTATTGATGTGTGCTCTGTGGATCAGTCTCTGTATTGATGTGTGCTCTGTGGATCAGTCTCTGTATTGATGTGTGCTCTGTGGATCAGTCTCTGTATTGATGTGTGCTCTGTGGATCAGTCTCTGTATTGATGTGTGCTCTGTGGATCAGTCTCTGTATTGATGTGTGCTCTGTGGATCAGTCTCTGTATTGATGTGTGCTCTGTGGATCAGTCTCTGTATTGATGTGTGCTCTGTGGATCAGTCTCTGTATTGATGTGTGCTCTGTGGATCAGTCTCTGTATTGATGTGTGCTCTGTGGATCAGTCTCTGTATTGATGTGTGCTCTGTGGATCAGTCTCTGTATTGATGTGTGCTCTGTGGATCAGTCTCTGTATTGATGTGTGCTCTGTGGATCAGTCTCTGTATTGATGTGTGCTCTGTGGATCAGTCTCTGTATTGATGTGTGCTCTGTGGATCAGTCTCTGTATTGATGTGTGCTCTGTGGATCAGTCTCTGTATTGATGTGTGCTCTGTGGATCAGTCTCTGTATTGATGTGTGCTCTGTGGATCAGTCTCTGTATTGATGTGTGCTCTGTGGATCAGTCTCTGTATTGATGTGTGCTCTGTGGATCAGTCTCTGTATTGATGTGTGCTCTGTGGATCAGTCTCTGTATTGATGTGTGCTCTGTGGATCAGTCTCTGTATTGATGTGTGCTCTGTGGATCAGTCTCTGTATTGATGTGTGCTCTGTGGATCAGTCTCTGTATTGATGTGTGCTCTGTGGATCAGTCTCTGTATTGATGTGTGCTCTGTGGATCAGTCTCTGTATTGATGTGTGCTCTGTGGATCAGTCTCTGTATTGATGTGTGCTCTGTGGATCAGTCTCTGTATTGATGTGTGCTCTGTGGATCAGTCTCTGTATTGATGTGTGCTCTGTGGATCAGTCTCTGTATTGATGTGTGCTCTGTGGATCAGTCTCTGTATTGATGTGTGCTCTGTGGATCAGTCTCTGTATTGATGTGTGCTCTGTGGATCAGTCTCTGTATTGATGTGTGCTCTGTGGATCAGTCTCTGTATTGATGTGTGCTCTGTGGATCAGTCTCTGTATTGATGTGTGCTCTGTGGATCAGTCTCTGTATTGATGTGTGCTCTGTGGATCAGTCTCTGTATTGATGTGTGCTCTGTGGATCAGTCTCTGTATTGATGTGTGCTCTGTGGATCAGTCTCTGTATTGATGTGTGCTCTGTGGATCAGTCTCTGTATTGATGTGTGCTCTGTGGATCAGTCTCTGTATTGATGTGTGCTCTGTGGATCAGTCTCTGTATTGATGTGTGCTCTGTGGATCAGTCTCTGTATTGATGTGTGCTCTGTGGATCAGTCTCTGTATTGATGTGTGCTCTGTGGATCAGTCTCTGTATTGATGTGTGCTCTGTGGATCAGTCTCTGTATTGATGTGTGCTCTGTGGATCAGTCTCTGTATTGATGTGTGCTCTGTGGATCAGTCTCTGTATTGATGTGTGCTCTGTGGATCAGTCTCTGTATTGATGTGTGCTCTGTGGATCAGTCTCTGTATTGATGTGTGCTCTGTGGATCAGTCTCTGTATTGATGTGTGCTCTGTGGATCAGTCTCTGTATTGATGTGTGCTCTGTGGATCAGTCTCTGTATTGATGTGTGCTCTGTGGATCAGTCTCTGTATTGATGTGTGCTCTGTGGATCAGTCTCTGTATTGATGTGTGCTCTGTGGATCAGTCTCTGTATTGATGTGTGCTCTGTGGATCAGTCTCTGTATTGATGTGTGCTCTGTGGATCAGTCTCTGTATTGATGTGTGCTCTGTGGATCAGTCTCTGTATTGATGTGTGCTCTGTGGATCAGTCTCTGTATTGATGTGTGCTCTGTGGATCAGTCTCTGTATTGATGTGTGCTCTGTGGATCAGTCTCTGTATTGATGTGTGCTCTGTGGATCAGTCTCTGTATTGATGTGTGCTCTGTGGATCAGTCTCTGTATTGATGTGTGCTCTGTGGATCAGTCTCTGTATTGATGTGTGCTCTGTGGATCAGTCTCTGTATTGATGTGTGCTCTGTGGATCAGTCTCTGTATTGATGTGTGCTCTGTGGATCAGTCTCTGTATTGATGTGTGCTCTGTGGATCAGTCTCTGTATTGATGTGTGCTCTGTGGATCAGTCTCTGTATTGATGTGTGCTCTGTGGATCAGTCTCTGTATTGATGTGTGCTCTGTGGATCAGTCTCTGTATTGATGTGTGCTCTGTGGATCAGTCTCTGTATTGATGTGTGCTCTGTGGATCAGTCTCTGTATTGATGTGTGCTCTGTGGATCAGTCTCTGTATTGATGTGTGCTCTGTGGATCAGTCTCTGTATTGATGTGTGCTCTGTGGATCAGTCTCTGTATTGATGTGTGCTCTGTGGATCAGTCTCTGTATTGATGTGTGCTCTGTGGATCAGTCTCTGTATTGATGTGTGCTCTGTGGATCAGTCTCTGTATTGATGTGTGCTCTGTGGATCAGTCTCTGTATTGATGTGTGCTCTGTGGATCAGTCTCTGTATTGATGTGTGCTCTGTGGATCAGTCTCTGTATTGATGTGTGCTCTGTGGATCAGTCTCTGTATTGATGTGTGCTCTGTGGATCAGTCTCTGTATTGATGTGTGCTCTGTGGATCAGTCTCTGTATTGATGTGTGCTCTGTGGATCAGTCTCTGTATTGATGTGTGCTCTGTGGATCAGTCTCTGTATTGATGTGTGCTCTGTGGATCAGTCTCTGTATTGATGTGTGCTCTGTGGATCAGTCTCTGTATTGATGTGTGCTCTGTGGATCAGTCTCTGTATTGATGTGTGCTCTGTGGATCAGTCTCTGTATTGATGTGTGCTCTGTGGATCAGTCTCTGTATTGATGTGTGCTCTGTGGATCAGTCTCTGTATTGATGTGTGCTCTGTGGATCAGTCTCTGTATTGATGTGTGCTCTGTGGATCAGTCTCTGTATTGATGTGTGCTCTGTGGATCAGTCTCTGTATTGATGTGTGCTCTGTGGATCAGTCTCTGTATTGATGTGTGCTCTGTGGATCAGTCTCTGTATTGATGTGTGCTCTGTGGATCAGTCTCTGTATTGATGTGTGCTCTGTGGATCAGTCTCTGTATTGATGTGTGCTCTGTGGATCAGTCTCTGTATTGATGTGTGCTCTGTGGATCAGTCTCTGTATTGATGTGTGCTCTGTGGATCAGTCTCTGTATTGATGTGTGCTCTGTGGATCAGTCTCTGTATTGATGTGTGCTCTGTGGATCAGTCTCTGTATTGATGTGTGCTCTGTGGATCAGTCTCTGTATTGATGTGTGCTCTGTGGATCAGTCTCTGTATTGATGTGTGCTCTGTGGATCAGTCTCTGTATTGATGTGTGCTCTGTGGATCAGTCTCTGTATTGATGTGTGCTCTGTGGATCAGTCTCTGTATTGATGTGTGCTCTGTGGATCAGTCTCTGTATTGATGTGTGCTCTGTGGATCAGTCTCTGTATTGATGTGTGCTCTGTGGATCAGTCTCTGTATTGATGTGTGCTCTGTGGATCAGTCTCTGTATTGATGTGTGCTCTGTGGATCAGTCTCTGTATTGATGTGTGCTCTGTGGATCAGTCTCTGTATTGATGTGTGCTCTGTGGATCAGTCTCTGTATTGATGTGTGCTCTGTGGATCAGTCTCTGTATTGATGTGTGCTCTGTGGATCAGTCTCTGTATTGATGTGTGCTCTGTGGATCAGTCTCTGTATTGATGTGTGCTCTGTGGATCAGTCTCTGTATTGATGTGTGCTCTGTGGATCAGTCTCTGTATTGATGTGTGCTCTGTGGATCAGTCTCTGTATTGATGTGTGCTCTGTGGATCAGTCTCTGTATTGATGTGTGCTCTGTGGATCAGTCTCTGTATTGATGTGTGCTCTGTGGATCAGTCTCTGTATTGATGTGTGCTCTGTGGATCAGTCTCTGTATTGATGTGTGCTCTGTGGATCAGTCTCTGTATTGATGTGTGCTCTGTGGATCAGTCTCTGTATTGATGTGTGCTCTGTGGATCAGTCTCTGTATTGATGTGTGCTCTGTGGATCAGTCTCTGTATTGATGTGTGCTCTGTGGATCAGTCTCTGTATTGATGTGTGCTCTGTGGATCAGTCTCTGTATTGATGTGTGCTCTGTGGATCAGTCTCTGTATTGATGTGTGCTCTGTGGATCAGTCTCTGTATTGATGTGTGCTCTGTGGATCAGTCTCTGTATTGATGTGTGCTCTGTGGATCAGTCTCTGTATTGATGTGTGCTCTGTGGATCAGTCTCTGTATTGATGTGTGCTCTGTGGATCAGTCTCTGTATTGATGTGTGCTCTGTGGATCAGTCTCTGTATTGATGTGTGCTCTGTGGATCAGTCTCTGTATTGATGTGTGCTCTGTGGATCAGTCTCTGTATTGATGTGTGCTCTGTGGATCAGTCTCTGTATTGATGTGTGCTCTGTGGATCAGTCTCTGTATTGATGTGTGCTCTGTGGATCAGTCTCTGTATTGATGTGTGCTCTGTGGATCAGTCTCTGTATTGATGTGTGCTCTGTGGATCAGTCTCTGTATTGATGTGTGCTCTGTGGATCAGTCTCTGTATTGATGTGTGCTCTGTGGATCAGTCTCTGTATTGATGTGTGCTCTGTGGATCAGTCTCTGTATTGATGTGTGCTCTGTGGATCAGTCTCTGTATTGATGTGTGCTCTGTGGATCAGTCTCTGTATTGATGTGTGCTCTGTGGATCAGTCTCTGTATTGATGTGTGCTCTGTGGATCAGTCTCTGTATTGATGTGTGCTCTGTGGATCAGTCTCTGTATTGATGTGTGCTCTGTGGATCAGTCTCTGTATTGATGTGTGCTCTGTGGATCAGTCTCTGTATTGATGTGTGCTCTGTGGATCAGTCTCTGTATTGATGTGTGCTCTGTGGATCAGTCTCTGTATTGATGTGTGCTCTGTGGATCAGTCTCTGTATTGATGTGTGCTCTGTGGATCAGTCTCTGTATTGATGTGTGCTCTGTGGATCAGTCTCTGTATTGATGTGTGCTCTGTGGATCAGTCTCTGTATTGATGTGTGCTCTGTGGATCAGTCTCTGTATTGATGTGTGCTCTGTGGATCAGTCTCTGTATTGATGTGTGCTCTGTGGATCAGTCTCTGTATTGATGTGTGCTCTGTGGATCAGTCTCTGTATTGATGTGTGCTCTGTGGATCAGTCTCTGTATTGATGTGTGCTCTGTGGATCAGTCTCTGTATTGATGTGTGCTCTGTGGATCAGTCTCTGTATTGATGTGTGCTCTGTGGATCAGTCTCTGTATTGATGTGTGCTCTGTGGATCAGTCTCTGTATTGATGTGTGCTCTGTGGATCAGTCTCTGTATTGATGTGTGCTCTGTGGATCAGTCTCTGTATTGATGTGTGCTCTGTGGATCAGTCTCTGTATTGATGTGTGCTCTGTGGATCAGTCTCTGTATTGATGTGTGCTCTGTGGATCAGTCTCTGTATTGATGTGTGCTCTGTGGATCAGTCTCTGTATTGATGTGTGCTCTGTGGATCAGTCTCTGTATTGATGTGTGCTCTGTGGATCAGTCTCTGTATTGATGTGTGCTCTGTGGATCAGTCTCTGTATTGATGTGTGCTCTGTGGATCAGTCTCTGTATTGATGTGTGCTCTGTGGATCAGTCTCTGTATTGATGTGTGCTCTGTGGATCAGTCTCTGTATTGATGTGTGCTCTGTGGATCAGTCTCTGTATTGATGTGTGCTCTGTGGATCAGTCTCTGTATTGATGTGTGCTCTGTGGATCAGTCTCTGTATTGATGTGTGCTCTGTGGATCAGTCTCTGTATTGATGTGTGCTCTGTGGATCAGTCTCTGTATTGATGTGTGCTCTGTGGATCAGTCTCTGTATTGATGTGTGCTCTGTGGATCAGTCTCTGTATTGATGTGTGCTCTGTGGATCAGTCTCTGTATTGATGTGTGCTCTGTGGATCAGTCTCTGTATTGATGTGTGCTCTGTGGATCAGTCTCTGTATTGATGTGTGCTCTGTGGATCAGTCTCTGTATTGATGTGTGCTCTGTGGATCAGTCTCTGTATTGATGTGTGCTCTGTGGATCAGTCTCTGTATTGATGTGTGCTCTGTGGATCAGTCTCTGTATTGATGTGTGCTCTGTGGATCAGTCTCTGTATTGATGTGTGCTCTGTGGATCAGTCTCTGTATTGATGTGTGCTCTGTGGATCAGTCTCTGTATTGATGTGTGCTCTGTGGATCAGTCTCTGTATTGATGTGTGCTCTGTGGATCAGTCTCTGTATTGATGTGTGCTCTGTGGATCAGTCTCTGTATTGATGTGTGCTCTGTGGATCAGTCTCTGTATTGATGTGTGCTCTGTGGATCAGTCTCTGTATTGATGTGTGCTCTGTGGATCAGTCTCTGTATTGATGTGTGCTCTGTGGATCAGTCTCTGTATTGATGTGTGCTCTGTGGATCAGTCTCTGTATTGATGTGTGCTCTGTGGATCAGTCTCTGTATTGATGTGTGCTCTGTGGATCAGTCTCTGTATTGATGTGTGCTCTGTGGATCAGTCTCTGTATTGATGTGTGCTCTGTGGATCAGTCTCTGTATTGATGTGTGCTCTGTGGATCAGTCTCTGTATTGATGTGTGCTCTGTGGATCAGTCTCTGTATTGATGTGTGCTCTGTGGATCAGTCTCTGTATTGATGTGTGCTCTGTGGATCAGTCTCTGTATTGATGTGTGCTCTGTGGATCAGTCTCTGTATTGATGTGTGCTCTGTGGATCAGTCTCTGTATTGATGTGTGCTCTGTGGATCAGTCTCTGTATTGATGTGTGCTCTGTGGATCAGTCTCTGTATTGATGTGTGCTCTGTGGATCAGTCTCTGTATTGATGTGTGCTCTGTGGATCAGTCTCTGTATTGATGTGTGCTCTGTGGATCAGTCTCTGTATTGATGTGTGCTCTGTGGATCAGTCTCTGTATTGATGTGTGCTCTGTGGATCAGTCTCTGTATTGATGTGTGCTCTGTGGATCAGTCTCTGTATTGATGTGTGCTCTGTGGATCAGTCTCTGTATTGATGTGTGCTCTGTGGATCAGTCTCTGTATTGATGTGTGCTCTGTGGATCAGTCTCTGTATTGATGTGTGCTCTGTGGATCAGTCTCTGTATTGATGTGTGCTCTGTGGATCAGTCTCTGTATTGATGTGTGCTCTGTGGATCAGTCTCTGTATTGATGTGTGCTCTGTGGATCAGTCTCTGTATTGATGTGTGCTCTGTGGATCAGTCTCTGTATTGATGTGTGCTCTGTGGATCAGTCTCTGTATTGATGTGTGCTCTGTGGATCAGTCTCTGTATTGATGTGTGCTCTGTGGATCAGTCTCTGTATTGATGTGTGCTCTGTGGATCAGTCTCTGTATTGATGTGTGCTCTGTGGATCAGTCTCTGTATTGATGTGTGCTCTGTGGATCAGTCTCTGTATTGATGTGTGCTCTGTGGATCAGTCTCTGTATTGATGTGTGCTCTGTGGATCAGTCTCTGTATTGATGTGTGCTCTGTGGATCAGTCTCTGTATTGATGTGTGCTCTGTGGATCAGTCTCTGTATTGATGTGTGCTCTGTGGATCAGTCTCTGTATTGATGTGTGCTCTGTGGATCAGTCTCTGTATTGATGTGTGCTCTGTGGATCAGTCTCTGTATTGATGTGTGCTCTGTGGATCAGTCTCTGTATTGATGTGTGCTCTGTGGATCAGTCTCTGTATTGATGTGTGCTCTGTGGATCAGTCTCTGTATTGATGTGTGCTCTGTGGATCAGTCTCTGTATTGATGTGTGCTCTGTGGATCAGTCTCTGTATTGATGTGTGCTCTGTGGATCAGTCTCTGTATTGATGTGTGCTCTGTGGATCAGTCTCTGTATTGATGTGTGCTCTGTGGATCAGTCTCTGTATTGATGTGTGCTCTGTGGATCAGTCTCTGTATTGATGTGTGCTCTGTGGATCAGTCTCTGTATTGATGTGTGCTCTGTGGATCAGTCTCTGTATTGATGTGTGCTCTGTGGATCAGTCTCTGTATTGATGTGTGCTCTGTGGATCAGTCTCTGTATTGATGTGTGCTCTGTGGATCAGTCTCTGTATTGATGTGTGCTCTGTGGATCAGTCTCTGTATTGATGTGTGCTCTGTGGATCAGTCTCTGTATTGATGTGTGCTCTGTGGATCAGTCTCTGTATTGATGTGTGCTCTGTGGATCAGTCTCTGTATTGATGTGTGCTCTGTGGATCAGTCTCTGTATTGATGTGTGCTCTGTGGATCAGTCTCTGTATTGATGTGTGCTCTGTGGATCAGTCTCTGTATTGATGTGTGCTCTGTGGATCAGTCTCTGTATTGATGTGTGCTCTGTGGATCAGTCTCTGTATTGATGTGTGCTCTGTGGATCAGTCTCTGTATTGATGTGTGCTCTGTGGATCAGTCTCTGTATTGATGTGTGCTCTGTGGATCAGTCTCTGTATTGATGTGTGCTCTGTGGATCAGTCTCTGTATTGATGTGTGCTCTGTGGATCAGTCTCTGTATTGATGTGTGCTCTGTGGATCAGTCTCTGTATTGATGTGTGCTCTGTGGATCAGTCTCTGTATTGATGTGTGCTCTGTGGATCAGTCTCTGTATTGATGTGTGCTCTGTGGATCAGTCTCTGTATTGATGTGTGCTCTGTGGATCAGTCTCTGTATTGATGTGTGCTCTGTGGATCAGTCTCTGTATTGATGTGTGCTCTGTGGATCAGTCTCTGTATTGATGTGTGCTCTGTGGATCAGTCTCTGTATTGATGTGTGCTCTGTGGATCAGTCTCTGTATTGATGTGTGCTCTGTGGATCAGTCTCTGTATTGATGTGTGCTCTGTGGATCAGTCTCTGTATTGATGTGTGCTCTGTGGATCAGTCTCTGTATTGATGTGTGCTCTGTGGATCAGTCTCTGTATTGATGTGTGCTCTGTGGATCAGTCTCTGTATTGATGTGTGCTCTGTGGATCAGTCTCTGTATTGATGTGTGCTCTGTGGATCAGTCTCTGTATTGATGTGTGCTCTGTGGATCAGTCTCTGTATTGATGTGTGCTCTGTGGATCAGTCTCTGTATTGATGTGTGCTCTGTGGATCAGTCTCTGTATTGATGTGTGCTCTGTGGATCAGTCTCTGTATTGATGTGTGCTCTGTGGATCAGTCTCTGTATTGATGTGTGCTCTGTGGATCAGTCTCTGTATTGATGTGTGCTCTGTGGATCAGTCTCTGTATTGATGTGTGCTCTGTGGATCAGTCTCTGTATTGATGTGTGCTCTGTGGATCAGTCTCTGTATTGATGTGTGCTCTGTGGATCAGTCTCTGTATTGATGTGTGCTCTGTGGATCAGTCTCTGTATTGATGTGTGCTCTGTGGATCAGTCTCTGTATTGATGTGTGCTCTGTGGATCAGTCTCTGTATTGATGTGTGCTCTGTGGATCAGTCTCTGTATTGATGTGTGCTCTGTGGATCAGTCTCTGTATTGATGTGTGCTCTGTGGATCAGTCTCTGTATTGATGTGTGCTCTGTGGATCAGTCTCTGTATTGATGTGTGCTCTGTGGATCAGTCTCTGTATTGATGTGTGCTCTGTGGATCAGTCTCTGTATTGATGTGTGCTCTGTGGATCAGTCTCTGTATTGATGTGTGCTCTGTGGATCAGTCTCTGTATTGATGTGTGCTCTGTGGATCAGTCTCTGTATTGATGTGTGCTCTGTGGATCAGTCTCTGTATTGATGTGTGCTCTGTGGATCAGTCTCTGTATTGATGTGTGCTCTGTGGATCAGTCTCTGTATTGATGTGTGCTCTGTGGATCAGTCTCTGTATTGATGTGTGCTCTGTGGATCAGTCTCTGTATTGATGTGTGCTCTGTGGATCAGTCTCTGTATTGATGTGTGCTCTGTGGATCAGTCTCTGTATTGATGTGTGCTCTGTGGATCAGTCTCTGTATTGATGTGTGCTCTGTGGATCAGTCTCTGTATTGATGTGTGCTCTGTGGATCAGTCTCTGTATTGATGTGTGCTCTGTGGATCAGTCTCTGTATTGATGTGTGCTCTGTGGATCAGTCTCTGTATTGATGTGTGCTCTGTGGATCAGTCTCTGTATTGATGTGTGCTCTGTGGATCAGTCTCTGTATTGATGTGTGCTCTGTGGATCAGTCTCTGTATTGATGTGTGCTCTGTGGATCAGTCTCTGTATTGATGTGTGCTCTGTGGATCAGTCTCTGTATTGATGTGTGCTCTGTGGATCAGTCTCTGTATTGATGTGTGCTCTGTGGATCAGTCTCTGTATTGATGTGTGCTCTGTGGATCAGTCTCTGTATTGATGTGTGCTCTGTGGATCAGTCTCTGTATTGATGTGTGCTCTGTGGATCAGTCTCTGTATTGATGTGTGCTCTGTGGATCAGTCTCTGTATTGATGTGTGCTCTGTGGATCAGTCTCTGTATTGATGTGTGCTCTGTGGATCAGTCTCTGTATTGATGTGTGCTCTGTGGATCAGTCTCTGTATTGATGTGTGCTCTGTGGATCAGTCTCTGTATTGATGTGTGCTCTGTGGATCAGTCTCTGTATTGATGTGTGCTCTGTGGATCAGTCTCTGTATTGATGTGTGCTCTGTGGATCAGTCTCTGTATTGATGTGTGCTCTGTGGATCAGTCTCTGTATTGATGTGTGCTCTGTGGATCAGTCTCTGTATTGATGTGTGCTCTGTGGATCAGTCTCTGTATTGATGTGTGCTCTGTGGATCAGTCTCTGTATTGATGTGTGCTCTGTGGATCAGTCTCTGTATTGATGTGTGCTCTGTGGATCAGTCTCTGTATTGATGTGTGCTCTGTGGATCAGTCTCTGTATTGATGTGTGCTCTGTGGATCAGTCTCTGTATTGATGTGTGCTCTGTGGATCAGTCTCTGTATTGATGTGTGCTCTGTGGATCAGTCTCTGTATTGATGTGTGCTCTGTGGATCAGTCTCTGTATTGATGTGTGCTCTGTGGATCAGTCTCTGTATTGATGTGTGCTCTGTGGATCAGTCTCTGTATTGATGTGTGCTCTGTGGATCAGTCTCTGTATTGATGTGTGCTCTGTGGATCAGTCTCTGTATTGATGTGTGCTCTGTGGATCAGTCTCTGTATTGATGTGTGCTCTGTGGATCAGTCTCTGTATTGATGTGTGCTCTGTGGATCAGTCTCTGTATTGATGTGTGCTCTGTGGATCAGTCTCTGTATTGATGTGTGCTCTGTGGATCAGTCTCTGTATTGATGTGTGCTCTGTGGATCAGTCTCTGTATTGATGTGTGCTCTGTGGATCAGTCTCTGTATTGATGTGTGCTCTGTGGATCAGTCTCTGTATTGATGTGTGCTCTGTGGATCAGTCTCTGTATTGATGTGTGCTCTGTGGATCAGTCTCTGTATTGATGTGTGCTCTGTGGATCAGTCTCTGTATTGATGTGTGCTCTGTGGATCAGTCTCTGTATTGATGTGTGCTCTGTGGATCAGTCTCTGTATTGATGTGTGCTCTGTGGATCAGTCTCTGTATTGATGTGTGCTCTGTGGATCAGTCTCTGTATTGATGTGTGCTCTGTGGATCAGTCTCTGTATTGATGTGTGCTCTGTGGATCAGTCTCTGTATTGATGTGTGCTCTGTGGATCAGTCTCTGTATTGATGTGTGCTCTGTGGATCAGTCTCTGTATTGATGTGTGCTCTGTGGATCAGTCTCTGTATTGATGTGTGCTCTGTGGATCAGTCTCTGTATTGATGTGTGCTCTGTGGATCAGTCTCTGTATTGATGTGTGCTCTGTGGATCAGTCTCTGTATTGATGTGTGCTCTGTGGATCAGTCTCTGTATTGATGTGTGCTCTGTGGATCAGTCTCTGTATTGATGTGTGCTCTGTGGATCAGTCTCTGTATTGATGTGTGCTCTGTGGATCAGTCTCTGTATTGATGTGTGCTCTGTGGATCAGTCTCTGTATTGATGTGTGCTCTGTGGATCAGTCTCTGTATTGATGTGTGCTCTGTGGATCAGTCTCTGTATTGATGTGTGCTCTGTGGATCAGTCTCTGTATTGATGTGTGCTCTGTGGATCAGTCTCTGTATTGATGTGTGCTCTGTGGATCAGTCTCTGTATTGATGTGTGCTCTGTGGATCAGTCTCTGTATTGATGTGTGCTCTGTGGATCAGTCTCTGTATTGATGTGTGCTCTGTGGATCAGTCTCTGTATTGATGTGTGCTCTGTGGATCAGTCTCTGTATTGATGTGTGCTCTGTGGATCAGTCTCTGTATTGATGTGTGCTCTGTGGATCAGTCTCTGTATTGATGTGTGCTCTGTGGATCAGTCTCTGTATTGATGTGTGCTCTGTGGATCAGTCTCTGTATTGATGTGTGCTCTGTGGATCAGTCTCTGTATTGATGTGTGCTCTGTGGATCAGTCTCTGTATTGATGTGTGCTCTGTGGATCAGTCTCTGTATTGATGTGTGCTCTGTGGATCAGTCTCTGTATTGATGTGTGCTCTGTGGATCAGTCTCTGTATTGATGTGTGCTCTGTGGATCAGTCTCTGTATTGATGTGTGCTCTGTGGATCAGTCTCTGTATTGATGTGTGCTCTGTGGATCAGTCTCTGTATTGATGTGTGCTCTGTGGATCAGTCTCTGTATTGATGTGTGCTCTGTGGATCAGTCTCTGTATTGATGTGTGCTCTGTGGATCAGTCTCTGTATTGATGTGTGCTCTGTGGATCAGTCTCTGTATTGATGTGTGCTCTGTGGATCAGTCTCTGTATTGATGTGTGCTCTGTGGATCAGTCTCTGTATTGATGTGTGCTCTGTGGATCAGTCTCTGTATTGATGTGTGCTCTGTGGATCAGTCTCTGTATTGATGTGTGCTCTGTGGATCAGTCTCTGTATTGATGTGTGCTCTGTGGATCAGTCTCTGTATTGATGTGTGCTCTGTGGATCAGTCTCTGTATTGATGTGTGCTCTGTGGATCAGTCTCTGTATTGATGTGTGCTCTGTGGATCAGTCTCTGTATTGATGTGTGCTCTGTGGATCAGTCTCTGTATTGATGTGTGCTCTGTGGATCAGTCTCTGTATTGATGTGTGCTCTGTGGATCAGTCTCTGTATTGATGTGTGCTCTGTGGATCAGTCTCTGTATTGATGTGTGCTCTGTGGATCAGTCTCTGTATTGATGTGTGCTCTGTGGATCAGTCTCTGTATTGATGTGTGCTCTGTGGATCAGTCTCTGTATTGATGTGTGCTCTGTGGATCAGTCTCTGTATTGATGTGTGCTCTGTGGATCAGTCTCTGTATTGATGTGTGCTCTGTGGATCAGTCTCTGTATTGATGTGTGCTCTGTGGATCAGTCTCTGTATTGATGTGTGCTCTGTGGATCAGTCTCTGTATTGATGTGTGCTCTGTGGATCAGTCTCTGTATTGATGTGTGCTCTGTGGATCAGTCTCTGTATTGATGTGTGCTCTGTGGATCAGTCTCTGTATTGATGTGTGCTCTGTGGATCAGTCTCTGTATTGATGTGTGCTCTGTGGATCAGTCTCTGTATTGATGTGTGCTCTGTGGATCAGTCTCTGTATTGATGTGTGCTCTGTGGATCAGTCTCTGTATTGATGTGTGCTCTGTGGATCAGTCTCTGTATTGATGTGTGCTCTGTGGATCAGTCTCTGTATTGATGTGTGCTCTGTGGATCAGTCTCTGTATTGATGTGTGCTCTGTGGATCAGTCTCTGTATTGATGTGTGCTCTGTGGATCAGTCTCTGTATTGATGTGTGCTCTGTGGATCAGTCTCTGTATTGATGTGTGCTCTGTGGATCAGTCTCTGTATTGATGTGTGCTCTGTGGATCAGTCTCTGTATTGATGTGTGCTCTGTGGATCAGTCTCTGTATTGATGTGTGCTCTGTGGATCAGTCTCTGTATTGATGTGTGCTCTGTGGATCAGTCTCTGTATTGATGTGTGCTCTGTGGATCAGTCTCTGTATTGATGTGTGCTCTGTGGATCAGTCTCTGTATTGATGTGTGCTCTGTGGATCAGTCTCTGTATTGATGTGTGCTCTGTGGATCAGTCTCTGTATTGATGTGTGCTCTGTGGATCAGTCTCTGTATTGATGTGTGCTCTGTGGATCAGTCTCTGTATTGATGTGTGCTCTGTGGATCAGTCTCTGTATTGATGTGTGCTCTGTGGATCAGTCTCTGTATTGATGTGTGCTCTGTGGATCAGTCTCTGTATTGATGTGTGCTCTGTGGATCAGTCTCTGTATTGATGTGTGCTCTGTGGATCAGTCTCTGTATTGATGTGTGCTCTGTGGATCAGTCTCTGTATTGATGTGTGCTCTGTGGATCAGTCTCTGTATTGATGTGTGCTCTGTGGATCAGTCTCTGTATTGATGTGTGCTCTGTGGATCAGTCTCTGTATTGATGTGTGCTCTGTGGATCAGTCTCTGTATTGATGTGTGCTCTGTGGATCAGTCTCTGTATTGATGTGTGCTCTGTGGATCAGTCTCTGTATTGATGTGTGCTCTGTGGATCAGTCTCTGTATTGATGTGTGCTCTGTGGATCAGTCTCTGTATTGATGTGTGCTCTGTGGATCAGTCTCTGTATTGATGTGTGCTCTGTGGATCAGTCTCTGTATTGATGTGTGCTCTGTGGATCAGTCTCTGTATTGATGTGTGCTCTGTGGATCAGTCTCTGTATTGATGTGTGCTCTGTGGATCAGTCTCTGTATTGATGTGTGCTCTGTGGATCAGTCTCTGTATTGATGTGTGCTCTGTGGATCAGTCTCTGTATTGATGTGTGCTCTGTGGATCAGTCTCTGTATTGATGTGTGCTCTGTGGATCAGTCTCTGTATTGATGTGTGCTCTGTGGATCAGTCTCTGTATTGATGTGTGCTCTGTGGATCAGTCTCTGTATTGATGTGTGCTCTGTGGATCAGTCTCTGTATTGATGTGTGCTCTGTGGATCAGTCTCTGTATTGATGTGTGCTCTGTGGATCAGTCTCTGTATTGATGTGTGCTCTGTGGATCAGTCTCTGTATTGATGTGTGCTCTGTGGATCAGTCTCTGTATTGATGTGTGCTCTGTGGATCAGTCTCTGTATTGATGTGTGCTCTGTGGATCAGTCTCTGTATTGATGTGTGCTCTGTGGATCAGTCTCTGTATTGATGTGTGCTCTGTGGATCAGTCTCTGTATTGATGTGTGCTCTGTGGATCAGTCTCTGTATTGATGTGTGCTCTGTGGATCAGTCTCTGTATTGATGTGTGCTCTGTGGATCAGTCTCTGTATTGATGTGTGCTCTGTGGATCAGTCTCTGTATTGATGTGTGCTCTGTGGATCAGTCTCTGTATTGATGTGTGCTCTGTGGATCAGTCTCTGTATTGATGTGTGCTCTGTGGATCAGTCTCTGTATTGATGTGTGCTCTGTGGATCAGTCTCTGTATTGATGTGTGCTCTGTGGATCAGTCTCTGTATTGATGTGTGCTCTGTGGATCAGTCTCTGTATTGATGTGTGCTCTGTGGATCAGTCTCTGTATTGATGTGTGCTCTGTGGATCAGTCTCTGTATTGATGTGTGCTCTGTGGATCAGTCTCTGTATTGATGTGTGCTCTGTGGATCAGTCTCTGTATTGATGTGTGCTCTGTGGATCAGTCTCTGTATTGATGTGTGCTCTGTGGATCAGTCTCTGTATTGATGTGTGCTCTGTGGATCAGTCTCTGTATTGATGTGTGCTCTGTGGATCAGTCTCTGTATTGATGTGTGCTCTGTGGATCAGTCTCTGTATTGATGTGTGCTCTGTGGATCAGTCTCTGTATTGATGTGTGCTCTGTGGATCAGTCTCTGTATTGATGTGTGCTCTGTGGATCAGTCTCTGTATTGATGTGTGCTCTGTGGATCAGTCTCTGTATTGATGTGTGCTCTGTGGATCAGTCTCTGTATTGATGTGTGCTCTGTGGATCAGTCTCTGTATTGATGTGTGCTCTGTGGATCAGTCTCTGTATTGATGTGTGCTCTGTGGATCAGTCTCTGTATTGATGTGTGCTCTGTGGATCAGTCTCTGTATTGATGTGTGCTCTGTGGATCAGTCTCTGTATTGATGTGTGCTCTGTGGATCAGTCTCTGTATTGATGTGTGCTCTGTGGATCAGTCTCTGTATTGATGTGTGCTCTGTGGATCAGTCTCTGTATTGATGTGTGCTCTGTGGATCAGTCTCTGTATTGATGTGTGCTCTGTGGATCAGTCTCTGTATTGATGTGTGCTCTGTGGATCAGTCTCTGTATTGATGTGTGCTCTGTGGATCAGTCTCTGTATTGATGTGTGCTCTGTGGATCAGTCTCTGTATTGATGTGTGCTCTGTGGATCAGTCTCTGTATTGATGTGTGCTCTGTGGATCAGTCTCTGTATTGATGTGTGCTCTGTGGATCAGTCTCTGTATTGATGTGTGCTCTGTGGATCAGTCTCTGTATTGATGTGTGCTCTGTGGATCAGTCTCTGTATTGATGTGTGCTCTGTGGATCAGTCTCTGTATTGATGTGTGCTCTGTGGATCAGTCTCTGTATTGATGTGTGCTCTGTGGATCAGTCTCTGTATTGATGTGTGCTCTGTGGATCAGTCTCTGTATTGATGTGTGCTCTGTGGATCAGTCTCTGTATTGATGTGTGCTCTGTGGATCAGTCTCTGTATTGATGTGTGCTCTGTGGATCAGTCTCTGTATTGATGTGTGCTCTGTGGATCAGTCTCTGTATTGATGTGTGCTCTGTGGATCAGTCTCTGTATTGATGTGTGCTCTGTGGATCAGTCTCTGTATTGATGTGTGCTCTGTGGATCAGTCTCTGTATTGATGTGTGCTCTGTGGATCAGTCTCTGTATTGATGTGTGCTCTGTGGATCAGTCTCTGTATTGATGTGTGCTCTGTGGATCAGTCTCTGTATTGATGTGTGCTCTGTGGATCAGTCTCTGTATTGATGTGTGCTCTGTGGATCAGTCTCTGTATTGATGTGTGCTCTGTGGATCAGTCTCTGTATTGATGTGTGCTCTGTGGATCAGTCTCTGTATTGATGTGTGCTCTGTGGATCAGTCTCTGTATTGATGTGTGCTCTGTGGATCAGTCTCTGTATTGATGTGTGCTCTGTGGATCAGTCTCTGTATTGATGTGTGCTCTGTGGATCAGTCTCTGTATTGATGTGTGCTCTGTGGATCAGTCTCTGTATTGATGTGTGCTCTGTGGATCAGTCTCTGTATTGATGTGTGCTCTGTGGATCAGTCTCTGTATTGATGTGTGCTCTGTGGATCAGTCTCTGTATTGATGTGTGCTCTGTGGATCAGTCTCTGTATTGATGTGTGCTCTGTGGATCAGTCTCTGTATTGATGTGTGCTCTGTGGATCAGTCTCTGTATTGATGTGTGCTCTGTGGATCAGTCTCTGTATTGATGTGTGCTCTGTGGATCAGTCTCTGTATTGATGTGTGCTCTGTGGATCAGTCTCTGTATTGATGTGTGCTCTGTGGATCAGTCTCTGTATTGATGTGTGCTCTGTGGATCAGTCTCTGTATTGATGTGTGCTCTGTGGATCAGTCTCTGTATTGATGTGTGCTCTGTGGATCAGTCTCTGTATTGATGTGTGCTCTGTGGATCAGTCTCTGTATTGATGTGTGCTCTGTGGATCAGTCTCTGTATTGATGTGTGCTCTGTGGATCAGTCTCTGTATTGATGTGTGCTCTGTGGATCAGTCTCTGTATTGATGTGTGCTCTGTGGATCAGTCTCTGTATTGATGTGTGCTCTGTGGATCAGTCTCTGTATTGATGTGTGCTCTGTGGATCAGTCTCTGTATTGATGTGTGCTCTGTGGATCAGTCTCTGTATTGATGTGTGCTCTGTGGATCAGTCTCTGTATTGATGTGTGCTCTGTGGATCAGTCTCTGTATTGATGTGTGCTCTGTGGATCAGTCTCTGTATTGATGTGTGCTCTGTGGATCAGTCTCTGTATTGATGTGTGCTCTGTGGATCAGTCTCTGTATTGATGTGTGCTCTGTGGATCAGTCTCTGTATTGATGTGTGCTCTGTGGATCAGTCTCTGTATTGATGTGTGCTCTGTGGATCAGTCTCTGTATTGATGTGTGCTCTGTGGATCAGTCTCTGTATTGATGTGTGCTCTGTGGATCAGTCTCTGTATTGATGTGTGCTCTGTGGATCAGTCTCTGTATTGATGTGTGCTCTGTGGATCAGTCTCTGTATTGATGTGTGCTCTGTGGATCAGTCTCTGTATTGATGTGTGCTCTGTGGATCAGTCTCTGTATTGATGTGTGCTCTGTGGATCAGTCTCTGTATTGATGTGTGCTCTGTGGATCAGTCTCTGTATTGATGTGTGCTCTGTGGATCAGTCTCTGTATTGATGTGTGCTCTGTGGATCAGTCTCTGTATTGATGTGTGCTCTGTGGATCAGTCTCTGTATTGATGTGTGCTCTGTGGATCAGTCTCTGTATTGATGTGTGCTCTGTGGATCAGTCTCTGTATTGATGTGTGCTCTGTGGATCAGTCTCTGTATTGATGTGTGCTCTGTGGATCAGTCTCTGTATTGATGTGTGCTCTGTGGATCAGTCTCTGTATTGATGTGTGCTCTGTGGATCAGTCTCTGTATTGATGTGTGCTCTGTGGATCAGTCTCTGTATTGATGTGTGCTCTGTGGATCAGTCTCTGTATTGATGTGTGCTCTGTGGATCAGTCTCTGTATTGATGTGTGCTCTGTGGATCAGTCTCTGTATTGATGTGTGCTCTGTGGATCAGTCTCTGTATTGATGTGTGCTCTGTGGATCAGTCTCTGTATTGATGTGTGCTCTGTGGATCAGTCTCTGTATTGATGTGTGCTCTGTGGATCAGTCTCTGTATTGATGTGTGCTCTGTGGATCAGTCTCTGTATTGATGTGTGCTCTGTGGATCAGTCTCTGTATTGATGTGTGCTCTGTGGATCAGTCTCTGTATTGATGTGTGCTCTGTGGATCAGTCTCTGTATTGATGTGTGCTCTGTGGATCAGTCTCTGTATTGATGTGTGCTCTGTGGATCAGTCTCTGTATTGATGTGTGCTCTGTGGATCAGTCTCTGTATTGATGTGTGCTCTGTGGATCAGTCTCTGTATTGATGTGTGCTCTGTGGATCAGTCTCTGTATTGATGTGTGCTCTGTGGATCAGTCTCTGTATTGATGTGTGCTCTGTGGATCAGTCTCTGTATTGATGTGTGCTCTGTGGATCAGTCTCTGTATTGATGTGTGCTCTGTGGATCAGTCTCTGTATTGATGTGTGCTCTGTGGATCAGTCTCTGTATTGATGTGTGCTCTGTGGATCAGTCTCTGTATTGATGTGTGCTCTGTGGATCAGTCTCTGTATTGATGTGTGCTCTGTGGATCAGTCTCTGTATTGATGTGTGCTCTGTGGATCAGTCTCTGTATTGATGTGTGCTCTGTGGATCAGTCTCTGTATTGATGTGTGCTCTGTGGATCAGTCTCTGTATTGATGTGTGCTCTGTGGATCAGTCTCTGTATTGATGTGTGCTCTGTGGATCAGTCTCTGTATTGATGTGTGCTCTGTGGATCAGTCTCTGTATTGATGTGTGCTCTGTGGATCAGTCTCTGTATTGATGTGTGCTCTGTGGATCAGTCTCTGTATTGATGTGTGCTCTGTGGATCAGTCTCTGTATTGATGTGTGCTCTGTGGATCAGTCTCTGTATTGATGTGTGCTCTGTGGATCAGTCTCTGTATTGATGTGTGCTCTGTGGATCAGTCTCTGTATTGATGTGTGCTCTGTGGATCAGTCTCTGTATTGATGTGTGCTCTGTGGATCAGTCTCTGTATTGATGTGTGCTCTGTGGATCAGTCTCTGTATTGATGTGTGCTCTGTGGATCAGTCTCTGTATTGATGTGTGCTCTGTGGATCAGTCTCTGTATTGATGTGTGCTCTGTGGATCAGTCTCTGTATTGATGTGTGCTCTGTGGATCAGTCTCTGTATTGATGTGTGCTCTGTGGATCAGTCTCTGTATTGATGTGTGCTCTGTGGATCAGTCTCTGTATTGATGTGTGCTCTGTGGATCAGTCTCTGTATTGATGTGTGCTCTGTGGATCAGTCTCTGTATTGATGTGTGCTCTGTGGATCAGTCTCTGTATTGATGTGTGCTCTGTGGATCAGTCTCTGTATTGATGTGTGCTCTGTGGATCAGTCTCTGTATTGATGTGTGCTCTGTGGATCAGTCTCTGTATTGATGTGTGCTCTGTGGATCAGTCTCTGTATTGATGTGTGCTCTGTGGATCAGTCTCTGTATTGATGTGTGCTCTGTGGATCAGTCTCTGTATTGATGTGTGCTCTGTGGATCAGTCTCTGTATTGATGTGTGCTCTGTGGATCAGTCTCTGTATTGATGTGTGCTCTGTGGATCAGTCTCTGTATTGATGTGTGCTCTGTGGATCAGTCTCTGTATTGATGTGTGCTCTGTGGATCAGTCTCTGTATTGATGTGTGCTCTGTGGATCAGTCTCTGTATTGATGTGTGCTCTGTGGATCAGTCTCTGTATTGATGTGTGCTCTGTGGATCAGTCTCTGTATTGATGTGTGCTCTGTGGATCAGTCTCTGTATTGATGTGTGCTCTGTGGATCAGTCTCTGTATTGATGTGTGCTCTGTGGATCAGTCTCTGTATTGATGTGTGCTCTGTGGATCAGTCTCTGTATTGATGTGTGCTCTGTGGATCAGTCTCTGTATTGATGTGTGCTCTGTGGATCAGTCTCTGTATTGATGTGTGCTCTGTGGATCAGTCTCTGTATTGATGTGTGCTCTGTGGATCAGTCTCTGTATTGATGTGTGCTCTGTGGATCAGTCTCTGTATTGATGTGTGCTCTGTGGATCAGTCTCTGTATTGATGTGTGCTCTGTGGATCAGTCTCTGTATTGATGTGTGCTCTGTGGATCAGTCTCTGTATTGATGTGTGCTCTGTGGATCAGTCTCTGTATTGATGTGTGCTCTGTGGATCAGTCTCTGTATTGATGTGTGCTCTGTGGATCAGTCTCTGTATTGATGTGTGCTCTGTGGATCAGTCTCTGTATTGATGTGTGCTCTGTGGATCAGTCTCTGTATTGATGTGTGCTCTGTGGATCAGTCTCTGTATTGATGTGTGCTCTGTGGATCAGTCTCTGTATTGATGTGTGCTCTGTGGATCAGTCTCTGTATTGATGTGTGCTCTGTGGATCAGTCTCTGTATTGATGTGTGCTCTGTGGATCAGTCTCTGTATTGATGTGTGCTCTGTGGATCAGTCTCTGTATTGATGTGTGCTCTGTGGATCAGTCTCTGTATTGATGTGTGCTCTGTGGATCAGTCTCTGTATTGATGTGTGCTCTGTGGATCAGTCTCTGTATTGATGTGTGCTCTGTGGATCAGTCTCTGTATTGATGTGTGCTCTGTGGATCAGTCTCTGTATTGATGTGTGCTCTGTGGATCAGTCTCTGTATTGATGTGTGCTCTGTGGATCAGTCTCTGTATTGATGTGTGCTCTGTGGATCAGTCTCTGTATTGATGTGTGCTCTGTGGATCAGTCTCTGTATTGATGTGTGCTCTGTGGATCAGTCTCTGTATTGATGTGTGCTCTGTGGATCAGTCTCTGTATTGATGTGTGCTCTGTGGATCAGTCTCTGTATTGATGTGTGCTCTGTGGATCAGTCTCTGTATTGATGTGTGCTCTGTGGATCAGTCTCTGTATTGATGTGTGCTCTGTGGATCAGTCTCTGTATTGATGTGTGCTCTGTGGATCAGTCTCTGTATTGATGTGTGCTCTGTGGATCAGTCTCTGTATTGATGTGTGCTCTGTGGATCAGTCTCTGTATTGATGTGTGCTCTGTGGATCAGTCTCTGTATTGATGTGTGCTCTGTGGATCAGTCTCTGTATTGATGTGTGCTCTGTGGATCAGTCTCTGTATTGATGTGTGCTCTGTGGATCAGTCTCTGTATTGATGTGTGCTCTGTGGATCAGTCTCTGTATTGATGTGTGCTCTGTGGATCAGTCTCTGTATTGATGTGTGCTCTGTGGATCAGTCTCTGTATTGATGTGTGCTCTGTGGATCAGTCTCTGTATTGATGTGTGCTCTGTGGATCAGTCTCTGTATTGATGTGTGCTCTGTGGATCAGTCTCTGTATTGATGTGTGCTCTGTGGATCAGTCTCTGTATTGATGTGTGCTCTGTGGATCAGTCTCTGTATTGATGTGTGCTCTGTGGATCAGTCTCTGTATTGATGTGTGCTCTGTGGATCAGTCTCTGTATTGATGTGTGCTCTGTGGATCAGTCTCTGTATTGATGTGTGCTCTGTGGATCAGTCTCTGTATTGATGTGTGCTCTGTGGATCAGTCTCTGTATTGATGTGTGCTCTGTGGATCAGTCTCTGTATTGATGTGTGCTCTGTGGATCAGTCTCTGTATTGATGTGTGCTCTGTGGATCAGTCTCTGTATTGATGTGTGCTCTGTGGATCAGTCTCTGTATTGATGTGTGCTCTGTGGATCAGTCTCTGTATTGATGTGTGCTCTGTGGATCAGTCTCTGTATTGATGTGTGCTCTGTGGATCAGTCTCTGTATTGATGTGTGCTCTGTGGATCAGTCTCTGTATTGATGTGTGCTCTGTGGATCAGTCTCTGTATTGATGTGTGCTCTGTGGATCAGTCTCTGTATTGATGTGTGCTCTGTGGATCAGTCTCTGTATTGATGTGTGCTCTGTGGATCAGTCTCTGTATTGATGTGTGCTCTGTGGATCAGTCTCTGTATTGATGTGTGCTCTGTGGATCAGTCTCTGTATTGATGTGTGCTCTGTGGATCAGTCTCTGTATTGATGTGTGCTCTGTGGATCAGTCTCTGTATTGATGTGTGCTCTGTGGATCAGTCTCTGTATTGATGTGTGCTCTGTGGATCAGTCTCTGTATTGATGTGTGCTCTGTGGATCAGTCTCTGTATTGATGTGTGCTCTGTGGATCAGTCTCTGTATTGATGTGTGCTCTGTGGATCAGTCTCTGTATTGATGTGTGCTCTGTGGATCAGTCTCTGTATTGATGTGTGCTCTGTGGATCAGTCTCTGTATTGATGTGTGCTCTGTGGATCAGTCTCTGTATTGATGTGTGCTCTGTGGATCAGTCTCTGTATTGATGTGTGCTCTGTGGATCAGTCTCTGTATTGATGTGTGCTCTGTGGATCAGTCTCTGTATTGATGTGTGCTCTGTGGATCAGTCTCTGTATTGATGTGTGCTCTGTGGATCAGTCTCTGTATTGATGTGTGCTCTGTGGATCAGTCTCTGTATTGATGTGTGCTCTGTGGATCAGTCTCTGTATTGATGTGTGCTCTGTGGATCAGTCTCTGTATTGATGTGTGCTCTGTGGATCAGTCTCTGTATTGATGTGTGCTCTGTGGATCAGTCTCTGTATTGATGTGTGCTCTGTGGATCAGTCTCTGTATTGATGTGTGCTCTGTGGATCAGTCTCTGTATTGATGTGTGCTCTGTGGATCAGTCTCTGTATTGATGTGTGCTCTGTGGATCAGTCTCTGTATTGATGTGTGCTCTGTGGATCAGTCTCTGTATTGATGTGTGCTCTGTGGATCAGTCTCTGTATTGATGTGTGCTCTGTGGATCAGTCTCTGTATTGATGTGTGCTCTGTGGATCAGTCTCTGTATTGATGTGTGCTCTGTGGATCAGTCTCTGTATTGATGTGTGCTCTGTGGATCAGTCTCTGTATTGATGTGTGCTCTGTGGATCAGTCTCTGTATTGATGTGTGCTCTGTGGATCAGTCTCTGTATTGATGTGTGCTCTGTGGATCAGTCTCTGTATTGATGTGTGCTCTGTGGATCAGTCTCTGTATTGATGTGTGCTCTGTGGATCAGTCTCTGTATTGATGTGTGCTCTGTGGATCAGTCTCTGTATTGATGTGTGCTCTGTGGATCAGTCTCTGTATTGATGTGTGCTCTGTGGATCAGTCTCTGTATTGATGTGTGCTCTGTGGATCAGTCTCTGTATTGATGTGTGCTCTGTGGATCAGTCTCTGTATTGATGTGTGCTCTGTGGATCAGTCTCTGTATTGATGTGTGCTCTGTGGATCAGTCTCTGTATTGATGTGTGCTCTGTGGATCAGTCTCTGTATTGATGTGTGCTCTGTGGATCAGTCTCTGTATTGATGTGTGCTCTGTGGATCAGTCTCTGTATTGATGTGTGCTCTGTGGATCAGTCTCTGTATTGATGTGTGCTCTGTGGATCAGTCTCTGTATTGATGTGTGCTCTGTGGATCAGTCTCTGTATTGATGTGTGCTCTGTGGATCAGTCTCTGTATTGATGTGTGCTCTGTGGATCAGTCTCTGTATTGATGTGTGCTCTGTGGATCAGTCTCTGTATTGATGTGTGCTCTGTGGATCAGTCTCTGTATTGATGTGTGCTCTGTGGATCAGTCTCTGTATTGATGTGTGCTCTGTGGATCAGTCTCTGTATTGATGTGTGCTCTGTGGATCAGTCTCTGTATTGATGTGTGCTCTGTGGATCAGTCTCTGTATTGATGTGTGCTCTGTGGATCAGTCTCTGTATTGATGTGTGCTCTGTGGATCAGTCTCTGTATTGATGTGTGCTCTGTGGATCAGTCTCTGTATTGATGTGTGCTCTGTGGATCAGTCTCTGTATTGATGTGTGCTCTGTGGATCAGTCTCTGTATTGATGTGTGCTCTGTGGATCAGTCTCTGTATTGATGTGTGCTCTGTGGATCAGTCTCTGTATTGATGTGTGCTCTGTGGATCAGTCTCTGTATTGATGTGTGCTCTGTGGATCAGTCTCTGTATTGATGTGTGCTCTGTGGATCAGTCTCTGTATTGATGTGTGCTCTGTGGATCAGTCTCTGTATTGATGTGTGCTCTGTGGATCAGTCTCTGTATTGATGTGTGCTCTGTGGATCAGTCTCTGTATTGATGTGTGCTCTGTGGATCAGTCTCTGTATTGATGTGTGCTCTGTGGATCAGTCTCTGTATTGATGTGTGCTCTGTGGATCAGTCTCTGTATTGATGTGTGCTCTGTGGATCAGTCTCTGTATTGATGTGTGCTCTGTGGATCAGTCTCTGTATTGATGTGTGCTCTGTGGATCAGTCTCTGTATTGATGTGTGCTCTGTGGATCAGTCTCTGTATTGATGTGTGCTCTGTGGATCAGTCTCTGTATTGATGTGTGCTCTGTGGATCAGTCTCTGTATTGATGTGTGCTCTGTGGATCAGTCTCTGTATTGATGTGTGCTCTGTGGATCAGTCTCTGTATTGATGTGTGCTCTGTGGATCAGTCTCTGTATTGATGTGTGCTCTGTGGATCAGTCTCTGTATTGATGTGTGCTCTGTGGATCAGTCTCTGTATTGATGTGTGCTCTGTGGATCAGTCTCTGTATTGATGTGTGCTCTGTGGATCAGTCTCTGTATTGATGTGTGCTCTGTGGATCAGTCTCTGTATTGATGTGTGCTCTGTGGATCAGTCTCTGTATTGATGTGTGCTCTGTGGATCAGTCTCTGTATTGATGTGTGCTCTGTGGATCAGTCTCTGTATTGATGTGTGCTCTGTGGATCAGTCTCTGTATTGATGTGTGCTCTGTGGATCAGTCTCTGTATTGATGTGTGCTCTGTGGATCAGTCTCTGTATTGATGTGTGCTCTGTGGATCAGTCTCTGTATTGATGTGTGCTCTGTGGATCAGTCTCTGTATTGATGTGTGCTCTGTGGATCAGTCTCTGTATTGATGTGTGCTCTGTGGATCAGTCTCTGTATTGATGTGTGCTCTGTGGATCAGTCTCTGTATTGATGTGTGCTCTGTGGATCAGTCTCTGTATTGATGTGTGCTCTGTGGATCAGTCTCTGTATTGATGTGTGCTCTGTGGATCAGTCTCTGTATTGATGTGTGCTCTGTGGATCAGTCTCTGTATTGATGTGTGCTCTGTGGATCAGTCTCTGTATTGATGTGTGCTCTGTGGATCAGTCTCTGTATTGATGTGTGCTCTGTGGATCAGTCTCTGTATTGATGTGTGCTCTGTGGATCAGTCTCTGTATTGATGTGTGCTCTGTGGATCAGTCTCTGTATTGATGTGTGCTCTGTGGATCAGTCTCTGTATTGATGTGTGCTCTGTGGATCAGTCTCTGTATTGATGTGTGCTCTGTGGATCAGTCTCTGTATTGATGTGTGCTCTGTGGATCAGTCTCTGTATTGATGTGTGCTCTGTGGATCAGTCTCTGTATTGATGTGTGCTCTGTGGATCAGTCTCTGTATTGATGTGTGCTCTGTGGATCAGTCTCTGTATTGATGTGTGCTCTGTGGATCAGTCTCTGTATTGATGTGTGCTCTGTGGATCAGTCTCTGTATTGATGTGTGCTCTGTGGATCAGTCTCTGTATTGATGTGTGCTCTGTGGATCAGTCTCTGTATTGATGTGTGCTCTGTGGATCAGTCTCTGTATTGATGTGTGCTCTGTGGATCAGTCTCTGTATTGATGTGTGCTCTGTGGATCAGTCTCTGTATTGATGTGTGCTCTGTGGATCAGTCTCTGTATTGATGTGTGCTCTGTGGATCAGTCTCTGTATTGATGTGTGCTCTGTGGATCAGTCTCTGTATTGATGTGTGCTCTGTGGATCAGTCTCTGTATTGATGTGTGCTCTGTGGATCAGTCTCTGTATTGATGTGTGCTCTGTGGATCAGTCTCTGTATTGATGTGTGCTCTGTGGATCAGTCTCTGTATTGATGTGTGCTCTGTGGATCAGTCTCTGTATTGATGTGTGCTCTGTGGATCAGTCTCTGTATTGATGTGTGCTCTGTGGATCAGTCTCTGTATTGATGTGTGCTCTGTGGATCAGTCTCTGTATTGATGTGTGCTCTGTGGATCAGTCTCTGTATTGATGTGTGCTCTGTGGATCAGTCTCTGTATTGATGTGTGCTCTGTGGATCAGTCTCTGTATTGATGTGTGCTCTGTGGATCAGTCTCTGTATTGATGTGTGCTCTGTGGATCAGTCTCTGTATTGATGTGTGCTCTGTGGATCAGTCTCTGTATTGATGTGTGCTCTGTGGATCAGTCTCTGTATTGATGTGTGCTCTGTGGATCAGTCTCTGTATTGATGTGTGCTCTGTGGATCAGTCTCTGTATTGATGTGTGCTCTGTGGATCAGTCTCTGTATTGATGTGTGCTCTGTGGATCAGTCTCTGTATTGATGTGTGCTCTGTGGATCAGTCTCTGTATTGATGTGTGCTCTGTGGATCAGTCTCTGTATTGATGTGTGCTCTGTGGATCAGTCTCTGTATTGATGTGTGCTCTGTGGATCAGTCTCTGTATTGATGTGTGCTCTGTGGATCAGTCTCTGTATTGATGTGTGCTCTGTGGATCAGTCTCTGTATTGATGTGTGCTCTGTGGATCAGTCTCTGTATTGATGTGTGCTCTGTGGATCAGTCTCTGTATTGATGTGTGCTCTGTGGATCAGTCTCTGTATTGATGTGTGCTCTGTGGATCAGTCTCTGTATTGATGTGTGCTCTGTGGATCAGTCTCTGTATTGATGTGTGCTCTGTGGATCAGTCTCTGTATTGATGTGTGCTCTGTGGATCAGTCTCTGTATTGATGTGTGCTCTGTGGATCAGTCTCTGTATTGATGTGTGCTCTGTGGATCAGTCTCTGTATTGATGTGTGCTCTGTGGATCAGTCTCTGTATTGATGTGTGCTCTGTGGATCAGTCTCTGTATTGATGTGTGCTCTGTGGATCAGTCTCTGTATTGATGTGTGCTCTGTGGATCAGTCTCTGTATTGATGTGTGCTCTGTGGATCAGTCTCTGTATTGATGTGTGCTCTGTGGATCAGTCTCTGTATTGATGTGTGCTCTGTGGATCAGTCTCTGTATTGATGTGTGCTCTGTGGATCAGTCTCTGTATTGATGTGTGCTCTGTGGATCAGTCTCTGTATTGATGTGTGCTCTGTGGATCAGTCTCTGTATTGATGTGTGCTCTGTGGATCAGTCTCTGTATTGATGTGTGCTCTGTGGATCAGTCTCTGTATTGATGTGTGCTCTGTGGATCAGTCTCTGTATTGATGTGTGCTCTGTGGATCAGTCTCTGTATTGATGTGTGCTCTGTGGATCAGTCTCTGTATTGATGTGTGCTCTGTGGATCAGTCTCTGTATTGATGTGTGCTCTGTGGATCAGTCTCTGTATTGATGTGTGCTCTGTGGATCAGTCTCTGTATTGATGTGTGCTCTGTGGATCAGTCTCTGTATTGATGTGTGCTCTGTGGATCAGTCTCTGTATTGATGTGTGCTCTGTGGATCAGTCTCTGTATTGATGTGTGCTCTGTGGATCAGTCTCTGTATTGATGTGTGCTCTGTGGATCAGTCTCTGTATTGATGTGTGCTCTGTGGATCAGTCTCTGTATTGATGTGTGCTCTGTGGATCAGTCTCTGTATTGATGTGTGCTCTGTGGATCAGTCTCTGTATTGATGTGTGCTCTGTGGATCAGTCTCTGTATTGATGTGTGCTCTGTGGATCAGTCTCTGTATTGATGTGTGCTCTGTGGATCAGTCTCTGTATTGATGTGTGCTCTGTGGATCAGTCTCTGTATTGATGTGTGCTCTGTGGATCAGTCTCTGTATTGATGTGTGCTCTGTGGATCAGTCTCTGTATTGATGTGTGCTCTGTGGATCAGTCTCTGTATTGATGTGTGCTCTGTGGATCAGTCTCTGTATTGATGTGTGCTCTGTGGATCAGTCTCTGTATTGATGTGTGCTCTGTGGATCAGTCTCTGTATTGATGTGTGCTCTGTGGATCAGTCTCTGTATTGATGTGTGCTCTGTGGATCAGTCTCTGTATTGATGTGTGCTCTGTGGATCAGTCTCTGTATTGATGTGTGCTCTGTGGATCAGTCTCTGTATTGATGTGTGCTCTGTGGATCAGTCTCTGTATTGATGTGTGCTCTGTGGATCAGTCTCTGTATTGATGTGTGCTCTGTGGATCAGTCTCTGTATTGATGTGTGCTCTGTGGATCAGTCTCTGTATTGATGTGTGCTCTGTGGATCAGTCTCTGTATTGATGTGTGCTCTGTGGATCAGTCTCTGTATTGATGTGTGCTCTGTGGATCAGTCTCTGTATTGATGTGTGCTCTGTGGATCAGTCTCTGTATTGATGTGTGCTCTGTGGATCAGTCTCTGTATTGATGTGTGCTCTGTGGATCAGTCTCTGTATTGATGTGTGCTCTGTGGATCAGTCTCTGTATTGATGTGTGCTCTGTGGATCAGTCTCTGTATTGATGTGTGCTCTGTGGATCAGTCTCTGTATTGATGTGTGCTCTGTGGATCAGTCTCTGTATTGATGTGTGCTCTGTGGATCAGTCTCTGTATTGATGTGTGCTCTGTGGATCAGTCTCTGTATTGATGTGTGCTCTGTGGATCAGTCTCTGTATTGATGTGTGCTCTGTGGATCAGTCTCTGTATTGATGTGTGCTCTGTGGATCAGTCTCTGTATTGATGTGTGCTCTGTGGATCAGTCTCTGTATTGATGTGTGCTCTGTGGATCAGTCTCTGTATTGATGTGTGCTCTGTGGATCAGTCTCTGTATTGATGTGTGCTCTGTGGATCAGTCTCTGTATTGATGTGTGCTCTGTGGATCAGTCTCTGTATTGATGTGTGCTCTGTGGATCAGTCTCTGTATTGATGTGTGCTCTGTGGATCAGTCTCTGTATTGATGTGTGCTCTGTGGATCAGTCTCTGTATTGATGTGTGCTCTGTGGATCAGTCTCTGTATTGATGTGTGCTCTGTGGATCAGTCTCTGTATTGATGTGTGCTCTGTGGATCAGTCTCTGTATTGATGTGTGCTCTGTGGATCAGTCTCTGTATTGATGTGTGCTCTGTGGATCAGTCTCTGTATTGATGTGTGCTCTGTGGATCAGTCTCTGTATTGATGTGTGCTCTGTGGATCAGTCTCTGTATTGATGTGTGCTCTGTGGATCAGTCTCTGTATTGATGTGTGCTCTGTGGATCAGTCTCTGTATTGATGTGTGCTCTGTGGATCAGTCTCTGTATTGATGTGTGCTCTGTGGATCAGTCTCTGTATTGATGTGTGCTCTGTGGATCAGTCTCTGTATTGATGTGTGCTCTGTGGATCAGTCTCTGTATTGATGTGTGCTCTGTGGATCAGTCTCTGTATTGATGTGTGCTCTGTGGATCAGTCTCTGTATTGATGTGTGCTCTGTGGATCAGTCTCTGTATTGATGTGTGCTCTGTGGATCAGTCTCTGTATTGATGTGTGCTCTGTGGATCAGTCTCTGTATTGATGTGTGCTCTGTGGATCAGTCTCTGTATTGATGTGTGCTCTGTGGATCAGTCTCTGTATTGATGTGTGCTCTGTGGATCAGTCTCTGTATTGATGTGTGCTCTGTGGATCAGTCTCTGTATTGATGTGTGCTCTGTGGATCAGTCTCTGTATTGATGTGTGCTCTGTGGATCAGTCTCTGTATTGATGTGTGCTCTGTGGATCAGTCTCTGTATTGATGTGTGCTCTGTGGATCAGTCTCTGTATTGATGTGTGCTCTGTGGATCAGTCTCTGTATTGATGTGTGCTCTGTGGATCAGTCTCTGTATTGATGTGTGCTCTGTGGATCAGTCTCTGTATTGATGTGTGCTCTGTGGATCAGTCTCTGTATTGATGTGTGCTCTGTGGATCAGTCTCTGTATTGATGTGTGCTCTGTGGATCAGTCTCTGTATTGATGTGTGCTCTGTGGATCAGTCTCTGTATTGATGTGTGCTCTGTGGATCAGTCTCTGTATTGATGTGTGCTCTGTGGATCAGTCTCTGTATTGATGTGTGCTCTGTGGATCAGTCTCTGTATTGATGTGTGCTCTGTGGATCAGTCTCTGTATTGATGTGTGCTCTGTGGATCAGTCTCTGTATTGATGTGTGCTCTGTGGATCAGTCTCTGTATTGATGTGTGCTCTGTGGATCAGTCTCTGTATTGATGTGTGCTCTGTGGATCAGTCTCTGTATTGATGTGTGCTCTGTGGATCAGTCTCTGTATTGATGTGTGCTCTGTGGATCAGTCTCTGTATTGATGTGTGCTCTGTGGATCAGTCTCTGTATTGATGTGTGCTCTGTGGATCAGTCTCTGTATTGATGTGTGCTCTGTGGATCAGTCTCTGTATTGATGTGTGCTCTGTGGATCAGTCTCTGTATTGATGTGTGCTCTGTGGATCAGTCTCTGTATTGATGTGTGCTCTGTGGATCAGTCTCTGTATTGATGTGTGCTCTGTGGATCAGTCTCTGTATTGATGTGTGCTCTGTGGATCAGTCTCTGTATTGATGTGTGCTCTGTGGATCAGTCTCTGTATTGATGTGTGCTCTGTGGATCAGTCTCTGTATTGATGTGTGCTCTGTGGATCAGTCTCTGTATTGATGTGTGCTCTGTGGATCAGTCTCTGTATTGATGTGTGCTCTGTGGATCAGTCTCTGTATTGATGTGTGCTCTGTGGATCAGTCTCTGTATTGATGTGTGCTCTGTGGATCAGTCTCTGTATTGATGTGTGCTCTGTGGATCAGTCTCTGTATTGATGTGTGCTCTGTGGATCAGTCTCTGTATTGATGTGTGCTCTGTGGATCAGTCTCTGTATTGATGTGTGCTCTGTGGATCAGTCTCTGTATTGATGTGTGCTCTGTGGATCAGTCTCTGTATTGATGTGTGCTCTGTGGATCAGTCTCTGTATTGATGTGTGCTCTGTGGATCAGTCTCTGTATTGATGTGTGCTCTGTGGATCAGTCTCTGTATTGATGTGTGCTCTGTGGATCAGTCTCTGTATTGATGTGTGCTCTGTGGATCAGTCTCTGTATTGATGTGTGCTCTGTGGATCAGTCTCTGTATTGATGTGTGCTCTGTGGATCAGTCTCTGTATTGATGTGTGCTCTGTGGATCAGTCTCTGTATTGATGTGTGCTCTGTGGATCAGTCTCTGTATTGATGTGTGCTCTGTGGATCAGTCTCTGTATTGATGTGTGCTCTGTGGATCAGTCTCTGTATTGATGTGTGCTCTGTGGATCAGTCTCTGTATTGATGTGTGCTCTGTGGATCAGTCTCTGTATTGATGTGTGCTCTGTGGATCAGTCTCTGTATTGATGTGTGCTCTGTGGATCAGTCTCTGTATTGATGTGTGCTCTGTGGATCAGTCTCTGTATTGATGTGTGCTCTGTGGATCAGTCTCTGTATTGATGTGTGCTCTGTGGATCAGTCTCTGTATTGATGTGTGCTCTGTGGATCAGTCTCTGTATTGATGTGTGCTCTGTGGATCAGTCTCTGTATTGATGTGTGCTCTGTGGATCAGTCTCTGTATTGATGTGTGCTCTGTGGATCAGTCTCTGTATTGATGTGTGCTCTGTGGATCAGTCTCTGTATTGATGTGTGCTCTGTGGATCAGTCTCTGTATTGATGTGTGCTCTGTGGATCAGTCTCTGTATTGATGTGTGCTCTGTGGATCAGTCTCTGTATTGATGTGTGCTCTGTGGATCAGTCTCTGTATTGATGTGTGCTCTGTGGATCAGTCTCTGTATTGATGTGTGCTCTGTGGATCAGTCTCTGTATTGATGTGTGCTCTGTGGATCAGTCTCTGTATTGATGTGTGCTCTGTGGATCAGTCTCTGTATTGATGTGTGCTCTGTGGATCAGTCTCTGTATTGATGTGTGCTCTGTGGATCAGTCTCTGTATTGATGTGTGCTCTGTGGATCAGTCTCTGTATTGATGTGTGCTCTGTGGATCAGTCTCTGTATTGATGTGTGCTCTGTGGATCAGTCTCTGTATTGATGTGTGCTCTGTGGATCAGTCTCTGTATTGATGTGTGCTCTGTGGATCAGTCTCTGTATTGATGTGTGCTCTGTGGATCAGTCTCTGTATTGATGTGTGCTCTGTGGATCAGTCTCTGTATTGATGTGTGCTCTGTGGATCAGTCTCTGTATTGATGTGTGCTCTGTGGATCAGTCTCTGTATTGATGTGTGCTCTGTGGATCAGTCTCTGTATTGATGTGTGCTCTGTGGATCAGTCTCTGTATTGATGTGTGCTCTGTGGATCAGTCTCTGTATTGATGTGTGCTCTGTGGATCAGTCTCTGTATTGATGTGTGCTCTGTGGATCAGTCTCTGTATTGATGTGTGCTCTGTGGATCAGTCTCTGTATTGATGTGTGCTCTGTGGATCAGTCTCTGTATTGATGTGTGCTCTGTGGATCAGTCTCTGTATTGATGTGTGCTCTGTGGATCAGTCTCTGTATTGATGTGTGCTCTGTGGATCAGTCTCTGTATTGATGTGTGCTCTGTGGATCAGTCTCTGTATTGATGTGTGCTCTGTGGATCAGTCTCTGTATTGATGTGTGCTCTGTGGATCAGTCTCTGTATTGATGTGTGCTCTGTGGATCAGTCTCTGTATTGATGTGTGCTCTGTGGATCAGTCTCTGTATTGATGTGTGCTCTGTGGATCAGTCTCTGTATTGATGTGTGCTCTGTGGATCAGTCTCTGTATTGATGTGTGCTCTGTGGATCAGTCTCTGTATTGATGTGTGCTCTGTGGATCAGTCTCTGTATTGATGTGTGCTCTGTGGATCAGTCTCTGTATTGATGTGTGCTCTGTGGATCAGTCTCTGTATTGATGTGTGCTCTGTGGATCAGTCTCTGTATTGATGTGTGCTCTGTGGATCAGTCTCTGTATTGATGTGTGCTCTGTGGATCAGTCTCTGTATTGATGTGTGCTCTGTGGATCAGTCTCTGTATTGATGTGTGCTCTGTGGATCAGTCTCTGTATTGATGTGTGCTCTGTGGATCAGTCTCTGTATTGATGTGTGCTCTGTGGATCAGTCTCTGTATTGATGTGTGCTCTGTGGATCAGTCTCTGTATTGATGTGTGCTCTGTGGATCAGTCTCTGTATTGATGTGTGCTCTGTGGATCAGTCTCTGTATTGATGTGTGCTCTGTGGATCAGTCTCTGTATTGATGTGTGCTCTGTGGATCAGTCTCTGTATTGATGTGTGCTCTGTGGATCAGTCTCTGTATTGATGTGTGCTCTGTGGATCAGTCTCTGTATTGATGTGTGCTCTGTGGATCAGTCTCTGTATTGATGTGTGCTCTGTGGATCAGTCTCTGTATTGATGTGTGCTCTGTGGATCAGTCTCTGTATTGATGTGTGCTCTGTGGATCAGTCTCTGTATTGATGTGTGCTCTGTGGATCAGTCTCTGTATTGATGTGTGCTCTGTGGATCAGTCTCTGTATTGATGTGTGCTCTGTGGATCAGTCTCTGTATTGATGTGTGCTCTGTGGATCAGTCTCTGTATTGATGTGTGCTCTGTGGATCAGTCTCTGTATTGATGTGTGCTCTGTGGATCAGTCTCTGTATTGATGTGTGCTCTGTGGATCAGTCTCTGTATTGATGTGTGCTCTGTGGATCAGTCTCTGTATTGATGTGTGCTCTGTGGATCAGTCTCTGTATTGATGTGTGCTCTGTGGATCAGTCTCTGTATTGATGTGTGCTCTGTGGATCAGTCTCTGTATTGATGTGTGCTCTGTGGATCAGTCTCTGTATTGATGTGTGCTCTGTGGATCAGTCTCTGTATTGATGTGTGCTCTGTGGATCAGTCTCTGTATTGATGTGTGCTCTGTGGATCAGTCTCTGTATTGATGTGTGCTCTGTGGATCAGTCTCTGTATTGATGTGTGCTCTGTGGATCAGTCTCTGTATTGATGTGTGCTCTGTGGATCAGTCTCTGTATTGATGTGTGCTCTGTGGATCAGTCTCTGTATTGATGTGTGCTCTGTGGATCAGTCTCTGTATTGATGTGTGCTCTGTGGATCAGTCTCTGTATTGATGTGTGCTCTGTGGATCAGTCTCTGTATTGATGTGTGCTCTGTGGATCAGTCTCTGTATTGATGTGTGCTCTGTGGATCAGTCTCTGTATTGATGTGTGCTCTGTGGATCAGTCTCTGTATTGATGTGTGCTCTGTGGATCAGTCTCTGTATTGATGTGTGCTCTGTGGATCAGTCTCTGTATTGATGTGTGCTCTGTGGATCAGTCTCTGTATTGATGTGTGCTCTGTGGATCAGTCTCTGTATTGATGTGTGCTCTGTGGATCAGTCTCTGTATTGATGTGTGCTCTGTGGATCAGTCTCTGTATTGATGTGTGCTCTGTGGATCAGTCTCTGTATTGATGTGTGCTCTGTGGATCAGTCTCTGTATTGATGTGTGCTCTGTGGATCAGTCTCTGTATTGATGTGTGCTCTGTGGATCAGTCTCTGTATTGATGTGTGCTCTGTGGATCAGTCTCTGTATTGATGTGTGCTCTGTGGATCAGTCTCTGTATTGATGTGTGCTCTGTGGATCAGTCTCTGTATTGATGTGTGCTCTGTGGATCAGTCTCTGTATTGATGTGTGCTCTGTGGATCAGTCTCTGTATTGATGTGTGCTCTGTGGATCAGTCTCTGTATTGATGTGTGCTCTGTGGATCAGTCTCTGTATTGATGTGTGCTCTGTGGATCAGTCTCTGTATTGATGTGTGCTCTGTGGATCAGTCTCTGTATTGATGTGTGCTCTGTGGATCAGTCTCTGTATTGATGTGTGCTCTGTGGATCAGTCTCTGTATTGATGTGTGCTCTGTGGATCAGTCTCTGTATTGATGTGTGCTCTGTGGATCAGTCTCTGTATTGATGTGTGCTCTGTGGATCAGTCTCTGTATTGATGTGTGCTCTGTGGATCAGTCTCTGTATTGATGTGTGCTCTGTGGATCAGTCTCTGTATTGATGTGTGCTCTGTGGATCAGTCTCTGTATTGATGTGTGCTCTGTGGATCAGTCTCTGTATTGATGTGTGCTCTGTGGATCAGTCTCTGTATTGATGTGTGCTCTGTGGATCAGTCTCTGTATTGATGTGTGCTCTGTGGATCAGTCTCTGTATTGATGTGTGCTCTGTGGATCAGTCTCTGTATTGATGTGTGCTCTGTGGATCAGTCTCTGTATTGATGTGTGCTCTGTGGATCAGTCTCTGTATTGATGTGTGCTCTGTGGATCAGTCTCTGTATTGATGTGTGCTCTGTGGATCAGTCTCTGTATTGATGTGTGCTCTGTGGATCAGTCTCTGTATTGATGTGTGCTCTGTGGATCAGTCTCTGTATTGATGTGTGCTCTGTGGATCAGTCTCTGTATTGATGTGTGCTCTGTGGATCAGTCTCTGTATTGATGTGTGCTCTGTGGATCAGTCTCTGTATTGATGTGTGCTCTGTGGATCAGTCTCTGTATTGATGTGTGCTCTGTGGATCAGTCTCTGTATTGATGTGTGCTCTGTGGATCAGTCTCTGTATTGATGTGTGCTCTGTGGATCAGTCTCTGTATTGATGTGTGCTCTGTGGATCAGTCTCTGTATTGATGTGTGCTCTGTGGATCAGTCTCTGTATTGATGTGTGCTCTGTGGATCAGTCTCTGTATTGATGTGTGCTCTGTGGATCAGTCTCTGTATTGATGTGTGCTCTGTGGATCAGTCTCTGTATTGATGTGTGCTCTGTGGATCAGTCTCTGTATTGATGTGTGCTCTGTGGATCAGTCTCTGTATTGATGTGTGCTCTGTGGATCAGTCTCTGTATTGATGTGTGCTCTGTGGATCAGTCTCTGTATTGATGTGTGCTCTGTGGATCAGTCTCTGTATTGATGTGTGCTCTGTGGATCAGTCTCTGTATTGATGTGTGCTCTGTGGATCAGTCTCTGTATTGATGTGTGCTCTGTGGATCAGTCTCTGTATTGATGTGTGCTCTGTGGATCAGTCTCTGTATTGATGTGTGCTCTGTGGATCAGTCTCTGTATTGATGTGTGCTCTGTGGATCAGTCTCTGTATTGATGTGTGCTCTGTGGATCAGTCTCTGTATTGATGTGTGCTCTGTGGATCAGTCTCTGTATTGATGTGTGCTCTGTGGATCAGTCTCTGTATTGATGTGTGCTCTGTGGATCAGTCTCTGTATTGATGTGTGCTCTGTGGATCAGTCTCTGTATTGATGTGTGCTCTGTGGATCAGTCTCTGTATTGATGTGTGCTCTGTGGATCAGTCTCTGTATTGATGTGTGCTCTGTGGATCAGTCTCTGTATTGATGTGTGCTCTGTGGATCAGTCTCTGTATTGATGTGTGCTCTGTGGATCAGTCTCTGTATTGATGTGTGCTCTGTGGATCAGTCTCTGTATTGATGTGTGCTCTGTGGATCAGTCTCTGTATTGATGTGTGCTCTGTGGATCAGTCTCTGTATTGATGTGTGCTCTGTGGATCAGTCTCTGTATTGATGTGTGCTCTGTGGATCAGTCTCTGTATTGATGTGTGCTCTGTGGATCAGTCTCTGTATTGATGTGTGCTCTGTGGATCAGTCTCTGTATTGATGTGTGCTCTGTGGATCAGTCTCTGTATTGATGTGTGCTCTGTGGATCAGTCTCTGTATTGATGTGTGCTCTGTGGATCAGTCTCTGTATTGATGTGTGCTCTGTGGATCAGTCTCTGTATTGATGTGTGCTCTGTGGATCAGTCTCTGTATTGATGTGTGCTCTGTGGATCAGTCTCTGTATTGATGTGTGCTCTGTGGATCAGTCTCTGTATTGATGTGTGCTCTGTGGATCAGTCTCTGTATTGATGTGTGCTCTGTGGATCAGTCTCTGTATTGATGTGTGCTCTGTGGATCAGTCTCTGTATTGATGTGTGCTCTGTGGATCAGTCTCTGTATTGATGTGTGCTCTGTGGATCAGTCTCTGTATTGATGTGTGCTCTGTGGATCAGTCTCTGTATTGATGTGTGCTCTGTGGATCAGTCTCTGTATTGATGTGTGCTCTGTGGATCAGTCTCTGTATTGATGTGTGCTCTGTGGATCAGTCTCTGTATTGATGTGTGCTCTGTGGATCAGTCTCTGTATTGATGTGTGCTCTGTGGATCAGTCTCTGTATTGATGTGTGCTCTGTGGATCAGTCTCTGTATTGATGTGTGCTCTGTGGATCAGTCTCTGTATTGATGTGTGCTCTGTGGATCAGTCTCTGTATTGATGTGTGCTCTGTGGATCAGTCTCTGTATTGATGTGTGCTCTGTGGATCAGTCTCTGTATTGATGTGTGCTCTGTGGATCAGTCTCTGTATTGATGTGTGCTCTGTGGATCAGTCTCTGTATTGATGTGTGCTCTGTGGATCAGTCTCTGTATTGATGTGTGCTCTGTGGATCAGTCTCTGTATTGATGTGTGCTCTGTGGATCAGTCTCTGTATTGATGTGTGCTCTGTGGATCAGTCTCTGTATTGATGTGTGCTCTGTGGATCAGTCTCTGTATTGATGTGTGCTCTGTGGATCAGTCTCTGTATTGATGTGTGCTCTGTGGATCAGTCTCTGTATTGATGTGTGCTCTGTGGATCAGTCTCTGTATTGATGTGTGCTCTGTGGATCAGTCTCTGTATTGATGTGTGCTCTGTGGATCAGTCTCTGTATTGATGTGTGCTCTGTGGATCAGTCTCTGTATTGATGTGTGCTCTGTGGATCAGTCTCTGTATTGATGTGTGCTCTGTGGATCAGTCTCTGTATTGATGTGTGCTCTGTGGATCAGTCTCTGTATTGATGTGTGCTCTGTGGATCAGTCTCTGTATTGATGTGTGCTCTGTGGATCAGTCTCTGTATTGATGTGTGCTCTGTGGATCAGTCTCTGTATTGATGTGTGCTCTGTGGATCAGTCTCTGTATTGATGTGTGCTCTGTGGATCAGTCTCTGTATTGATGTGTGCTCTGTGGATCAGTCTCTGTATTGATGTGTGCTCTGTGGATCAGTCTCTGTATTGATGTGTGCTCTGTGGATCAGTCTCTGTATTGATGTGTGCTCTGTGGATCAGTCTCTGTATTGATGTGTGCTCTGTGGATCAGTCTCTGTATTGATGTGTGCTCTGTGGATCAGTCTCTGTATTGATGTGTGCTCTGTGGATCAGTCTCTGTATTGATGTGTGCTCTGTGGATCAGTCTCTGTATTGATGTGTGCTCTGTGGATCAGTCTCTGTATTGATGTGTGCTCTGTGGATCAGTCTCTGTATTGATGTGTGCTCTGTGGATCAGTCTCTGTATTGATGTGTGCTCTGTGGATCAGTCTCTGTATTGATGTGTGCTCTGTGGATCAGTCTCTGTATTGATGTGTGCTCTGTGGATCAGTCTCTGTATTGATGTGTGCTCTGTGGATCAGTCTCTGTATTGATGTGTGCTCTGTGGATCAGTCTCTGTATTGATGTGTGCTCTGTGGATCAGTCTCTGTATTGATGTGTGCTCTGTGGATCAGTCTCTGTATTGATGTGTGCTCTGTGGATCAGTCTCTGTATTGATGTGTGCTCTGTGGATCAGTCTCTGTATTGATGTGTGCTCTGTGGATCAGTCTCTGTATTGATGTGTGCTCTGTGGATCAGTCTCTGTATTGATGTGTGCTCTGTGGATCAGTCTCTGTATTGATGTGTGCTCTGTGGATCAGTCTCTGTATTGATGTGTGCTCTGTGGATCAGTCTCTGTATTGATGTGTGCTCTGTGGATCAGTCTCTGTATTGATGTGTGCTCTGTGGATCAGTCTCTGTATTGATGTGTGCTCTGTGGATCAGTCTCTGTATTGATGTGTGCTCTGTGGATCAGTCTCTGTATTGATGTGTGCTCTGTGGATCAGTCTCTGTATTGATGTGTGCTCTGTGGATCAGTCTCTGTATTGATGTGTGCTCTGTGGATCAGTCTCTGTATTGATGTGTGCTCTGTGGATCAGTCTCTGTATTGATGTGTGCTCTGTGGATCAGTCTCTGTATTGATGTGTGCTCTGTGGATCAGTCTCTGTATTGATGTGTGCTCTGTGGATCAGTCTCTGTATTGATGTGTGCTCTGTGGATCAGTCTCTGTATTGATGTGTGCTCTGTGGATCAGTCTCTGTATTGATGTGTGCTCTGTGGATCAGTCTCTGTATTGATGTGTGCTCTGTGGATCAGTCTCTGTATTGATCTGTGCTCTGTGGATCAGTCTCTGTATTGATGTGTGCTCTGTGGATCAGTCTCTGTATTGATGTGTGCTCTGTGGATCAGTCTCTGTATTGATGTGTGCTCTGTGGATCAGTCTCTGTATTGATGTGTGCTCTGTGGATCAGTCTCTGTATTGATGTGTGCTCTGTGGATCAGTCTCTGTATTGATGTGTGCTCTGTGGATCAGTCTCTGTATTGATGTGTGCTCTGTGGATCAGTCTCTGTATTGATGCGTGCTCTGTGGATCAGTCTCTGTATTGATTTGTGATCTGTGGATCGGTCTCTGTATTGATGTGTGCTCTGTGGATCAGTCTCTGTACTGATGTGTGCTCTGTGGATCAGTCTCTGTATTGATGTGTGCTCTGTGGATCAGTCTCTGTATTGATGTGTGCTCTGTGGATCAGTCTCTGTATTGATGTGTGCTCTGTGGATCAGTCTCTGTATTGATGTGTGCTCTGTGGATCAGTCTCTGTATTGATGTGTGCTCTGTGGATCAGTCTCTGTATTGATGTGTGCTCTGTGGATCAGTCTCTGTACTGATGTGTGCTCTGTGGATCAGTCTCTGTATTGATGTGTGCTCTGTGGATCAGTCTCTGTATTGATGTGTGCTCTGTGGATCAGTCTCTGTACTGATGTGTGCTCTGTGGATCAGTCTCTGTATTGATGTGTGCTCTGTGGATCAGTCTCTGTACTGATGTGTGCTCTGTGGATCAGTCTCTGTATTGATGTGTGCTCTGTGGATCAGTCTCTGTATTGATGTGTGCTCTGTGGATCAGTCTCTGTATTGATGTGTGCTCTGTGGATCAGTCTCTGTATTGATGTGTGCTCTGTGGATCAGTCTCTGTATTGATGTGTGCTCTGTGGATCAGTCTCTGTATTGATGTGTGCTCTGTGGATCAGTCTCTGTATTGATGTGTGCTCTGTGGATCAGTCTCTGTATTGATGTGTGCTCTGTGGATCAGTCTCTGTATTGATGTGTGCTCTGTGGATCAGTCTCTGTATTGATGTGTGCTCTGTGGATCAGTCTCTGTATTGATGTGTGCTCTGTGGATCAGTCTCTGTATTGATGTGTGCTCTGTGGATCAGTCTCTGTATTGATGTGTGCTCTGTGGATCAGTCTCTGTATTGATGTGTGCTCTGTGGATCAGTCTCTGTATTGATGTGTGCTCTGTGGATCAGTCTCTGTATTGATGTGTGCTCTGTGGATCAGTCTCTGTATTGATGTGTGCTCTGTGGATCAGTCTCTGTATTGATGTGTGCTCTGTGGATCAGTCTCTGTATTGATGTGTGCTCTGTGGATCAGTCTCTGTATTGATGTGTGCTCTGTGGATCAGTCTCTGTATTGATGTGTGCTCTGTGGATCAGTCTCTGTACTGATGTGTGCTCTGTGGATCAGTCTCTGTATTGATGTGTGCTCTGTGGATCAGTCTCTGTATTGATGTGTGCTCTGTGGATCAGTCTCTGTATTGATGTGTGCTCTGTGGATCAGTCTCTGTATTGATGTGTGCTCTGTGGATCAGTCTCTGTATTGATGTGTGCTCTGTGGATCAGTCTCTGTATTGATGTGTGCTCTGTGGATCAGTCTCTGTATTGATGTGTGCTCTGTGGATCAGTCTCTGTATTGATGTGTGCTCTGTGGATCAGTCTCTGTATTGATGTGTGCTCTGTGGATCAGTCTCTGTATTGATGTGTGCTCTGTGGATCAGTCTCTGTATTGATGTGTGCTCTGTGGATCAGTCTCTGTATTGATGTGTGCTCTGTGGATCAGTCTCTGTATTGATGTGTGCTCTGTGGATCAGTCTCTGTATTGATGTGTGCTCTGTGGATCAGTCTCTGTATTGATGTGTGCTCTGTGGATCAGTCTCTGTATTGATGTGTGCTCTGTGGATCAGTCTCTGTATTGATGTGTGCTCTGTGGATCAGTCTCTGTACTGATGTGTGCTCTGTGGATCAGTCTCTGTATTGATGTGTGCTCTGTGGATCAGTCTCTGTATTGATGTGTGCTCTGTGGATCAGTCTCTGTATTGATGTGTGCTCTGTGGATCAGTCTCTGTATTGATGTGTGCTCTGTGGATCAGTCTCTGTATTGATGTGTGCTCTGTGGATCAGTCTCTGTATTGATGTGTGCTCTGTGGATCAGTCTCTGTATTGATGTGTGCTCTGTGGATCAGTCTCTGTATTGATGTGTGCTCTGTGGATCAGTCTCTGTATTGATGTGTGCTCTGTGGATCAGTCTCTGTATTGATGTGTGCTCTGTGGATCAGTCTCTGTATTGATGTGTGCTCTGTGGATCAGTCTCTGTATTGATGTGTGCTCTGTGGATCAGTCTCTGTATTGATGTGTGCTCTGTGGATCAGTCTCTGTATTGATGTGTGCTCTGTGGATCAGTCTCTGTATTGATGTGTGCTCTGTGGATCAGTCTCTGTATTGATGTGTGCTCTGTGGATCAGTCTCTGTATTGATGTGTGCTCTGTGGATCAGTCTCTGTATTGATGTGTGCTCTGTGGATCAGTCTCTGTATTGATGTGTGCTCTGTGGATCAGTCTCTGTATTGATGTGTGCTCTGTGGATCAGTCTCTGTATTGATGTGTGCTCTGTGGATCAGTCTCTGTATTGATGTGTGCTCTGTGGATCAGTCTCTGTATTGATGTGTGCTCTGTGGATCAGTCTCTGTATTGATGTGTGCTCTGTGGATCAGTCTCTGTATTGATGTGTGCTCTGTGGATCAGTCTCTGTATTGATGTGTGCTCTGTGGATCAGTCTCTGTATTGATGTGTGCTCTGTGGATCAGTCTCTGTATTGATGTGTGCTCTGTGGATCAGTCTCTGTATTGATGTGTGCTCTGTGGATCAGTCTCTGTATTGATGTGTGCTCTGTGGATCAGTCTCTGTATTGATGTGTGCTCTGTGGATCAGTCTCTGTATTGATGTGTGCTCTGTGGATCAGTCTCTGTATTGATGTGTGCTCTGTGGATCAGTCTCTGTATTGATGTGTGCTCTGTGGATCAGTCTCTGTATTGATGTGTGCTCTGTGGATCAGTCTCTGTATTGATGTGTGCTCTGTGGATCAGTCTCTGTATTGATGTGTGCTCTGTGGATCAGTCTCTGTATTGATGTGTGCTCTGTGGATCAGTCTCTGTATTGATGTGTGCTCTGTGGATCAGTCTCTGTATTGATGTGTGCTCTGTGGATCAGTCTCTGTATTGATGTGTGCTCTGTGGATCAGTCTCTGTATTGATGTGTGCTCTGTGGATCAGTCTCTGTATTGATGTGTGCTCTGTGGATCAGTCTCTGTATTGATGTGTGCTCTGTGGATCAGTCTCTGTATTGATGTGTGCTCTGTGGATCAGTCTCTGTATTGATGTGTGCTCTGTGGATCAGTCTCTGTATTGATGTGTGCTCTGTGGATCAGTCTCTGTATTGATGTGTGCTCTGTGGATCAGTCTCTGTATTGATGTGTGCTCTGTGGATCAGTCTCTGTATTGATGTGTGCTCTGTGGATCAGTCTCTGTATTGATGTGTGCTCTGTGGATCAGTCTCTGTATTGATGTGTGCTCTGTGGATCAGTCTCTGTATTGATGTGTGCTCTGTGGATCAGTCTCTGTATTGATGTGTGCTCTGTGGATCAGTCTCTGTATTGATGTGTGCTCTGTGGATCAGTCTCTGTATTGATGTGTGCTCTGTGGATCAGTCTCTGTATTGATGTGTGCTCTGTGGATCAGTCTCTGTATTGATGTGTGCTCTGTGGATCAGTCTCTGTATTGATGTGTGCTCTGTGGATCAGTCTCTGTATTGATGTGTGCTCTGTGGATCAGTCTCTGTATTGATGTGTGCTCTGTGGATCAGTCTCTGTATTGATGTGTGCTCTGTGGATCAGTCTCTGTATTGATGTGTGCTCTGTGGATCAGTCTCTGTATTGATGTGTGCTCTGTGGATCAGTCTCTGTATTGATGTGTGCTCTGTGGATCAGTCTCTGTATTGATGTGTGCTCTGTGGATCAGTCTCTGTATTGATGTGTGCTCTGTGGATCAGTCTCTGTATTGATGTGTGCTCTGTGGATCAGTCTCTGTATTGATGTGTGCTCTGTGGATCAGTCTCTGTATTGATGTGTGCTCTGTGGATCAGTCTCTGTATTGATGTGTGCTCTGTGGATCAGTCTCTGTATTGATGTGTGCTCTGTGGATCAGTCTCTGTATTGATGTGTGCTCTGTGGATCAGTCTCTGTATTGATGTGTGCTCTGTGGATCAGTCTCTGTATTGATGTGTGCTCTGTGGATCAGTCTCTGTACTGATGTGTGCTCTGTGGATCAGTCTCTGTACTGATGTGTGCTCTGTGGATCAGTCTCTGTACTGATGTGTGCTCTGTGGATCAGTCTCTGTATTGATGTGTGCTCTGTGGATCAGTCTCTGTATTGATGTGTGCTCTGTGGATCAGTCTCTGTATTGATGTGTGCTCTGTGGATCAGTCTCTGTATTGATGTGTGCTCTGTGGATCAGTCTCTGTATTGATGTGTGCTCTGTGGATCAGTCTCTGTATTGATGTGTGCTCTGTGGATCAGTCTCTGTATTGATGTGTGCTCTGTGGATCAGTCTCTGTATTGATGTGTGCTCTGTGGATCAGTCTCTGTATTGATGTGTGCTCTGTGGATCAGTCTCTGTATTGATGTGTGCTCTGTGGATCAGTCTCTGTATTGATGTGTGCTCTGTGGATCAGTCTCTGTATTGATGTGTGCTCTGTGGATCAGTCTCTGTATTGATGTGTGCTCTGTGGATCAGTCTCTGTATTGATGTGTGCTCTGTGGATCAGTCTCTGTATTGATGTGTGCTCTGTGGATCAGTCTCTGTATTGATGTGTGCTCTGTGGATCAGTCTCTGTATTGATGTGTGCTCTGTGGATCAGTCTCTGTATTGATGTGTGCTCTGTGGATCAGTCTCTGTATTGATGTGTGCTCTGTGGATCAGTCTCTGTATTGATGTGTGCTCTGTGGATCAGTCTCTGTATTGATGTGTGCTCTGTGGATCAGTCTCTGTATTGATGTGTGCTCTGTGGATCAGTCTCTGTATTGATGTGTGCTCTGTGGATCAGTCTCTGTATTGATGTGTGCTCTGTGGATCAGTCTCTGTATTGATGTGTGCTCTGTGGATCAGTCTCTGTATTGATGTGTGCTCTGTGGATCAGTCTCTGTATTGATGTGTGCTCTGTGGATCAGTCTCTGTATTGATGTGTGCTCTGTGGATCAGTCTCTGTATTGATGTGTGCTCTGTGGATCAGTCTCTGTATTGATGTGTGCTCTGTGGATCAGTCTCTGTATTGATGTGTGCTCTGTGGATCAGTCTCTGTATTGATGTGTGCTCTGTGGATCAGTCTCTGTATTGATGTGTGCTCTGTGGATCAGTCTCTGTATTGATGTGTGCTCTGTGGATCAGTCTCTGTATTGATGTGTGCTCTGTGGATCAGTCTCTGTATTGATGTGTGCTCTGTGGATCAGTCTCTGTATTGATGTGTGCTCTGTGGATCAGTCTCTGTATTGATGTGTGCTCTGTGGATCAGTCTCTGTATTGATGTGTGCTCTGTGGATCAGTCTCTGTATTGATGTGTGCTCTGTGGATCAGTCTCTGTATTGATGTGTGCTCTGTGGATCAGTCTCTGTATTGATGTGTGCTCTGTGGATCAGTCTCTGTATTGATGTGTGCTCTGTGGATCAGTCTCTGTATTGATGTGTGCTCTGTGGATCAGTCTCTGTATTGATGTGTGCTCTGTGGATCAGTCTCTGTATTGATGTGTGCTCTGTGGATCAGTCTCTGTACTGATGTGTGCTCTGTGGATCAGTCTCTGTATTGATGTGTGCTCTGTGGATCAGTCTCTGTATTGATGTGTGCTCTGTGGATCAGTCTCTGTATTGATGTGTGCTCTGTGGATCAGTCTCTGTATTGATGTGTGCTCTGTGGATCAGTCTCTGTATTGATGTGTGCTCTGTGGATCAGTCTCTGTATTGATGTGTGCTCTGTGGATCAGTCTCTGTATTGATGTGTGCTCTGTGGATCAGTCTCTGTATTGATGTGTGCTCTGTGGATCAGTCTCTGTATTGATGTGTGCTCTGTGGATCAGTCTCTGTATTGATGTGTGCTCTGTGGATCAGTCTCTGTATTGATGTGTGCTCTGTGGATCAGTCTCTGTATTGATGTGTGCTCTGTGGATCAGTCTCTGTATTGATGTGTGCTCTGTGGATCAGTCTCTGTATTGATGTGTGCTCTGTGGATCAGTCTCTGTATTGATGTGTGCTCTGTGGATCAGTCTCTGTATTGATGTGTGCTCTGTGGATCAGTCTCTGTATTGATGTGTGCTCTGTGGATCAGTCTCTGTATTGATGTGTGCTCTGTGGATCAGTCTCTGTATTGATGTGTGCTCTGTGGATCAGTCTCTGTATTGATGTGTGCTCTGTGGATCAGTCTCTGTATTGATGTGTGCTCTGTGGATCAGTCTCTGTATTGATGTGTGCTCTGTGGATCAGTCTCTGTATTGATGTGTGCTCTGTGGATCAGTCTCTGTATTGATGTGTGCTCTGTGGATCAGTCTCTGTATTGATGTGTGCTCTGTGGATCAGTCTCTGTATTGATGTGTGCTCTGTGGATCAGTCTCTGTATTGATGTGTGCTCTGTGGATCAGTCTCTGTATTGATGTGTGCTCTGTGGATCAGTCTCTGTATTGATGTGTGCTCTGTGGATCAGTCTCTGTATTGATGTGTGCTCTGTGGATCAGTCTCTGTATTGATGTGTGCTCTGTGGATCAGTCTCTGTATTGATGTGTGCTCTGTGGATCAGTCTCTGTACTGATGTGTGCTCTGTGGATCAGTCTCTGTATTGATGTGTGCTCTGTGGATCAGTCTCTGTATTGATGTGTGCTCTGTGGATCAGTCTCTGTATTGATGTGTGCTCTGTGGATCAGTCTCTGTATTGATGTGTGCTCTGTGGATCAGTCTCTGTATTGATGTGTGCTCTGTGGATCAGTCTCTGTATTGATGTGTGCTCTGTGGATCAGTCTCTGTATTGATGTGTGCTCTGTGGATCAGTCTCTGTACTGATGTGTGCTCTGTGGATCAGTCTCTGTATTGATGTGTGCTCTGTGGATCAGTCTCTGTATTGATGTGTGCTCTGTGGATCAGTCTCTGTATTGATGTGTGCTCTGTGGATCAGTCTCTGTATTGATGTGTGCTCTGTGGATCAGTCTCTGTATTGATGTGTGCTCTGTGGATCAGTCTCTGTACTGATGTGTGCTCTGTGGATCAGTCTCTGTATTGATGTGTGCTCTGTGGATCAGTCTCTGTATTGATGTGTGCTCTGTGGATCAGTCTCTGTATTGATGTGTGCTCTGTGGATCAGTCTCTGTATTGATGTGTGCTCTGTGGATCAGTCTCTGTATTGATGTGTGCTCTGTGGATCAGTCTCTGTATTGATGTGTGCTCTGTGGATCAGTCTCTGTATTGATGTGTGCTCTGTGGATCAGTCTCTGTACTGATGTGTGCTCTGTGGATCAGTCTCTGTATTGATGTGTGCTCTGTGGATCAGTCTCTGTACTGATGTGTGCTCTGTGGATCAGTCTCTGTACTGATGTGTGCTCTGTGGATCAGTCTCTGTACTGATGTGTGCTCTGTGGATCAGTCTCTGTACTGATGTGTGCTCAGTGGATCAGTCTCTGTATTGATGTGTGCTCTGTGGATCAGTCTCTGTATTGATGTGTGCTCTGTGGATCAGTCTCTGTATTGATGTGTGCTCTGTGGATCAGTCTCTGTATTGATGTGTGCACTGTGGATCAGTCTCTGTATTGATGTGTGCTCTGTGGATCAGTCTCTGTATTGATGTGTGCTCTGTGGATCAGTCTCTGTACTGATGTGTGGTCTGTTAAACAGTCCCTGTACTGATGTGTGCTTGTGGATCAGTCTCTGTACTGCTGTTAGCTCTGTGGATCAGTCCCTGTATTGATGTGTGCTCTTTGGATCAGTCTCTGTATTGATGTGTGCTCTGTGGATCAGTCTCTGTATTGATGTGTGCTCTGTGGATCAGTCTCTGTATTGATGTGTGCTCTGTGGATCAGTCTCTGTATTGATGTGTGCTCTGTGGATCAGTCTCTGTATTGATGTGTGCTCTGTGGATCAGTCTCTGTATTGATGTGTGCTCTGTGGATCAGTCTCTGTATTGATGTGTGCTCTGTTGATCAGTCTCTGTATTGATGTGTGCTCTGTGGATCAGTCTCTGTATTGATGTGTGCTCTGTGGATCAGTCTCTGTATTGATGTGTGCTCTGTGGATCAGTCTCTGTATTGATGTGTGCTCTGTGGATCAGTCTCTGTATTGATGTGTGCTCTGTGGATCAGTCTCTGTATTGATGTGTGCTCTGTGGATCAGTCTCTGTATTGATGTGTGCTCTGTGGATCAGTCTCTGTATTGATGTGTGCTCTGTGGATCAGTCTCTGTATTGATGTGTGCTCTGTGGATCAGTCTCTGTATTGATGTGTGCTCTGTGGATCAGTCTCTGTATTGATGTGTGCTCTGTGGATCAGTCTCTGTATTGATGTGTGCTCTGTGGATCAGTCTCTGTATTGATGTGTGCTCTGTGGATCAGTCTCTGTATTGATGTGTGCTCTGTGGATCAGTCTCTGTATTGATGTGTGCTCTGTGGATCAGTCTCTGTATTGATGTGTGCTCTGTGGATCAGTCTCTGTATTGATGTGTGCTCTGTGGATCAGTCTCTGTATTGATGTGTGCTCTGTGGATCAGTCTCTGTATTGATGTGTGCTCTGTGGATCAGTCTCTGTATTGATGTGTGCTCTGTGGATCAGTCTCTGTATTGATGTGTGCTCTGTGGATCAGTCTCTGTATTGATGTGTGCTCTGTGGATCAGTCTCTGTATTGATGTGTGCTCTGTGGATCAGTCTCTGTATTGATGTGTGCTCTGTGGATCAGTCTCTGTATTGATGTGTGCTCTGTGGATCAGTCTCTGTATTGATGTGTGCTCTGTGGATCAGTCTCTGTATTGATGTGTGCTCTGTGGATCAGTCTCTGTATTGATGTGTGCTCTGTGGATCAGTCTCTGTATTGATGTGTGCTCTGTGGATCAGTCTCTGTATTGATGTGTGCTCTGTGGATCAGTCTCTGTATTGATGTGTGCTCTGTGGATCAGTCTCTGTATTGATGTGTGCTCTGTGGATCAGTCTCTGCATTGATGTGTGTTCTGTGGATCAGTTTCTGTATTGATGTGTGCTCTCTGGTTCAGTCTCTGTATTGATGTGTGCTCTGTGGATCAGACTCTGTATTGATGTGTGCTCTGTGGATCAATCTCTGTATTGATGTGTGCTCTGTGGATCAGTCTCTGTATTGATGTGTGCTCTGTGGATCAGTCTCTGTATTGATGTGTGCTCTGTGGATCAGTCTCTGTATTGATGTGTGCTCTGTGGATCAGTCTCTGTATTGATGTGTGCTCTGTGGATCAGTCTCTGTACTGATGTGTGCTCTGTGGATCAGTCTCTGTACTGATGTGTGCTCTGTGGATCAGTCTCTGTACTGATGTGTGCTCTGTGGATCAGTCTCTGTATTGATGTGTGCTCTGTGGATCAGTCTCTGTATTGATGTGTGCTCTGTGGATCAGTCTCTGTACTGATGTGTGCTCTGTGGATCAGTCTCTGTATTGATGTGTGCTCTGTGGATCAGTCTCTGTATTGATGTGTGCTCTGTGGATCAGTCTCTGTATTGATGTGTGCTCTGTGGATCAGTCTCTGTATTGATGTGTGCTCTGTGGATCAATCACTGTATTGATGTGTGCTCTGTGGATCAGTCACTGTACTGATGTGTGGTCTGTTAAACAGTCACTGTACTGATGTGTGCTTGTGGATCAGTCTCTCTACTGATGTCAGCTCTGTGCATCAGTCCCTGTATTGATGGGTGCTCTTTGGATCAGTCTCTGTATTGATGTGTGCTCTGTGGATCAATCTCTGTATTGATGTGAGCTCTGTGGATCAGTCTCTGTATTGATGTGTGCTCTGTGGATCAGTCTCTGTATTGATGTGTGCTCTGTGGATCAGTCTCTGTATTGATGTGTGCTCTGTGGATCAGTCTCTGTATTGATGTGTGCTCTGTGGATCAGTCTCTGTATTGATGTGTGCTCTGTGGATCAGTCTCTGTATTGATGTGTGCTCTGTGGATCAGTCTCTGTATTGATGTGTGCTCTGTGGATCAGTCTCTGTATTGATGTGTGCTCTGTGGATCAGTCTCTGTATTGATGTGTGCTCTGTGGATCATTCTCTGTATTGATGTGTGCTCTGTGGAACAATCTCTGTATTGATGTGTGCTCTGTGGATCAGTCTCTGTATTGATGTGTGCTCTGTGGATCAGTCTCTGTATTGATGTGTGCTCTGTGGATCAGTCTCTGTATTGATGTGTGCTCTGTGGATCAGTCTCTGTATTGATGTGTGCTCTGTGGATCAGTCTCTGTATTGATGTGTGCTCTGTGGATCAGTCTCTGTATTGATGTGTGCTCTGTGGATCAGTCTCTGTATTGATGTGTGCTCTGTGGATCAGTCTCTGTATTGATGTGTGCTCTGTGGATCAGTCTCTGTATTGATGTGTGCTCTGTGGATCAGTCTCTGTATTGATGTGTGCTCTGTGGATCAGTCTCTGTATTGATGTGTGCTCTGTGGATCAGTCTCTGTATTGATGTGTGCTCTGTGGATCAGTCTCTGTATTGATGTGTGCTCTGTGGATCAGTCTCTGTATTGATGTGTGCTCTGTGGATCAGTCTCTGTATTGATGTGTGCTCTGTGGATCAGTCTCTGTATTGATGTGTGCTCTGTGGATCAGTCTCTGTATTGATGTGTGCTCTGTGGATCAGTCTCTGTATTGATGTGTGCTCTGTGGATCAGTCTCTGTATTGATGTGTGCTCTGTGGATCAGTCTCTGTATTGATGTGTGCTCTGTGGATCAGTCTCTGTATTGATGTGTGCTCTGTGGATCAGTCTCTGTATTGATGTGTGCTCTGTGGATCAGTCTCTGTATTGATGTGTGCTCTGTGGATCAGTCTCTGTATTGATGTGTGCTCTGTGGATCAGTCTCTGTATTGATGTGTGCTCTGTGGATCAGTCTCTGTATTGATGTGTGCTCTGTGGATCAGTCTCTGTATTGATGTGTGCTCTGTGGATCAGTCTCTGTATTGATGTGTGCTCTGTGGATCAGTCTCTGTATTGATGTGTGCTCTGTGGATCAGTCTCTGTATTGATGTGTGCTCTGTGGATCAGTCTCTGTATTGATGTGTGCTCTGTGGATCAGTCTCTGTATTGATGTGTGCTCTGTGGATCAGTCTCTGTATTGATGTGTGCTCTGTGGATCAGTCTCTGTATTGATGTGTGCTCTGTGGATCAGTCTCTGTATTGATGTGTGCTCTGTGGATCAGTCTCTGTATTGATGTGTGCTCTGTGGATCAGTCTCTGTATTGATGTGTGCTCTGTGGATCAGTCTCTGTATTGATGTGTGCTCTGTGGATCAGTCTCTGTATTGATGTGTGCTCTGTGGATCAGTCTCTGTATTGATGTGTGCTCTGTGGATCAGTCTCTGTATTGATGTGTGCTCTGTGGATCAGTCTCTGTATTGATGTGTGCTCTGTGGATCAGTCTCTGTATTGATGTGTGCTCTGTGGATCAGTCTCTGTATTGATGTGTGCTCTGTGGATCAGTCTCTGTATTGATGTGTGCTCTGTGGATCAGTCTCTGTATTGATGTGTGCTCTGTGGATCAGTCTCTGTATTGATGTGTGCTCTGTGGATCAGTCTCTGTATTGATGTGTGCTCTGTGGATCAGTCTCTGTATTGATGTGTGCTCTGTGGATCAGTCTCTGTATTGATGTGTGCTCTGTGGATCAGTCTCTGTATTGATGTGTGCTCTGTGGATCAGTCTCTGTATTGATGTGTGCTCTGTGGATCAGTCTCTGTATTGATGTGTGCTCTGTGGATCAGTCTCTGTATTGATGTGTGCTCTGTGGATCAGTCTCTGTATTGATGTGTGCTCTGTGGATCAGTCTCTGTATTGATGTGTGCTCTGTGGATCAGTCTCTGTATTGATGTGTGCTCTGTGGATCAGTCTCTGTATTGATGTGTGCTCTGTGGATCAGTCTCTGTATTGATGTGTGCTCTGTGGATCAGTCTCTGTATTGATGTGTGCTCTGTGGATCAGTCTCTGTATTGATGTGTGCTCTGTGGATCAGTCTCTGTATTGATGTGTGCTCTGTGGATCAGTCTCTGTATTGATGTGTGCTCTGTGGATCAGTCTCTGTATTGATGTGTGCTCTGTGGATCAGTCTCTGTATTGATGTGTGCTCTGTGGATCAGTCTCTGTATTGATGTGTGCTCTGTGGATCAGTCTCTGTATTGATGTGTGCTCTGTGGATCAGTCTCTGTATTGATGTGTGCTCTGTGGATCAGTCTCTGTATTGATGTGTGCTCTGTGGATCAGTCTCTGTATTGATGTGTGCTCTGTGGATCAGTCTCTGTACTGATGTGTGCTCTGTGGATCAGTCTCTGTATTGATGTGTGCTCTGTGGATCAGTCTCTGTATTGATGTGTGCTCTGTGGATCAGTCTCTGTATTGATGTGTGCTCTGTGGATCAGTCTCTGTATTGATGTGTGCTCTGTGGATCAGTCTCTGTATTGATGTGTGCTCTGTGGATCAGTCTCTGTATTGATGTGTGCTCTGTGGATCAGTCTCTGTATTGATGTGTGCTCTGTGGATCAGTCTCTGTATTGATGTGTGCTCTGTGGATCAGTCTCTGTATTGATGTGTGCTCTGTGGATCAGTCTCTGTATTGATGTGTGCTCTGTGGATCAGTCTCTGTATTGATGTGTGCTCTGTGGATCAGTCTCTGTATTGATGTGTGCTCTGTGGATCAGTCTCTGTATTGATGTGTGCTCTGTGGATCAGTCTCTGTATTGATGTGTGCTCTGTGGATCAGTCTCTGTATTGATGTGTGCTCTGTGGATCAGTCTCTGTATTGATGTGTGCTCTGTGGATCAGTCTCTGTATTGATGTGTGCTCTGTGGATCAGTCTCTGTATTGATGTGTGCTCTGTGGATCAGTCTCTGTATTGATGTGTGCTCTGTGGATCAGTCTCTGTATTGATGTGTGCTCTGTGGATCAGTCTCTGTATTGATGTGTGCTCTGTGGATCAGTCTCTGTATTGATGTGTGCTCTGTGGATCAGTCTCTGTATTGATGTGTGCTCTGTGGATCAGTCTCTGTATTGATGTGTGCTCTGTGGATCAGTCTCTGTATTGATGTGTGCTCTGTGGATCAGTCTCTGTATTGATGTGTGCTCTGTGGATCAGTCTCTGTATTGATGTGTGCTCTGTGGATCAGTCTCTGTATTGATGTGTGCTCTGTGGATCAGTCTCTGTATTGATGTGTGCTCTGTGGATCAGTCTCTGTATTGATGTGTGCTCTGTGGATCAGTCTCTGTATTGATGTGTGCTCTGTGGATCAGTCTCTGTATTGATGTGTGCTCTGTGGATCAGTCTCTGTATTGATGTGTGCTCTGTGGATCAGTCTCTGTATTGATGTGTGCTCTGTGGATCAGTCTCTGTATTGATGTGTGCTCTGTGGATCAGTCTCTGTATTGATGTGTGCTCTGTGGATCAGTCTCTGTATTGATGTGTGCTCTGTGGATCAGTCTCTGTATTGATGTGTGCTCTGTGGATCAGTCTCTGTATTGATGTGTGCTCTGTGGATCAGTCTCTGTATTGATGTGTGCTCTGTGGATCAGTCTCTGTATTGATGTGTGCTCTGTGGATCAGTCTCTGTATTGATGTGTGCTCTGTGGATCAGTCTCTGTATTGATGTGTGCTCTGTGGATCAGTCTCTGTATTGATGTGTGCTCTGTGGATCAGTCTCTGTATTGATGTGTGCTCTGTGGATCAGTCTCTGTATTGATGTGTGCTCTGTGGATCAGTCTCTGTATTGATGTGTGCTCTGTGGATCAGTCTCTGTATTGATGTGTGCTCTGTGGATCAGTCTCTGTATTGATGTGTGCTCTGTGGATCAGTCTCTGTATTGATGTGTGCTCTGTGGATCAGTCTCTGTATTGATGTGTGCTCTGTGGATCAGTCTCTGTATTGATGTGTGCTCTGTGGATCAGTCTCTGTATTGATGTGTGCTCTGTGGATCAGTCTCTGTATTGATGTGTGCTCTGTGGATCAGTCTCTGTATTGATGTGTGCTCTGTGGATCAGTCTCTGTATTGATGTGTGCTCTGTGGATCAGTCTCTGTATTGATGTGTGCTCTGTGGATCAGTCTCTGTATTGATGTGTGCTCTGTGGATCAGTCTCTGTATTGATGTGTGCTCTGTGGATCAGTCTCTGTATTGATGTGTGCTCTGTGGATCAGTCTCTGTATTGATGTGTGCTCTGTGGATCAGTCTCTGTATTGATGTGTGCTCTGTGGATCAGTCTCTGTATTGATGTGTGCTCTGTGGATCAGTCTCTGTATTGATGTGTGCTCTGTGGATCAGTCTCTGTATTGATGTGTGCTCTGTGGATCAGTCTCTGTATTGATGTGTGCTCTGTGGATCAGTCTCTGTACTGATGTGTGCTCTGTGGATCAGTCTCTGTATTGATGTGTGCTCTGTGGATCAGTCTCTGTATTGATGTGTGCTCTGTGGATCAGTCTCTGTATTGATGTGTGCTCTGTGGATCAGTCTCTGTATTGATGTGTGCTCTGTGGATCAGTCTCTGTATTGATGTGTGCTCTGTGGATCAGTCTCTGTATTGATGTGTGCTCTGTGGATCAGTCTCTGTATTGATGTGTGCTCTGTGGATCAGTCTCTGTATTGATGTGTGCTCTGTGGATCAGTCTCTGTATTGATGTGTGCTCTGTGGATCAGTCTCTGTATTGATGTGTGCTCTGTGGATCAGTCTCTGTATTGATGTGTGCTCTGTGGATCAGTCTCTGTATTGATGTGTGCTCTGTGGATCAGTCTCTGTATTGATGTGTGCTCTGTGGATCAGTCTCTGTATTGATGTGTGCTCTGTGGATCAGTCTCTGTATTGATGTGTGCTCTGTGGATCAGTCTCTGTATTGATGTGTGCTCTGTGGATCAGTCTCTGTATTGATGTGTGCTCTGTGGATCAGTCTCTGTATTGATGTGTGCTCTGTGGATCAGTCTCTGTATTGATGTGTGCTCTGTGGATCAGTCTCTGTATTGATGTGTGCTCTGTGGATCAGTCTCTGTATTGATGTGTGCTCTGTGGATCAGTCTCTGTATTGATGTGTGCTCTGTGGATCAGTCTCTGTATTGATGTGTGCTCTGTGGATCAGTCTCTGTATTGATGTGTGCTCTGTGGATCAGTCTCTGTATTGATGTGTGCTCTGTGGATCAGTCTCTGTATTGATGTGTGCTCTGTGGATCAGTCTCTGTACTGATGTGTGCTCTGTGGATCAGTCTCTGTACTGATGTGTGCTCTGTGGATCAGTCTCTGTATTGATGTGTGCTCTGTGGATCAGTCTCTGTACTGATGTGTGCTCTGTGGATCAGTCTCTGTATTGATGTGTGCTCTGTGGATCAGTCTCTGTATTGATGTGTGCTCTGTGGATCAGTCTCTGTATTGATGTGTGCTCTGTGGATCAGTCTCTGTATTGATGTGTGCTCTGTGGATCAGTCTCTGTATTGATGTGTGCTCTGTGGATCAGTCTCTGTATTGATGTGTGCTCTGTGGATCAGTCTCTGTATTGATGTGTGCTCTGTGGATCAGTCTCTGTATTGATGTGTGCTCTGTGGATCAGTCTCTGTATTGATGTGTGCTCTGTGGATCAGTCTCTGTATTGATGTGTGCTCTGTGGATCAGTCTCTGTATTGATGTGTGCTCTGTGGATCAGTCTCTGTATTGATGTGTGCTCTGTGGATCAGTCTCTGTATTGATGTGTGCTCTGTGGATCAGTCTCTGTATTGATGTGTGCTCTGTGGATCAGTCTCTGTATTGATGTGTGCTCTGTGGATCAGTCTCTGTATTGATGTGTGCTCTGTGGATCAGTCTCTGTATTGATGTGTGCTCTGTGGATCAGTCTCTGTATTGATGTGTGCTCTGTGGATCAGTCTCTGTATTGATGTGTGCTCTGTGGATCAGTCTCTGTATTGATGTGTGCTCTGTGGATCAGTCTCTGTATTGATGTGTGCTCTGTGGATCAGTCTCTGTATTGATGTGTGCTCTGTGGATCAGTCTCTGTATTGATGTGTGCTCTGTGGATCAGTCTCTGTATTGATGTGTGCTCTGTGGATCAGTCTCTGTATTGATGTGTGCTCTGTGGATCAGTCTCTGTATTGATGTGTGCTCTGTGGATCAGTCTCTGTACTGATGTGTGCTCTGTGGATCAGTCTCTGTATTGATGTGTGCTCTGTGGATCAGTCTCTGTATTGATGTGTGCTCTGTGGATCAGTCTCTGTACTGATGTGTGCTCTGTGGATCAGTCTCTGTACTGATGTGTGCTCTGTGGATCAGTCTCTGTATTGATGTGTGCTCTGTGGATCAGTCTCTGTACTGATGTGTGCTCTGTGGATCAGTCTCTGTATTGATGTGTGCTCTGTGGATCAGTCTCTGTATTGATGTGTGCTCTGTGGATCAGTCTCTGTATTGATGTGTGCTCTGTGGATCAGTCTCTGTATTGATGTGTGCTCTGTGGATCAGTCTCTGTATTGATGTGTGCTCTGTGGATCAGTCTCTGTATTGATGTGTGCTCTGTGGATCAGTCTCTGTATTGATGTGTGCTCTGTGGATCAGTCTCTGTATTGATGTGTGCTCTGTGGATCAGTCTCTGTATTGATGTGTGCTCTGTGGATCAGTCTCTGTATTGATGTGTGCTCTGTGGATCAGTCTCTGTATTGATGTGTGCTCTGTGGATCAGTCTCTGTATTGATGTGTGCTCTGTGGATCAGTCTCTGTATTGATGTGTGCTCTGTGGATCAGTCTCTGTATTGATGTGTGCTCTGTGGATCAGTCTCTGTATTGATGTGTGCTCTGTGGATCAGTCTCTGTATTGATGTGTGCTCTGTGGATCAGTCTCTGTATTGATGTGTGCTCTGTGGATCAGTCTCTGTATTGATGTGTGCTCTGTGGATCAGTCTCTGTATTGATGTGTGCTCTGTGGATCAGTCTCTGTATTGATGTGTGCTCTGTGGATCAGTCTCTGTATTGATGTGTGCTCTGTGGATCCGTCACGGTATTGATGTGTGCTCTGTGGATCAGTCTCTGTACTGATGTGTCCTCTGTGGATCAGTCTCTGTATTGATGTGTGCTCTGTGGATCAGTCTCTGTACTGATGTGTGCTCTGTGGATCAGTCTCTGTATTGATGTGTGCTCTGTGGATCAGTCTCTGTATTGATGTGTGCTCTGTGGATCAGTCTCTGTACTGATGTGTGCTCTGTGGATCAGTCTCTGTATTGATGTGTGCTCTGTGGATCAGTCTCTGTATTGATGTGTGCTCTGTGGATCAGTCTCTGTATTGATGTGTGCTCTTTGGATCAGTCTCTGTATTGATGTGTGCTCTGTGGATCAGTCTCTGTATTGATGTGTGCTCTGTGGATCAGTCTCTGTATTGATGTGTGCTCTGTGGATCAGTCTCTGTATTGATGTGTGCTCTGTGGATCAGTCTCTGTATTGATGTGTGCTCTGTGGATCAGTCTCTGTATTGATGTGTGCTCTGTGGATCAGTCTCTGTATTGATGTGTGCTCTGTGGATCAGTCTCTGTATTGATGTGTGCTCTGTGGATCAGTCTCTGTATTGATGTGTGCTCTGTGGATCAGTCTCTGTATTGATGTGTGCTCTGTGGATCAGTCTCTGTATTGATGTGTGCTCTGTGGATCAGTCTCTGTATTGATGTGTGCTCTGTGGATCAGTCTCTGTATTGATGTGTGCTCTGTGGATCAGTCTCTGTATTGATGTGTGCTCTGTGGATCAGTCTCTGTATTGATGTGTGCTCTGTGGATCAGTCTCTGTATTGATGTGTGCTCTGTGGATCAGTCTCTGTATTGATGTGTGCTCTGTGGATCAGTCTCTGTATTGATGTGTGCTCTGTGGATCAGTCTCTGTATTGATGTGTGCTCTGTGGATCAGTCTCTGTATTGATGTGTGCTCTGTGGATCAGTCTCTGTATTGATGTGTGCTCTGTGGATCAGTCTCTGTATTGATGTGTGCTCTGTGGATCAGTCTCTGTATTGATGTGTGCTCTGTGGATCAGTCTCTGTATTGATGTGTGCTCTGTGGATCAGTCTCTGTATTGATGTGTGCTCTGTGGATCAGTCTCTGTATTGATGTGTGCTCTGTGGATCAGTCTCTGTATTGATGTGTGCTCTGTGGATCAGTCTCTGTATTGATGTGTGCTCTGTGGATCAGTCTCTGTATTGATGTGTGCTCTGTGGATCAGTCTCTGTACTGATGTGTGCTCTGTGGATCAGTCTCTGTATTGATGTGTGCTCTGTGGATCAGTCTCTGTATTGATGTGTGCTCTGTGGATCAGTCTCTGTATTGATGTGTGCTCTGTGGATCAGTCTCTGTATTGATGTGTGCTCTGTGGATCAGTCTCTGTATTGATGTGTGCTCTGTGGATCAGTCTCTGTATTGATGTGTGCTCTGTGGATCAGTCTCTGTATTGATGTGTGCTCTGTGGATCAGTCTCTGTATTGATGTGTGCTCTGTGGATCAGTCTCTGTATTGATGTGTGCTCTGTGGATCAGTCTCTGTATTGATGTGTGCTCTGTGGATCAGTCTCTGTATTGATGTGTGCTCTGTGGATCAGTCTCTGTATTGATGTGTGCTCTGTGGATCAGTCTCTGTATTGATGTGTGCTCTGTGGATCAGTCTCTGTATTGATGTGTGCTCTGTGGATCAGTCTCTGTATTGATGTGTGCTCTGTGGATCAGTCTCTGTATTGATGTGTGCTCTGTGGATCAGTCTCTGTATTGATGTGTGCTCTGTGGATCAGTCTCTGTATTGATGTGTGCTCTGTGGATCAGTCTCTGTATTGATGTGTGCTCTGTGGATCAGTCTCTGTATTGATGTGTGCTCTGTGGATCAGTCTCTGTATTGATGTGTGCTCTGTGGATCAGTCTCTGTATTGATGTGTGCTCTGTGGATCAGTCTCTGTATTGATGTGTGCTCTGTGGATCAGTCTCTGTATTGATGTGTGCTCTGTGGATCAGTCTCTGTATTGATGTGTGCTCTGTGGATCAGTCTCTGTATTGATGTGTGCTCTGTGGATCAGTCTCTGTATTGATGTGTGCTCTGTGGATCAGTCTCTGTATTGATGTGTGCTCTGTGGATCAGTCTCTGTATTGATGTGTGCTCTGTGGATCAGTCTCTGTATTGATGTGTGCTCTGTGGATCAGTCTCTGTATTGATGTGTGCTCTGTGGATCAGTCTCTGTATTGATGTGTGCTCTGTGGATCAGTCTCTGTATTGATGTGTGCTCTGTGGATCAGTCTCTGTACTGATGTGTGCTCTGTGGATCAGTCTCTGTATTGATGTGTGCTCTGTGGATCAGTCTCTGTACTGATGTGTGCTCTGTGGATCAGTCTCTGTATTGATGTGTGCTCTGTGGATCAGTCTCTGTATTGATGTGTGCTCTGTGGATCAGTCTCTGTACTGATGTGTGCTCTGTGGATCAGTCTCTGTATTGATGTGTGCTCTGTGGATCAGTCTCTGTACTGATGTGTGCTCTGTGGATCAGTCTCTGTACTGATGTGTGCTCTGTGGATCAGTCTCTGTATTGATGTGTGCTCTGTGGATCAGTCTCTGTATTGATGTGTGCTCTGTGGATCAGTCTCTGTATTGATGTGTGCTCTGTGGATCAGTCTCTGTACTGATGTGTGCTCTGTGGATCAGTCTCTGTATTGATGTGTGCTCTGTGGATCAGTCTCTGTATTGATGTGTGCTCTGTGGATCAGTCTCTGTATTGATGTGTGCTCTGTGGATCAGTCTCTGTATTGATGTGTGCTCTGTGGATCAGTCTCTGTATTGATGTGTGCTCTGTGGATCAGTCTCTGTATTGATGTGTGCTCTGTGGATCAGTCTCTGTATTGATGTGTGCTCTGTGGATCAGTCTCTGTATTGATGTGTGCTCTGTGGATCAGTCTCTGTATTGATGTGTGCTCTGTGGATCAGTCTCTGTATTGATGTGTGCTCTGTGGATCAGTCTCTGTATTGATGTGTGCTCTGTGGATCAGTCTCTGTATTGATGTGTGCTCTGTGGATCAGTCTCTGTATTGATGTGTGCTCTGTGGATCAGTCTCTGTATTGATGTGAGCTCTGTGGATCAGTCTCTGTACTGATGTGTGATCTGAATATCAGTCTCTGTATTGATGTGTGCTTCGTGGATCAGTCTCTGTACTGATGTGTGCTCTGTGGATCAGTCTCTGTACTGATGTGTGCTCTGTGGATCAGTCTCTTTATTGATGTGTGCTCTGTGGATCAGTCTCTGTTTTGATGTGTGCTCTCTGGATCAGTCTCTGTACTGATGTGTGCTCTGTGGGTCTGTCTCTGTATTGATGTGTGCTCTGTGGATCAGTCTCTATATTGATGTGTGCTCTGTGGATCAGTCTCTCTATTGATGTGTGCTCTGTTGATCAGTCTCTGTATTGATGTGTGCTCTGTGGATCAGTCTCTCTATTGATGTGTGCTCTGTGGAACTGTCTCTGTACTGAATTGTGCTCTGTGGATCAGTCTCTGTACTAATGTGTGCTCTGTGGATCAGTCTATTTATTGTTGTGTGCTCTGTGGATCAGTCTCTGTATTGATGTGTGCTCTGTGGATCAGTCTCTTTCCTGATGTGTGCTCTGTGAAACAGTCTCTGTATTGATATGTGCTCTGTGGATCAGTCTCTGTATTGATGTGTGCTCTGTGAATCAGAATCTGTATTGATGTGTGCTCTGCGGATCAGTCTCTGTATTGATTGTGTGCTCTGTGGATCAGTCTCTTTATTGATGTGTGCTCTGTGGATCACTCTCTGTACCGATTTGTGCTGTGTGAATCAGTCTCTGTTTTGATGTGTGCTATGTGGATCAGTCTCTGTATTGATGTGTGATCTGTGGAACAGTCGCTTTATTGATGTGTGCTCTGTGGATCAGTCTCTGTATTGATGTGTGCTCTCTGGATCAGTCACTGTATTGATTTGTGCTCTGTGGATCAGTCTCGGTAATGATGTGTGCTCTTTTGATCAGCCTCTGTATTCATGTGTGCTCTGTGGATCAGTCTCTGTATTGATGTGTGCTCTGCGGATCAGTCTCTGTATTGACGTGTGCTCTGTTGATCAGTCTCTTTATTGATGTGTGCTCTGTGGATCACCCTCTGCACCGATTTGTGCTGTGTGAATCAATCTCTTTATTGATGTGTGCTCTGTGGATCAGTCTCTGTATTGATGTGTGATCTGTGGAACAGTCGCTTTATTGATGTGTGCTCTGTGGATCAGTCTCGGTATTGATGTGTGCTCTCTGGATCAGTCACTGTATTGATTTGTGCTCTTTGGATCAGTCTCTGTATTGATGTGTGCTCTTTTGATCAGTCTCTGTATTCATGTGTGCTCTGTGGAGCAGTCTCTTTACTGATGTGTGCTCTGTGGATCAGTCTCTGTACTGAGGTGTGCTCTGTGGATCAGTGTCAGTATTGATGTGTGCTCTGTGGATCAGTCTCTGTACTGATGTGTGCTCTGTGGATCAGTCTCTGTACTGCTGTGTGCTCTGTGGATCAGTCTCTGTAATTTAGTGTGCTCTTTGGATTAGTCTCTGTACTGATGTGTGCTCTGTGGTTCAGTATCTGTAATGATGTGTGTCCTCTGGATCAGTCTCTGTATTGATTTGTGCTCTGTGGATCAGTCTCTGTATTGATGTGTGCTCTTTGGATCAGTCTCTGTATTGATGTGTGCTCTGTGGATCAGTCACTGTATTGATGTGTGCTCTGTGGATCAGGTTCTGTATTGATGTGTGCTCTGTGGATCAGTCTCTGTATTGATATGTGGTCTGTGGATCAGTCTCTGTATTGCTGTGTGCTCTGTGGATCAGTCTCTGTATTGATGTGTGCTCTTTGGATCCGTCTCTTTATTGATGTGTGCTCTGTGGATCTGTATTGATGTGTGCTCTTTGGATCAGTCACTGTATTGATTTGTGCTCTGTGGATCAGGTTCTGTATTGATGTGTGCTCTGTGGATCTGTCTCTGTATTGATATGTGCTCTGTGGATCATTCTCTGTATTGATGTGTCGTCTGTGGATCAGTCTCTGTATTGATGTGTGCTCTTTGGATCAGTCTCTTTATTGACGTGTGCTCTGTGGATCAGTCTCCGTATTGATGTGTGCTCTGTGGATCAGTCTCTGTACTGATATGTGCTCTGTGGATCAGTCTCTGTATTGATGTGTGCTCTGTGGATCAGTCGCTTTATTGATGTGTGCTAAGTGGATCAGTCTCTGTATTGATGTGTGCTCTGTGGATCAGTTTCTGTATTGATGTGTGCTCTGTGGATCTGTATTGATGTGTGCTCTTTGGATCAGTCTCTGTATTGATGTCTGCTCTGTGGATCAGTCTCTGTATTGATGTGTGCTCTGTGGATCCGTCTCTGTATTGATGTTTGCTGTGTGGATCAGTCTCTGTACTGATATGTGCTCTGTGGATCAGTCTCTGTATTGATGTGTGCTCTGTGGATCAGTCGCTTTATTGATGTGTGCTAAGTGGATCAGTCTCTTTATTGATGTGTGCTCTGTGGATCAGTTTCTGTATTGATGTGTGCTCTGTGGATCAGTCTCTGTACGGATGTGTGATCTGTGGATCAGTCTCTGTATTGATGTGTGCTCTGTGGATCAGTCTCTGTACTGATTTGTGTTCTGTGGATCAGTCTCTGTACTTATGTGTGCTCTGTGGATCAGTCTCTGTATTGATGTGTGCTCTGTGGATCAGTCTCTGTACTGAAGTGTGCTCTGTGGATCAGTCTCTGTATTGATGTGTGCTCTGTGGATCAGTCTCTTTACTGATGTTTGCTCTTTGGATCAGTCTCTGTACTGATGTGTACTCTGTGGTTCAGTCTCTGTATTGATGTGTGCTCTGTGGATCAGTCTCTGTATTGATGTGTGCTCTGTGGATCAGTCTCTTCATTGATGTGTGCTCTCTGGATCAGTCTCTCTACTGATGTGTGCTCTTTGGTTCAGTCTCTGTATTGATGTGTGCTCTCTGGATCAGTCTCTGTATTGATGTGTGCTCTGTGGATCAGTCTCTGTATTGATGTGTGTTCTGTGGATCAATCTCTGTATTGATATGTGCTCTTTGGATCACTCTCTGTATTGATGTGTGCTCTGTGGATCAGTCTCTGTACTGATGTTTGCTCTTTGGATCAGTCTCTGTATTGATGTGTGTCCTGTGGATCAGTCTCTGTACTGATGTGTGCTCTGTGGATCAGTCTCTGTACTGATGTGTGCTCTGTGGATCAGTCTCTGTACTGACGTGTGCTCTGTGGATCAGTCTCTGTACTGATGTGTGCTCTGTGGATCAGTCTCTTTATTGATGTGTGCTCTGTGGATCAGTCTCTGTTTTGATGTGTGCTGTGTGGATCAGTCTCTGTACTGATGTGTGCTCTGTGGGTCTGTCTCTGTATTGATGTGTGCTCTGTGGATCAGTCTCTATATTGATGTGTGCTCTGTGGATCAGTCTCTCTATTGATGTGTGCTCTGTTGATCAGTCTCTGTATTGATGTGTGCTCTGTGGATCAGTCTCTCTATTGATGTGTGCTCTGTGGAACTGTCTCTGTACTGAATTGTGCTCTGTGGATCAGTCTCTGTACTAATGTGTGCTCTGTGGATCAGTCTATTTATTGTTGTGTGCTCTGTGGATCAGTCTCTGTATTGATGTGTGCTCTGTGGATCAGTCTCTTTCCTGATGTGTGCTCTGTGAAACAGTCTCTGTATTGATATGTGCTCTGTGGATCAGTCTCTGTATTGATGTGTGCTCTGTGAATCAGAATCTGTATTGATGTGTGCTCTGCGGATCAGTCTCTGTATTGATTGTGTGCTCTGTGGATCAGTCTCTTTATTGATGTGTGCTCTGTGGATCACTCTCTGTACCGATTTGTGCTGTGTGAATCAGTCTCTGTTTTGATGTGTGCTCTGTGGATCAGTCTCTGTATTGATGTGTGATCTGTGGAACAGTCGCTTTATTGATGTGTGCTCTGTGGATCAGTCTCTGTATTGATGTGTGCTCTCTGGATCAGTCACTGTATTGATTTGTGCTCTGTGGATCAGTCTCGGTAATGATGTGTGCTCTTTTGATCAGCCTCTGTATTCATGTGTGCTCTGTGGATCAGTCTCTGTATTGATGTGTGCTCTGCGGATCAGTCTCTGTATTGACGTGTGCTCTGTTGATCAGTCTCTTTATTGATGTGTGCTCTGTGGATCACCCTCTGCACCGATTTGTGCTGTGTGAATCAATCTCTTTATTGATGTGTGCTCTGTGGATCAGTCTCTGTATTGATGTGTGATCTGTGGAACAGTCGCTTTATTGATGTGTGCTCTGTGGATCAGTCTCTGTATTGATGTGTGCTCTCTGGATCAGTCACTGTATTGATTTGTGCTCTTTGGATCAGTCTCTGTATTGATGTGTGCTCTTTTGATCATTCTCTGTATTCATGTGTGCTCTGTGGAGCAGTCTCTTTACTGATGTGTGCTCTGTGGATCAGTCTCTGTACTGAGGTGTGCTCTGTGGATCAGTGTCAGTATTGATGTGTGCTCTGTGGATCAGTCTCTGTACTGATGTGTGCTCTGTGGATCAGTCTCTGTACTGCTGTGTGCTCTGTGGATCAGTCTCTGTAATTTAGTGTGCTCTTTGGTTTAGTCTCTGTACTGATGTGTGCTCTGTGGTTCAGTATCTGTAATGATGTGTGTCCTCTGGATCAGTCTCTGTATTGATTTGTGCTCTGTGGATCAGTCTCTGTATTGATGTGTGCTCTTTGGATCAGTCTCTGTATTGATGTGTGCTCTGTGGATCAGTCACTGTATTGATGTGTGCTCTGTGGATCAGGTTCTGTATTGATGTGTGCTCTGTGGATCAGTCTCTGTATTGATGTGTGGTCTGTGGATCAGTCTCTGTATTGCTGTGTGCTCTGTGGATCAGTCTCTGTATTGATGTGTGCTCTTTGGATCCGTCTCTTTATTGATGTGTGCTCTGTGGATCTGTATTGATGTGTGCTCTTTCGGTCAGTCACTGTATTGATTTGTGCTCTGTGGATCAGGTTCTGTATTGATGTGTGCTCTGTGGATCATTCTCTGTATTGATGTGTCGTCTGTGGATCAGTCTCTGTATTGATGTGTGCTCTTTGGATCAGTCTCTTTATTGACGTGTGCTCTGTGGATCAGTCTCCGTATTGATGTGTGCTCTGTGGATCAGTCTCTTTATTGATGTGTGCTCTGTGGATCAGTCTCTGTATTGATGTCTGCTCTGTGGATCAGTCTCTGTATTGATGTGTGCTCTGTGGATCAGTCTCTGTATTGATGTTTGCTGTGTGGATCAGTCTCTGTACTGATATGTGCTCTGTGGATCAGTCTCTGTATTGATGTGTGCTCTGTCGATCAGTCGCTTTATTGATGTGTGCTAAGTGGATCAGTCTCTTTATTGATGTGTGCTCTGTGGATCAGTTTCTGTATTGATGTGTGCTCTGTGGATCAGTCTCTGTACGGATGTGTGATCTGTGGATCAGTCTCTGTATTGATGTGTGCTCTGTGGATCAGTCTCTGTACTGATGTGTGTTCTGTGGATCAGTCTCTGTACTGATGTGTGCTCTGTGGATCAGTCTCTGTATTGATGTGTGCTCTGTGGATCAGTCTCTGTACTGAAGTGTGCTCTGTGGATCAGTCTCTGTATTGATGTGTGCTCTGTGGATCAGTCTCTTTACTGATGTGTGCTCTTTGGATCAGTCTCTGTACTGATGTGTACTCTGTGGTTCAGTCTCTGTATTGATGTGTGCTCTGTGGATCAGTCTCTGTATTGATGTGTGCTCTGTGGATCAGTCTCTTTATTGATGAGTGCTCTCTGGATCAGTCTCTCTACTGATGTGTGCTCTGTGGATCAGTCTCTGTATTGATGTGTGCTCTCTGGATCAGTCTCTGTATTGATGTGTGCTCTGTGGATCAGTCTCTGTATTGATGTGTGCTCTGTGGATCAATCTCTGTATTGATATGTGCTCTTTGGATCACTCTCTGTATTGATGTGTGCTCTGTGGATCAGTCTCTGTACTGATGTTTGCTCTTTGGATCAGTCTCTGTATTGATGTGTGTTCTGTGGATCAGTCTCTGTACTGATGTGTGCTCTGTGGATCAGTCTCTGTACTGATGTGTGCTCTGTGGATCAGTCTCTGTACTGACGTGTGCTCTGTGGATCAGTCTCTGTATTGATGTGTGCTCTGTGTATCAGTGTCTGTATTGATGTGTGTTCTGTGGATCAGAATCTGTGTGTTGGTTTGGGGTCTTTGTATCAGGCTGAATTTTGATGTCTACTCAGTGTATCAGTGTCATGTTTGTGTGGAGTCGGTATATCAGTCTTTGTGTTGGCTTGGGTTCAGTGTATCAGTCTCTGTGTTGTTGTGGGGTCTGTTTTTCAGTCTGGGAGTTGGTGTGGGGTCTGGACATCAGTCCCTGTGTTGGTGTTGGTTCAATGGTCTCTTTATTGATGTGTGGTCTGTGCAACAGTCTCAGTGTTGGTGTGGGCTTTGTGTATCAGTCTCTGTGTTGGTGTGTGTTTTGTGTATCAGTCTGTGTGTTGTGCGAGGTCTGTGTATCTGTTTCTGTGTTGGTGTGTGGTCAGTGTATCCGTGTTTGTGTTGATGTGTTGTTTGTTTATCAGTCTCTGTGTTGATGTGGATTCATTGTTTCAGTGTCTGTATTGGTGTGTGGTCAGTGTATCAGTCTGTTTGTAGATGTGGAGTCTGTATATCAGTCTGTCTTGGTGTCGGGTCAGTGTATCAGTCTGTGGTTTGGTGTGGGTTCTGTTTATCAGTCTCTGTGCTATTGTGGGTTTTGTGTATCAGTCTCTGTGTTTGTGTGGGTTCTGTGTTTCAGTCTCTATGTTGATGTGGGGTTTGTGTATCAATCTCTGTGCTGATGTGGGATTTGTGTTTCAGTCTCTGTGTTTGTGTGTTGTCAGTGTATCTGTTTCTGTGTAGGCGTGGTGTCAGTCTAACAGACTCAGTGTTGGTGTCAGTGTATCTGTCGCAGTATTGATGTGGGGTCTGTTTATCTGTGTCTGTGTTGATGTGGGGTCAGTATTTCAGTCCCTGTGTTGTTGTGGATTCTCTGTATCAGTCTCTGTGTTGGTTTTGGGACAGCTTATCGGTCTATGTGTTGATTTGAGGTTTGTGTATCTGTCTCTGTGTTGGTGTGGGTTCTGTGTATCAGTCTCTGCGTTTGTGTGGGTTCTGTGTATCAGTCTCTGTGTTTGTGTGGGTTTTGTGTATCAGTCTGTGTGTAGGTGTGGGGTCTGTGTATCAGTTTCTGTGGAGGTTTTGGTTCAGCGTATCAGTCTGTGTTTTGATGTGTGTTTTGTGTATCTGTCTCTGTGTTAGTGTGGGTTCTGTGTATCCGTATCTGTGTTGGCTTAGGGTCAGTGTAGTATTCTCGGTATTGATGTGGGGTTTGTGTATCAGTCTCTGTGTTGGTGTTGGTTCAGTGTATCAGTCTGTCTGTTGATGTGGTGTTTGTGTATCAGTCTGTTTGTTGGTGTGGGTTCAGTGTATCAGTCTGTGTGTTGGTGTGGGGTCAGTGTATCAGTCTGTGTGTTGGTGTGGGGTCTGTGTATCAGTCTCTGTGTTGATGTGGGTTTTGTGTATCAGCCTATGTGTTGGTGTGGGGTCAGTGTATCAGTCTGTGTGTTGGTGTGGTCTTTGTGAATCAGTCTCTATGTTAGTGTGGGGTCAGTGTTTCAGTCTCTGTCTGTGTATCAATCTGTCTGTTGGTGTGTGGACTGTGTATTGTTCTCTGTGTTGGTGTGGAAATTGTGTATCAGTCTCTGTGTTGGTCTGGGGTCTGTGATTCAGTTTCTGTATTGGTTAGGGGTCAGTGTACCAGGCTGTGTGTTGATGTCTGTTCTGTGTATATGTCTCTGTGCTGGTGTGGGTTCTGAGAATCAATCTCTGTTCTGGTGTGGGTTCAGTCTATCAGTCTCTGTGATTTTGTGGGGTCTGTTTATCAGTCTGTGTGTTGGTTTGGAGTCAGCGTATTAGTCTCTGTGATGTTGTGGGGTCTGTGTATCAGTCTGTGTGTTGGTTTGGAGTCAGCGTATCAGTCTCTGTCAGTGTATCAATCTGTCTGATGGTGTGTGGACTGTGAATCGCTCTCTGTGTTGGTATGGGAATTGTGTATCAGTCTCTGTGTTGGTCTGGGGTCTGTGATTCAGTTTTTGTGCTGGGGTGGGGTCAATCTATCAGTCTCTGTGTTGGTGTGTGTTTTGTGTTTCAGTCTCTGTGTTGGTGTGTGCTTTGTGTTTCAGTCTCTGTGTTGGTGTCGGTTCAGTGTATCAGTCTGTGTGTTGATGTGGGGTTTGTGTTTCAGTCTTTGTGTTTGTGTGTTGTCAGTGTATCTGTCTCTGTGTTGGCGTGGTGTCAGTCTAACAGACACAGTGTTGGTGTCAGTGTATATGTCGCAGTATTGATGTGGGGTCTGTTTATCTGTCTCTGTGTTAATGTAGGGTCAGTATTTCAGTCTCTGTGTTCGTGTGAGGTGTGTGTATCAGTCTCTGTGATGGTGTGGGGTCTGTTTATCAGTCTGTGTGTTGGTTTGGAGTCAGCGTATCAGTCTCTGTGATGTTGTGGGGTCTGTGTATCAGTCTGTGTGTTGGTTTGGAGTCAGCGTATCAGTCTCTGTCTGTGTATCAATCTGTCTGATGGTGTGTGGACTGTGTATCGTTCTCTGTGTTGGTATGGGAATTGTGTATCAGTCTCTGTGTTGGTCTGGGGTCTGTGATTCAGTTTTTGTGTTGGGGTGGGGTCAATCTATCAGTCTCTGTGTTGGTGTGTGTTTTGTGTTTCAGTCTCTGTGTTGGTGTGTGCTTTGCGTTTCAGTCTCTGTGTTGGTGTGGGTTACGTGTATCAGTCTGTGTGTTGATATGTGGTTTGTGTTTCAGTCTTTGTGTTTGTGTGTTGTCAGTGTATCTGTCTCTGTGTTGGCGTGGTGTCAGTCTAACAGACACAGTGTTGGTGTCAGTGTATCCGTCGCAGTATTGATGTGGGGTCTGTTCATCTGTCTCTGTGTTAATGTGGGGTCAGTATTTCAGTCTCTGTGTTGGTGTGGGGTCTGTGTATCAGTCCCTGAGTTGGTGTGGGTTCTGAGTAGTATTCACTGTGTTGTTGTGGGGTCAGTGTATCAGTCTGTATGTTGCTTTGTGGTCTGCGTATCAGTCTCTGTCTTGTTTTGGGGTCTTTGCATCATTCTCTGTATTTGTGTGTGGTCAGTGTATCAGTCTGTGTGTTGCTGTTTGGCCTGTATATCATTCTGCGTGTTGGTGTGGGGTGAGTGTATCAGTTTCTATGTTGGTGTGGGTTCAGCGTATCAATCTCTGAATTGGTGTGGGGTTTGTGTATCAGTCTCGGTGTTGGTGTGGGTTTTGTGTATCAGTCTCTGTGTTGGTGTGGGTTTTGTGTGCCAGTTTGTGTGTGGTGTGGGGACTGTGTATCAGTCTATGTGTTGGTGTGGGATCTGTGTATCAGTCTCTGTGTTGATGTGGGGTGAGTGTATCTTTCCCTGTGTTGGTGTGGTCTTTGTGAATCAGTCTCTGTGTTGGTGTGGGGTCAGTGTTTCAGTCTCTGTTCTGGTGTGGGTTTTGTTTATCAGTATTTGTGTTGGCTTGAGGTGAGTGTATAAGTCCGTGTGTTGATGTGTGTTTTGTGTATCAGCCGCTGTGTAGGTGTGCAGTCAGTGTATGAGGCTCTGTGTTGGTTTGGGTTCAGCCTATCAGTCTGTTTGTTGATGTGTGGTTTGTGCATCTTTCTCTGTGTTGGTGTGGGGTCTGTGTGTTGATGTGGTGTTTGTATATCAGTCTCTGCATTGGTGCGGGGTCAGTTTATCAATCTCTATATTGATGTGGGGATTTGTGTTTCTGTCTCTGTGTTGGCATGTGTTTTGTCTATCAGACTCTGTGTTGGTGTGAGGTCAGTGTATCAGTCTGTGTGTCAGTGTGGGGTCAGTGTATCAGTCTGTGTGTCGGTGTGGGGTCAGTGTATCAGGCTCTGTGTGTCGGTGTTTGGTCAGTGTATCAGTCTGTGTATCAGTGTGGGGTCAGTGTATGAGTCTGTGTGTCGGTGTGGGGTCAGTGTATCAGGCTCTGTGTGTCGGTGTTTGGTCAGTGTATCAGACTGTGTGTCATTGTGGGGTCAGTGTATCAGTCTATGCGTCAGTGTGGGGTCAGTGTATCAGTCTCTGTGTTGGTGTGGGGTCAGTGTATCAGTCTCTGTGTTGGTGTGGGGTCAGTGTATCAGTCTGTGTGTCAGTGTATCAGTATGTGTGTCAGTGTGGGGTCAGTGTATCAGTCTGTGTGTCAGTGTGGAGTCAGTGTATCAGGCTCTGTGTGTCAGTGTTTGGTCAGTGTATCAGTCTGTGTGTCATTGTGGCGTCAGTATATCAGTCTATGCGTCAGTGTGGGGTCAGTGTATCAGTCTCTGTGTTGGTGTGGGGTCAGTGTATCAGTCTGTGTGTCAGTGTATCAGTCTGTGTGTTGGTGTGGGGTCATTGTATCAGGCTCTGTGTGTCGGTGTTTGGTCAGTGTATCAGTCTGTGTGTCAGTGTGGGGTCAGTGTATCGGTCTGTGTGTTGGTGTGGGGTCAGTGTATCAGTCTGTGTGTCAGTGTATCAGTCTGTGTGTCGGTGTGGGGTCAGTGTATCAGGCTCTGTGTGTCGATGTGGGGTCAGTGTATCAGGCTCTGTGTGTCGGTGTTTGGTCAGTGTATCAGTCTGTGTGTTGGTATGGGGTCAGTGTATCAGTCTGTGTGTCAGTGTGGGGTCAGTATATCAATCTCTGTCTTGGTGTGGGTTTTGAGTATCAGCCTATGTGTTGATGTGGTGTCCCTGTATCAGTTTTTCTGCTGGCATGTGGTCTGTGTAGCAGTCTCTGTGTTGGTGTAGGTATTGTCTATCAGTCTGTGTGTTGTTGTGGGGCCTGTGTATCACTATATGTGTTGGTTTGTGGCCTGTGCTTCAGTCTATGTGTTTGTGTGGGGTCTGTTTATCAGTCTGTGATGGTGTGGATTTTGTGAATCAGTCTATGTTTTGGAGTGGGTTCTGTGTATCAGTTTGTGTGGTGTTGTGGGTTCTGTGTATCAGTCTCTGTGTCTGTGTGGGTTCTGTGTATTAGTCTGTGTGTTGGTGTGGGGTCATGTATCAGTCTGTGTGTTGGTGTGTGGTTTGTGAATCTGTCTCTGTATTGAAATGGGGTTTGTTTATCAGCCTCTGTATTGCTTTTGGGTCAGTGTATCAGTCTCTGTGTTGGTGTGGTGTCAGTGTATCAGTCTCTTTGTTGGTGTGGGGTCTGTGTATCAGTCTCTGTGTTGATGTGGGGTGAGTGTATCTTTCTCTGTGTTGGTGTGGTCTTTGTGAATCAGTCTCTGTGTTGGTGTGGGGTCGGTGTTTCAGTCTCTGTTCTGGTGTGGGTTTTGTTTATCAGTATTTGTGTTGGCTTGAGTTCAGTGTATAAGTCCGTGTGTTGATGTGTGTTTTGTGTATCAGCCGCTATGTAGGTGTGCGGTCAGTGTATGAGGCTCTGTGTTGGTTTGGGGTCTGTGTGTTGATGTGGTGTTTGTATATCAGTCTCTGCACTGGTGCGGGGTCAGCTTATTAATCTCTATATTGATGGGGGGATTTGTGTTTCTGTCTCTGTGTTGGCATGTGTTTTGTCTATCAGACTCTGTGTTGGTGTGAGGTCAGTGTATCGGTCTGTGTGTTGGTGTGGGGTCAGTGTATCAGTCTGTGTGGCGGTGTGGGGTCAGTGTATCAGGCTCTGTGTGTCAGTGTTTGGTCAGTGTATCAGTCTGTGTGTCGATGTGGGGTCAGTGTATCAGTCTGTGTGTCGGTGTGGGGTCAGTGTATCAGTCTGTGTGTCATTGTGGAGTCAGTGTATCTGGCTCTGTGTGTCGGTGTGGGGTCGGTGTATCAGTCTGTGTGTCGGTGTTTGGTCAGTGTATCAGTCTGTGTGTCGGTGTGGGGTCAGTGTATCAGTCTGTGTGTCAGTGTGGGGTCAGTGTATCAGGCTCTGTATGTCAGTGTTTGGTCAGTGTATCAGTCTGTGTGTCAGTGTGGGGTCAGTGTATCAGGCCCTTTGTGTCCGTGTGGGGTCAGTGTATCAGTCTGTGTGTTGGTATGGGGTCAGTGTATCAGTCTGTGTGTCAGTGTATCAGTCAGTATATCAATCTCTGTCTTGGTGTGGGTTTTGAGTATCAGCCTATGTGTTGATGTGATGTCCCTGTATCAGTTTCTCTGCTGGAATGTGGTCTGTGTAGCAGTCTCTGTGTTGGTGTAGGTATTGTCTATCAGTCTGTGTGTTGTTGTGGGGCCTGTGTATCAGTATATGTGTTGGTTTGTGGCCTGTGCTTCAGTCTATGTGTTTGTGTGGGGTCTGTTTATCAGTCTGTGACGGTGTGGATTTTGTGAATCAGTCTGTGATTTGGTGTGGGTTCTGTGTATCAGTCTCTGTGTCTGTGTGGGTTCTGTGTATTAGTCTGTGTGTTGATGTGGGGTCATGTATCAGTCTGTGTGTTGGTGTGTGGTTTGTGAATCTGTCTCTGTATTGAAGTGGGGTTTGTGTATCAGCCTCTGTATTGTTTTGGGGTCAGTGTATCAGTCTCTTTGTTGGTGTGGGGTCCGTGTATCTGTCTCTGTGTTGGTGTGGGGTCAGTGTATCAGTCTGTGTGTTGGTGTGGGGTCTGTTTATCAGTCTCTGTCTGTGTATCAATCTGTCTGTTGGTGTGTGGACTGACTATCAGTCTCTGTATTGGCCTGGGGTCTGTGATTCAGTTTCTGTGTTGGGGTGGGGTAAGTCTATCAGTCTGTGTGTTGATGTGGGGTCTGAGTATCAGTCTCTGTGTTGGTGTGGGTTCAGTCTTTAAGTCTCCGTGATGTTGTGGGGTCTGTGTATCAGTCTGTGTGTTGGTTAGGGATCAATGTACCAGGCTGTGTGTTGATGTGTGGTCTGTGTATCAGTCTCTGTGATGTTGTGGGGTCTGTGTATTAGTCTGTGTGTTGGTGTGAAGTCAGTGTATCAGTCTCTGTCTGTGTATCAATCAGTCTGTTGGTGTGTGGACTTGGTATTGTTCTCTGTTTTGGTGTGGGTTTTGTGTATCAGCCTCTGTGTTGGTCTGGGGTCTGTGATTCAGTTGCTGTGTTGGGGTGGGCTCAGTCTATCAGTCTCTGTCTTGGTGTGTGTTTTGTGTATCAGTCTCTGTGTTGGTGTCGGTTCTTTGTGTCAGTCTGTGTTCTAGTGTGGGGAATGTTTATCAGTCTCTGTGTTGTTGTGGGGTTTTTTTTCGATCAGTCTCTTTGATGGTGTGGGTTTTGTAGATCAGTCTCTGTGATGGTGTGGGTTTTGTGGATCAGTCTGTCTTTTGGTGTGGGTTTGTGTATCAGTCTCAGTGTTGGTGTTGGTTCAGTGTATCAGTCTGTCTGTTGATGTAGTGTTTGTGTATCCGTCTCTGTTGTTGTGGGGTCAGCATACCAGTTTGTGTGTTGATGTGGGTTTTGTATATCAGTCTCTGTGTTGGTGTGGGGTCTATCTATCAGTCTCTGTTGTTGTGGGGTGAGTGTATCTTTCTCTGTGTTGGTGTGGTCTTTGTGAATCAGTCTCTGTGTTGGTGTGGGGTCTGTGTATCACTCTCTGTTCTGGTGTGGGTTTTGTGTATCAGTCTCTGTGTTGGTGTGGGGTCTGTGTATCAGTCTCTGTGTTGATGTGGGGTAAGTGTATCTTTCTCTGTGTTGGTGTGGTCTTTGTGAATCAGCTCTGTGTTGGTGTGGGGTCGGTGTTTCAGTCTCTGTTCTGGTGTGGGTTTTGTTTATCAGTATTTGTGTTGGTTTGAAGTCAGTGTATAAGTCCATGTGTTGATGTGTGTTTTGTGAATCAGCCGCTCTGTAGGTGTGGGGTCGGTATATTAGGCTCTGTGTTGGTTTGGATTCAGCCTATCAGTCTGTTTGTTGATGTGTGGTTTGTGTATCTGTCTCTGTGATGGTGTGGGGTCTGTGTATCAGTCTGTGTGTTGTTGTGGTGTTTGTATATCAGTCTCTGCATTGGTGTGGGGTCAGTGTATCAGTGTCTATATTGATGTGGGGATTTGTGTTTCTGTCTCTGTGTTGGTGTGTGTTTTGTCCATTAGTCTCTGTGTTGGTGTGGGGTCAGTGTATCAGTCTGTGTGTCAGTGTGGGGTCAGTGTTTCAGGCTCTGTGTGTCGGTGTTTGGTCAGTTTATCAGTCTGTGTGTCTATGTGGGGTCAGTGTATCAGGCTCTGTGTGTCGCTGTGGGGTCAGTGTATCAGTCTGTGTGTCGCTGTGGGGTCAGTGTATCAGGCTCTATGTGTTGGTAAGGAGTCAGTGTATTAGTCTGTGTGTCGGTGTCGGGTCAGTGTATCAGGCTCTGTGTGTTGGTTTGGGGTCAGTGTATCAGTCTGTGTCTTGGTGTGGGTTTTGAGTTTCAGCCTATTGTTTGATGTGGTGTCCCTGTATCAGTTTCTCTGCTGGTATGTGGGCTCTGTAGCAGTCTCTGTATTGGTGTAGGTATTGTCTATCAGTCTGTATGGTGTTGTTGGGTCTGTGTATCAATATATGTGTTTGTGTGTGGCCTGCATCACTCTATGTGTTTGTGTGGGGTCTGTTTATCAGTCTGTGATGGTGTGGATTTTGTGAATCAGTCTGTGTTTTGGTCTGGGTTCTGTGTATCAGTCTCTGTGTTGGTGTGGGGTCTGTGTATCAGTCTCTGTGGTGTTGTGGGTCTTGTGTATCAGTCTGTGTGTTGGTGTGGGGTCAGTGTATCAGTCTGTGTGTTAGTGTTGATTCAGCTTATCAGTTTGTGTGTTGATGTATGGTTCATGTATCTGTCTCTGTATTGATGTGGTCTTTGTGTATCAGTCTCTGTGTTGGTGTGGGGTCAGTGTATCAGTCTCTGTGTTGGTGTTGGTTCAGTGTATCAGTCTGTCTGTTGATGTGATGTTTTTGTATCAGTCTCTGTGTTGTTTTTGGGTCAGTGTATCTGTCTCTGTGTTGGTGTGGGGTCAGTGTATCTGTCTCTGTGTTGGTGTGGGGTCAGTGTATCAGTCTGTGTGTTGATGTGGGGTCTGTGTATCAGTCTCTGTCTGTGTATCAATCTGTTTGTTGGTGTGTGGACTGTGTATCAGTCTCTGTGTTGGTCTGGGGTCTGTGATTCAGTTTCTGTGTTGGGGTGGGGTCAGTCTATCAGTCTCTGTGTTGGTGTGGGTTCTGAGTACCAATCTCCGTTCTGGTGTGAGTTCAGTCTTTCAGTCTCTGTGATGTTGTGGGGTCTGTTTATCAGTCTCTGTGTTGGTTTGGAGTCAATGTATCAGTCTCTGTCTGTGTATCAATCTGTCTGTTGGTGTGTGGACTGTGTATCAGCCTCTGTGTTGGTCTGGGGTCTGTGATTCAGTTGCTGTGTTGGGGTGGGCTCAGTCTTGGTGTGTGTTTTGTGTATCAGTCTCTGTGTTGGTGTCGGTTCTTTGTGTCAGTCTGTGTTTTGGTGTGGGGTCTGTTTATCAGTCTTTGTGTTGGTGTGTTTTTTTTTCGATCAGTCTCTGTGATGGTGTGGGTTTTGTAGATCAGTCTCTGTGATGGTGTGGGTTTTGTGGATCAGTCTGCCTTTTGGTGTGGGTTTGTGTATCTGTCTCTGTGTTGCTGCGGGGTCAGTGTATTATTCTCTGTAGTAATGTGGGGTCAGTGTATCAGTCTCTGTGTTGGTGTTGGTTCAGTGTATCAGTCTGTCTGTTGATGTAGTGTTTGTGTATCAGTCTCTGTTGTTGTGGGGTCAGTCTACCAGTCTGTGTGTTGATGTTGGGTTTGTGTATCAGTCTCTGTGTTGGTGTGGGGTGAGTGTATCAGTCTGTGTGTTGATGTGGGTTCTGTGTATCAGTCTCTATGTTAGTGTGGGGTCTGTATATCAGTCTCTATGTTGATGTGGGGTCAGTGTATCAGTCTTTGTGTTATTCTGGGGTCAGTCTATCCATGTCTGTGATGGTGTGGAGAATTTATATCAGTCTGTGTGTTGGGGTGGGGTCAGTGCATCAGTCTGTGTGTTGGTGAGGGGTCAGTGTACCAGTCTGTGTGTTGATGTGTGGTCTGTATATTTGTCTCTGTGCTGGTGTGGGTTCTGAGTATCAATCTCTGTTTTGGTGTGCGTTCAGTCTATCAGTCTCTGTGAGGTTGTGGGGCCTGTTTATCAGTCTGTGTGTTGGTGTGTGGTGTCTGTATCAGTCTCTGTGTTGGTGTGGGTTTTGTGTATCAGTCTCTGTGTTGGTTTGGGTTCAACGTATCAGTCTGTGTGTTGATGTGTGGTTTGTGTATCTGTCTCTGTGTTGGCTTGGGTTCTGTGTATCAGTCTTTGTGTTGGCGTGGGGTAAGTGTATTATTCTCTGTATTGATGTGGGGATTGTGTATTAGTCTCTGTAATGGGGTGTGGTCAGTCTATCAGTCTCAGTGCTGGTGTGGTGTCTGTGCATCAGTCTCTGCGTTTTTGTGGAGTCTGTGCATCAGTCTCTGTGTTGGTGTGGGGTCAGTGTATCAGTCCGTTTGTTGGTGTGTGGCCTGTGTATCAGTCTCTGTGTTGCAGTGGGTTTTGTGTATCAGTCTCTGTGTTGGTCTGGTGTCTGTGATTCAGTTTCTGTGTTGGTGTGGGTTCTGCGTATCAGTCGGTGTGTTGGTGTGTGGTCTGTGTATCAGTCTCTGTGTTGGTCTGGGTTCAGTATATCAATGTCTATGTTGGTGTGAAGTCTGTTTATCAGTCTGTGTGTTGGTGTTGCGTCAGTGTATCAGTCTGTGTGTTGGTGAGGGGTCAGTGTACCAGTCTCCCTGTTGATGTGTGGTCTGTGTATCTGTCTCTGTTTTGGTGTGGGTTCTGTGTATCAATCTCTGTTCTGGTGTGGGTTCAGTCTATCAGTATCTGTAATGTTGTGGGGTCTGTGTATCAGTCTGTAATTTGGTGTGGAGTCTGTGTATCAGTCTTTGTCTGTGTATCAATCTGGCTGTTGTCGTGTGGAATGTGTATCAGTCTCTGTGTTGGTCTGGGGAGCTGTGCTTACGTTTCTGTGTTGGGATGGGGTCAGTCTATCAGTCTGTGTGTTGCTGTGGGGTCTGTGTATCCGTCTCTGCGTTGGTGTGTGGTCAGTGTATCAGTCCTTGTGTTGTTCTGGGTTCAGTTTATCAATCTCTGTGTTTGTGTGTTGTCAGTGTATCTGTCTATGTGTTGGCGTGGTGTCAGTGTAACAGACTCAGTGTTGGTGTGGGGTCAGTGTATCAGTCTCTGTGCTGGTGTGGGTTTAATGTAAAAGTCTCTGTGTTGGTCTGGGGTCTGTGACTCAGTTTCTGTGTTGGTGTGTGGTCAGTCTATCAGTCTCTGTGTTGGTGTGTAGTCAGTCTATCAGTCTCTGTGTTGGTGTGGATTCTGTATATCAATTTCGGTGTTGGTGTGGGGCCCGTGTATTAGTCTGTCTGTTGGTGTGTGGCCTGTCTATCAATCTCTGTGTTGGTGTGTGTTTTGTGTATCAGTCTCTGTGTTGGTCAGGGGTCTGTGATTCAGTTTCTGTGTTGGTTTGGGGTCTGTGTATCAATATTTGTGTTGGTGTTGGATCTGTACATCAGTCTCTGTGTTGGCGTGGGGTATGTTTATCAATCTGTGATGGTGTGGATCTTGTGTATCAGCCTGTGTGTTGGTGTCGGGTCCGTATATCATTCTTTAATGTTGGTGTTGGTTTTTTGTATCAGCCTGTGTTTTGGTGTGTGTTCTGTGTATCAGTCTCTGTGTTGGTGTGGGTTTTGTATCTCATTCTCTGTGTTGGTGTGGGGTCTGTATGTCAATCTCTGTGTTGGTGTGGGGTCAGTGTACCAGTCTGTGTGTTGATGTGTGGTCTGTGTATCTGCCTCTGTGTTGGTGTGGGTTCTGTGTATCAAGCTCTGTTCTGGTGTGGGTTCAATCTATCAGTCTCTGTGATGTTGTGGGGTCTGTGTATCAGCCTCTGTCTCTGTATCAATCTGTCTGTTAGTGTGTGGACTCTGTATCAGTCTCTGTGTTGGTGTGGGGTCAGTGTATCAGTCTGTGTGTTGATGTGTATTTTGTGTATCAGTCTGTGTGTTGGCATTGTTTCAATGTATCTTTCTGTGTTTTGGTGTGGGTCTGTGTATCAGTCTCTGTGTTGGTGTGGGTTCTGCGTATCAGTCTCTGTGTTGGTATGGGGTCTGTGTGTTGATGTGGGGTCTGTGCATCAATCTCTGTGTTGTTCTGTGGTCAGCGTATCAGTCTCTGTGCTTGTGTTTCATCAGTGTATCTGTCTATGTGTTGGCGTGGTGTCAGTGTAACAGACTCAGTGTTGGTGTGGAGTCTGTGTTTCAGTCTCTGTGATGTTGTGGGGTCTGTGTATCAACCTCTGTCTGTGTATCAATTTGCTTGTTAGTGTGTGGACTGTGTATCAGTCTCTGTGTTGGTGTGTGTTTTGTGTATCAGTCTGTGTGTTGGTGTATATTTTGTGTATCACTCTGTGCGTTAGTGTTGTTTCAATGTATCTTTCTGTGTTTGGGTGTGGGGACTGTGTATCAGTCTCTGTGTTGGTGTGGCTTCTGTGTATCAGTCTCTGTGTTGGTGTGGGTTCTGTGTATCAGTCTCTGTGATGGTATGGGGTCTGTGTGTTGATGTGGGGTCTGTGCATCAATCTCTGTGTTGGCGTGTCATCAGCGTATCAGTCTCTGTGCTTGTGTTTCATCAGTGTATCTGTCTATGTGTTGACGTGGTGTCAGTGTAACAGACTCAGTGTTGGTGTGGGGTCTCTGCATCAGTCTCTGCGTTGGTGTGGGTTTTGTGTATCAGTCTCTGTGTTGGTGTGTATTTTGTGTATCAGTCTGTGTGTTGGTGATGCTTCAATGAATCTGTCTGTGTTTTGGTGTGGGGACTGTGTATCAGTCTCTGTGTTGGTCAGTGGTCAGTGTATCAGTCTCTGTGCTTGTGTTTTGTCAGTGTATCTGCCTATGTGTTGGCGTGGTGTCAGTGTAACAGACTCAGTGTTGGTGTGGGGTCAATGTATCTCTCTCTTTATTGATGTGGGGTCTGTTTGTCAGTCTCTGTGCTGCTGTGGGTTTAGTGTAAAAGTCTCTGTGTTGGCATGCCAATTGTGTATCAGTCTCTGTGCTGATGCGGTATCTGTGTATCAGTCTTGGTGTTGGCCTAGGGTCTGTGTATCAGTCTGTGTCTTGATGTGTGCTCAGTGTATCAGTGTCTGTGTGGAGTATGTATATTAGTCTGTGTGTTAGCCTTGGGTCAGTGTACCAGTCTGCGTGTTGATATGTGGTCTCTGTATCTGTCTCAGTGTTGGTGTCCATTCTGTGTATCAGTCTCTGTGTTGGTGTGGGGTCCATGTATCAGTCTCAGTGTTGTTGTGGGGTCACTGTATCAGTCTCTGTGTTGGTGTGGATTCTGTGTGACAATCTCTGTGTCGGTGTGGGGTCCGTGTATCAGTCTGCCTGTTGTTGTGTGGACTGTGTATCATTCTCTGTGTTGGTGTGGGTTTTATATATCATTCTTTGTGTTGTTCTGGGGTCTGTGATTCACTTTCTGTGTTGGGGTGTGGTCAGTCTATCAGTCTCTGTGATGGTGTGGAGTCCATGTATCAGTCTGTCTGTTGGTGTGTGGACTGTGTATCTGTCTCTGTGTTGGTGTGGGTTTTGTGTATCAGTCTCTGTGTTGATCTGGGGTTTGTGATTCAGCTTCTGTGTTGGTGTGGTGTCTGTGTATCAATCTGTGTGTTGACGTGGGGTCTGGTTACCAGTCTGTAATGGTGTGGATTTTGTGTATCAGTCTGTGTGTTGGTGTGGGGTCTGTGTATCTGTCTGTATTTTGGTTTAGGTCTGTGTAATAGTCTCTGTGTTGGTGTGGGCTTTGTGTGTCAGTCTGTGTGTTGGCGTGGGTTATGTGTTTCAATCTCTGTGTTTATGTGGGTTTTGTATATCAGTATGTGTGTTGATTTGTGGTCTGTGTATCAGTCTCTGTGTTAGTGTAGATTTTGTGTATCAGCTGCTGTGTAGGTGTGGGGTCAGTGTATCAGTCCCTGTGTTGGTTTCGGTTCAGCATATCAGTCTGTGTTGAAGTGTGGTTTGTGTATCTGTCTCTGTGTTGGTGCGGGTTCTGTGTATCAGTCTCTGTGTTGGTGTGGTGACACTGTATCAGTGTTTGTGTTGGTTTGGGGTCTGTGTATTAGTCTCTCTGTTACTGTGGGTTATGTGTATAAGTCTCTGTGTTCGTGTGGGATTTTGTGTATCAGTCTGTGTGTTGATGTGTGGTCTGTGTATCAGTCTGCATTTTGGTGTGTGTCTGTGTAATAGTCTCTATGTTGGTGTGGGGTTTGTATATCAGCCTGAGTGTTGATGTGTGGTCTGTGTATCTGTCTCTCTGTTGCTGTGGTTTCTGTGTATCAGTCTCCGTTTTTCTGTGGGGTTTGTGTATTTGTCTCTGTGTTAGTTTGGGGTCTCAGTATTATTCTCTGTATTGGCGTGGGTTTAGTCTATCAGTCTGTGTCTTGCTTTGGGTTCTGTGTATCAGTCTATGTGATGTTTTGTGGTCTGTGCATTCTTTTCTATGTTGTTGTGTGGTCAGTGTATCAGTATATGATGCTGTTGCATCTGTGTTTCAGTCTGCGTGTTGATGTGGGGTCAGTGTATCAGTCTCTGTATTGCTGTGGGGTCTGTGCATCAGTCTCTGTGTTGGTGTGGAATCTGTGCATCAGTCTCTGTGTTAGTGTGGGGTCTGGGTATCAGTCTGTCTGTTGGTGTGTGGACTCTGTATCAGTCTCTGTATTGGTCTGGGGTCTGTGATTCAGTTTCGGTATTAGTGTATGGTCAGTATATCAGTCTCTGTGTTGGAGTGGAGTCTTTGTATCAGTCTCTGTGTTGGTGTGGGGTCCGTGTATCAGTCTGTCTGCTGGTGTGCAGTCTGTGTATCAGTCTCTGTGTTGGTGTGGGTTTTGTGTATCAGTCTGTGTATTGGTTTGAGATAATTGTATATGTCCGTGTGTTGATGTGGGGTTTGTTTATCAGCCTCTTTGTTGACGTGGGTTCAGTGTATCAGTCTGTGTGTTGATGTGGAGTTTTGTGGATCAGTCTCTGTGTTAGCATGGGTTTTGTGTACCAATCTGTGTGTTGCTGTTGGGTCTGTGTATTAGTCTCTGCGTTGGTGTGGGTTTTGTGTGTCAGTCTGTGTGTTGGTGTGGGCTCTGTATGTCAGTCTATGTGTTTGTGTGGAGTCTGTGTATCAGTCTCTATGCTGGCATGGAGTCTGTGCATCACTCTGTGTTGGTGTGGATTTTGTGTATCAGTCTGTGTGTTGGTGTGGGGTCTGGGTATCAGTCTCTATATTGGTGTGGGTTTTGTGTATCGGCCTGTGAATTGGTGTGGGTTCTGTGTATCAGTCTGTGTGTTGGTGTGGGATCTGTGCATCAGTCTCGGTGTTGGGGTGGTGTCTGTCTATCAGTTTCTGTGTTGATTTGGGGTCTGTGTATCAGTCTGTGTGTTGATGTGGAGTCTGTTTATCAATCTGTGTGCTGCTGTGGGGTCTGTATATCAGTCTCTCTGTTGGTCTGGGGTCAGTCTATCATCTCTGTGTTGATTTGGGGTCTGTGTATCAGTCCCTGTGTTGGTGTAGGGTCTGTTTATCAATCTGTGTGCTGCTGTGGGGTCTGTGAATCAGTCTCTCTGTTGGTCTGGGGTCAGTTTATCATCTGTGTGATGAAGTGGGGTCTGTGTATCAGTCCCTGTGTTTGTGTGGGGTGTATTTATCAGTCTGTGTGTTGCTGTGGAGTCTGTTTATCAGTCTCCGTGTTGGTGTGGGTCAGTGCATTAGTCTATGTGTTGGTGTGGGTTTTGTGTATCAGTCTGTGTGTCGGTGTTGGGTCTGTGTTTCAGTCTGTGTGTTGGTGTGCTGTGTATCAATCTGTGTGTTGGTTTGTGTTCTGTGTATCAGTCTATGTGTCGATGTGGGATTTGTGTATCAGTCAGTGTGTTGGTGTGGGGTCAGTGTATCAGTCTATGTGTTGGTGTGGGTTTTGTGTATCAGTCTGCGTGTCGGTGTTGGGTCTGTGTTTCAGTCTGTATGTTGGTGTGCTGTGTATCAATCTGTGTGGTGGTTTGGGTTCTGTGTATCAGTCTATGTGTCGATGTGGGATTTGTGTATCAGTCAGTGTGTTGGTGTGGGGTCAATGTATCAGTCTATGTGTTGGTGTGGGTTTTGTGTATCAGTCTGCGTGTCAGTGTTGGGTCTGTGTTTCAGTCTGTATATTGGTGTGCTGTGTATCAATCTGTGTGGTGGTTTGGGTTCTGTGTATCAGTCTATGTGTCGATGTGGGATTTGTGTATCAGTCAGTGTGTTGGTGTGGGGTCAGTGTATCAGTCTGAGTGTTGATTTGGGGTTTGTGTATCAGTCTCTGTGTTGGTGAAGGTTTTGTGTATCAGTCAGTGTGTTGGTGTGGGCTCTGTTTATCAGTCTCTGTGCTGCTGTGGGTTTAGTGTAAAAGTTTCTGTGTTGGCATGCCAATTGTGTATCAGTCTCTGTGCTGATGCGGTGTCTGTGTATCAGTCTTGGTGTTGGCCTAGGGTCTGTGTATCAGTCTGTGTTTTGATGTGTGCTCAGTGTATCAGTGTCTGTGTGGAGTATGTATATTAGTCTGTGTGTTGGCCTTGGGTCAGTGTATCAGTCTGTGTGTTGGTGTGTGGTCAGTGTACCAGTCTGCGTGTTGATATGTGGTCTCTGTATCTGTTTCAGTGTGGGTGTCCATTCTGTGTATCAGATTCTGTGTTGGTGTGGGGTCCATGTATCAGTCTCAGTGTTGTTGTGGGGTTTCTGTGTGAGTCTCTGTGTTGGTGTGGATTATGCGTAAAAATCTCTATGTCGGTGTGGGGTCCGTGTATCAGTCTGCCTATTGTTGTGTGGACTGTGTATCATTCTCTGTGTTGGTGTGGGTTTTATATATCATTCTCTGTGTTGTTCTGGGGTCTGTGATTCACTTTCTGTGTTGGGGTGTGGTCAGTCTATCAGTCTCTGTGATGGTGTGGAGTCCATGTATCAGTCTGTCTGTTGGTGTGTGGACTGTGTATCTGTCTCTGTGTTGGTGTGGGTTTTGTGTATCAGTCTCTGTGTTGATCTGGGGTTTGTGATTCAGCTTCTGTGTTGGTGTGGTGTCTGTGTATCAATCTGTGTGTTGGCGTGGGGTCTGGTTACCAGTCTGTGATGGTGTGGATTTTGTGTATCAGTCTGTGTGTTGGTGTGGGGTCTGTGTATCAGTCTCTCTGTTAATGTGGGTTCTGTGTTTAAGTCTCTGTGTTCATGTGGGGTTTTGTGCATCAGTCTCTGTTTTTCTGTGTGTTCTGTGTATCTGTCTCTGTGTTGCTGTGGTTTCTGTGTAGCAGTCTTTGTTTTTCTGTGGGGTTTGTGTATCTGTCTCTGTGTTGGTTTGGGGTCTGAGTATTATTGTCTGTATTGGCGTGGGTTTAGTCTATCAGTCTGTGTCTTGCTTTGGGTTCTGTGTATCAGTCTCTGTGATGTTTTGTGGTCTGTGCATTCTTTTCAATGTTGTTGTGTGGTCAGTGTATCAGTATATGATGCTGTTGCATCTGTGTTTCAGTCTGTGTGTTGATGTGGGGTCTGTGCATCAGTCTCTGTGCTGGTGTGGAATCTGTGCATCAGTCTCTGTTGGTGTGGGGTCTGTGCATCAGTCTCTGTGCTGGTGTGGGGTCTGGGTATCAGTCTGTCTGTAGGTGTGTGGACTGTGTATCAGTCTGTGTGTTGGTCTGGGGTCTGTGATTCAGTTTCTTTATTAGTGTATGGTCAGCCTATCAGTCTCTGTGTTGGAGTGGAATCTTTGTATCAGTCTCTGTGTTGGTGTGGGGTCCGTGTATCAGTCTGTGTGTTGGTTTGAGATCATTGTATATGTCCGTGTGTTGATGTGGGGTTTGTTTATCAGCCTCTTTGTTGATGTGGGTTCAGTGTATCAGTCTGTGTGTTGATGTGGGGTTTTGTGGATCAGTCTCTGTGTTAGCATGGGTTTTGTGTACCAATCTGTGTGTTGCTGTTGGGTCTGTGTATTAGTCTATGTGTTGGTGTGGGTTTTGTATGTCAGTCTGTGTGTTTGTGTGGAGTCTGTGTATCAGTCTCTATGCTGGCGTGGAGTCTGTACATCACTCTGTATTGATGTGGATTTTGTGTATCAGTCTGTGTGTTGGTGTGGGGTCTGAGTATCAGTCTCTGTATTGGTGTGGGTTTTGTGTATCAGCCTCTGAATTGGTGTGGGTTCTGTGTATCAGTCTGTGTGTCGGTGTGGGGTCGGTGTATCAGTCTGTGTGTCGGTGTGGGGTCAGGGTATCAGTCTGTGTGTCGGTGTGGTTTCGGTGTATCAGTCTGTGTGTCGGTGTGGGGTCTGTGTGTCAGTCTGTGTGTCGGTGTGGGGTCGGTGTATCAGTCTGTGTGTCGGTGTGGGGTCTGTGTGTCAGTCTGTGTGTCGGTGTGGGGTCAGTGTATCAGTCTGTGTGTGTTGTTGTGGGTTCTGTGTATCAGTCTGTGTGTCGGTGTTGGGTCAGTTTCTCAGTCTGTGTGTCGGTTTGGGGTCAGTGTATCAGAGGGTGTGTTGGTGTGGGGTCAGTGTATCAGTCTGTGTGTCGGTGTGGGGTCAGTGTTTCAGTCTGTGTGTTGGTTTGGTGTCATTGTATCAGGCTCTGAGTGTTGGCGTGGGGTCAGTGTATCAGTCTGTGTGTTGGTGTGGTGTTAATGTATCATGCTCTGAGTGTTGGCCTGGGGTCAGTGTAACAGTCTGTGTGTTGGTGTGGGGTCAGCGTATCAGGCTCTGTATGTTGGTGTGGGGTCTGTGTAGCAGTCTGTGTATTGGTGTGATGTCGGCGTATCACACTCTGTGTGTTGTGGCATCAGTGTATCAGTCTGTGTGTTGTTGTGGTGTCAATCTATCAGGCTCTGAATATTGGTGTGGGGTCAGTGTATCAGTCTGTGTGTTGGTGTGGGGTCAGTGCATCAGTCTGTGTGTTGTTGTGGTGTCAGTGTATCAGTCTGTGTGTCGGTGTGGGGTCAGTGGATCAGTCTGTGTGTTGTTGTGGTATCAATGTATCAGGCTCTGAGAGTTGGCGTGGGGTCAGTGGATCAGTCTGTGTGTTGGTGTGGGGTCAGTGGATCAGTCTCTGTGTTGGTGTGGTGTCTGTTTATCAGTCTGTGTGTCAGTGTGGGGTCAGTTTATCAGGCTCTTTGTGTTGGTGTGGGGTCTGTGGATCAGTCTGTGTGTTGGTGTGGGGTCAGTGTATCAGTCTGTCTGTCGGTGTGGGGTCAGTGGATCAGTCCATGTGTTGGTGTGGTATCAATGTATCAGTCTGTGTGTTGGTGTGGTGTCAATGTATCAGGCTCTGTGTGTTGGTGTGGGGTCAGTGTATCAGTTTCTGTGTTGGTGTGGGGTCAGTGTATCAGTCTGTGTGTAGGTGTGGGGTTGGTGTATCAGTCTGTGTGTCGGTGTGGGATCTGTGTATCAGTCTTTGTGTCGGTGTGTGTCGGTGTATCAGTCTGTGTGTCGTTGTGGGGTCTGTGTATCAGTCTGTGTGTCAGTGTGGGGTCGGTGTATCAGTCTGTGTGTCGGTGTGGGGTCGGTGTATCAGTCTGTGTGTTGGTGTGGGGTCAGTGTATCAGTCTGTGTGTCGGTGTGGGGTCAGTGTATCAGTCTGTGTGTCGGTGTGGGGTCAGTGTATCAGTCTGTGTGTCGGTGTGGGGTCGGTGTATCAGTCTGTGTGTCGGTGTGGGGTCAGTGTATCAGTCTGTGTGTCGGTGTGGGGTCGGTGTATCAGTCTGTGTGTCGGTGTGGGGTCAGTGTATCAGTCTGTGTGTCGGTGTGGGGTCGGTGTATCAGTCTGTGTGTCGGTGTGGGGTCAGTGTATCAGTCTGTGTGTCGGTGTGGGGTCGGTGTATCAGTCTGTGTGTCGGTGTGGGGTCAGTGTATCAGTCTGTGTGTCGGTGTGGGGTCGGTGTATCAGTCTGTGTGTCGGTGTGGGGTCAGTGTATCAGTCTGTGTGTCGGTGTGGGGTCGGTGTATCAGTCTGTGTGTCGGTGTGGGGTCTGTGTGTCAGTCTGTGTGTCGGTGTGGTGTCGGTGTATCAGTCTGTGTGTCGGTGTGGGGTCAGTGTATCAGTCTGTGTGTCGGTGTGGGGTCGGTGTATCAGTCTGTGTGTCGGTGTGGGGTCTGTGTGTCAGTCTGTGTGTCGGTGTGGTGTCGGTGTATCAGTCTGTGTGTCGGTGTGGGGTCAGTGTGTCAGTCTGTGTGTCGGTGTGGTGTCGGTGTATCAGTCTGTGTGTCGGTGTGGGGTCTGTGTGTCAGTCTGTGTGTCGGTGTGGGGTCGGTGTATCAGTCTGTGTGTCGGTGTGGGGTCTGTGTATCAGTCTGTGTGTCGGTGTGGGGTCAGTGTATCAGTCTGTGTGTCGGTGTGGGGTCTGTGTGTCAGTCTGTGTGTCGGTGTGGGGTCAGTGTATCAGTCTGTGTGTCGGTGTGGGGTCTGTGTGTCAGTCTGTGTGTCGGTGTGGTGTCGGTGTATCAGTCTGTGTGTTGGTGTGGGGTCTGTGTGTCAGTCTGTGTGTCGGTGTGGGGTCGGTGTATCAGTCTGTGTGTTGGTGTGGGGTCTGTGTGTCAGTCTGTGTGTCGGTGTGGGGTCGGTGTATCAGTCTGTGTGTCGGTGTGGGGTCAGTGTATCAGTCTGTGTGTCGGTGTGGGGTCGGTGTATCAGTCTGTGTGTCGGTGTGGGGTCTGTGTGTCAGTCTGTGTGTCGGTGTGGTGTCGGTGTATCAGTCTGTGTGTCGGTGTGGGGTCAGTGTATCAGTCTGTGTGTCGGTGTGGGGTCGGTGTATCAGTCTGTGTGTCGGTGTGGGGTCTGTGTGTCAGTCTGTGTGTCGGTGTGGTGTCGGTGTATCAGTCTGTGTGTCGGTGTGGGGTCAGTGTGTCAGTCTGTGTGTCGGTGTGGTGTCGGTGTATCAGTCTGTGTGTCGGTGTGGGGTCTGTGTGTCAGTCTGTGTGTCGGTGTGGGGTCGGTGTATCAGTCTGTGTGTCGGTGTGGGGCCTGTGTGTCAGTCTGTGTGTCGGTGTGGGGTCAGTGTATCAGTCTGTGTGTCGGTGTGGGGTCTGTGTGTCAGTCTGTGTGTCGGTGTGGGGTCAGTGTATCAGTCTGTGTGTCGGTGTGGGGTCTGTGTGTCAGTCTGTGTGTCGGTGTGGTGTCGGTGTATCAGTCTGTGTGTTGGTGTGGGCTGCCCTCTCGCTGTGCAAACAGTGGGCTCTCCCTCTGCATCTTACCGGCCGCCTGTGTGTGGCCGCCCTTTCAGAGGAACCCACTTTGTTTCGGGCAATTATTATCTGTCTGTCTGTCTCTCTCTCTCTCTGGCTCCGATCCTCTCCCAGCTCTGTCAATGCACTGAAGGTATCCCCCGCCACCACCCCCACCCTTCCTACAACACCACCACCACCAACACCCCCCCACCCCCCACCACCACCTCCCCACACCCCCCAACCTCCCTCCTGCTCCTCCTCCGCATGTTTCACTCTCTCTGCGGTTCTCACTAATTTACTGTTTGATTTCGGAGATAATGCATTTTTAAAAAATCAAAGAGGATGCTTGGCAATAGCCCTGTGGGGCGCCGGGAGCCGGGTTCGGGAGATGTGAGGCATATTCTATTTCCTTGTTAGTTTTTGACTCAGTCAGTTCAAGCTTCGCCAGCCGCCTCCCCGAGTAATGTTATAACAAGTAGCTCAGGGACTTTTCACTCGCTCTCTCCCTCCCTCCCTCTCCTCTCTCTCTCTGTGTACCACCCGGACCCGAAGCAAGGCTGAAGATGATGTAGGGTCTGTCTGTCACAGTCCACCGGTGCTCTGAAGTCTAACTGGATGAAGAGGGCGAATTTGCAAAAGAGCTTTTGTTTTCAATGATGTTTTTTTTTAAACAAAACACACACACACACACACACACACACACTTTTGTTGCTACATCAATCGATAGCTTAAATTATTCAATGTCATTAATTATCGATCTTCGGATCTCGCAGCGGTGGTTTGTGAAGTTCAAACATTACAACCGTTCAGATCGCTCTCATTGTTACATAACCCGGGGCTACAGTCTGCTCTGTGTAACACAACCACCAGAACAGAAACCTTCGCTTGTTCGGGCAAACTCCCTGTGATCGATCACTGATCAATCAGCCGCTGGAACGAATAGCACATCCAGTCTTTTGATCTGTTGCAGCCGAACCTCCTCCATCCCCTACTGAAATATTAAAAATGCATCTCGACATAGCTTCAGAGAGAGAGAGAGAGGGAGAGGGAGGGAGAGGGAGAGAGAGAGAGAGAGGGGGACAGGGTGACGGAGTGTCAGGGAGGTGACTGGGGCTTCGTTTGAAGGGAGGGGGTAGTTAGAGAAGGCTGTATTGGACAGAGAGAGAGAGAAAGGAGATGCAAAGAGTCATTGAGGGTGGCAGAGAAATTAGACAGCGAGAGAGAGAGGAATGTAAATTGATGGTGGTGGGGGGAATGAGAGAGGGAGAGGTACATAGCGAGGGAGAGACATAGTGAGGGGGGGGGGGGAATGAGAGAGAGGCACGTAGATAGATAGAGGAGGCTGTGGCGATGGGAGATAGAGGTACATAGACAGAGAGTTAGCGAAACAGAGGGGAAATGAGAGAGAGAGACGGGGGTACATAGACAGAGAGATAGTGAGAGGGGAAATGAGAGAGAGAAAGGTACATAGACAGAGAGATAGCGAGAGGGGAAATGAGAGAGAGAGGTGCACAGACAGAGAGATAGTGAGAGGGGAAATGAGAGAGAGAGGTGCACAGACAGAGAGATAGTGAGAGGGGAAATGAGAGAGAGAGGTGCACAGACAGAGAGATAGTGAGAGGGGAAATGAGAGAGAGAGGTGCACAGACAGAGAGATAGTGAGAGAGAGGGGAAATGAGAAAGAGAGAGAGAGGGGTACATAGACAGAGTGATAGTGAGAGGGGAAATGAGAAAGAGAGAGAGAGGGGTACATAGACAGAGTGATAGTGAGAGGGGAAATGAGAAAGAGAGAGAGAGGTACGTAGGCAGAGAGATAGTGAGAGGGGAAATGAGAAAGAGAGAGAGAGGGGTACAAAGACAGAGTGATAGCGAGAGGGGAAATGAGAGCGAGAGAGAGGTAAAATGAGAGAGAGAGAGAGAGGTACGTAGAGAGATAGCGAGAGGGGAAATGAGAGCGATAAAAGAGGTAAAATGAGAGAGAGAGAGAGGTACATAGAGAGATAGCGAAAGGGGAAATGAGAGCGAGAAAGAGGTAAAATGAGAGAGAGAGAGAGGTACATAGAGAGATAGCGAGAGGGGAAATGAGAGCGAGAGAGAGGTAAAATGAGAGAGAGAGAGAGAGGTACATAGAGAGATAGCGACAGGGGAAATGAGAGAGAGGCATGTAGATAGAGAGAGGGGGGTGTGGGGATGAGAGAGAGAGGTACATAGACAGAGAGATAGTGAGTCGGAGAAGGGAAAGGAGAGAGGGGCTCATAGAGAGAGAGAACATGAGAGAGAGAGAGAGAGAGAGGGGACATAGAGATAAACAGCAAGAGAGAGAAGAGAAACGAGAGATAGAGGTACATAGGCAGAAAGAGAGATTTAGACATATAGAGAGATAAGCAGCAACAGAGAGGGGAAATGAGAGAGAGAGGTACATAGATAGATAGAGAGAAACAGTGAGAGAGGGAAGGGAAATGAGAGAGAGGCACATTGATAGATAAAGAGAGAGGTGCAGAGCTAGAGAGAGACAGCAAGAGAGAGAGGAAATGAGAGTGGGGCACATTGATAGACAGAGAGAGAGAGGGGGGAAAGGAGAGAGAGGCAGGTAGATAGATAAACAGAGAGATAGACATCGAGAGAGAGAGGGGAAATGACAGAGAGATACATAGGTAGATAAAGAGAGAGAGAGATAGACAGTGACAGAGAGAGGTGCAAAGACAGAGAGAGAGAGAGAGAGATAGGCATCGAGAGCGAGAAGGGAAATGACAGAGAGATACATAGATAAAGAGAGAGATAGACAGTGAGAGAGAGGGAAATGAGAGAGAGGCACACAGATAGATAATGAGAGAGAGAGAGTGAGAGAGATAGGTACATAGACAGAGAGGGAGAGAGATACAGCAAGAGAGAGGGGGAAATGAGAGAGAGAAAGAGCTACGTGGATAGAGAGATGGATAGATAGCGAGAGGGGACATGAGATTGAGAAGGGAATAAACATGGTGACACAGAGAGAAACCCAAGAGAGATAGTGACAGAGAGAAACAGAGTGAGTCAGAGAGTGAGAAGGAATGTCAGAGAGACAGGACCGGACAAACAAGAAAGGCAGCGGTCAATTTGCGCACAGCAAGCTCCCACAATCAGTAATGTGATATTGACCCAATAATCTATCCTGTCCTAGAGATGCCAGCTGGGGGATAAATATTCACTAGGAGACCGGGGTAACCACCCCCACACCCCTCCCACCCCAACCACCAAAAATTCTTCCTCCCAAAGTTATGACCGTGGGATCTGAGAGAGCACACTGATCCGTGATTTAACACCTCACCTGAAAGACACACCTCTGGCAGTGCAGCACTCCCTTTGTGCGGTACTTTGCGGGTCGGCCTGGATTCTGAGTTCAAGTCTTCGGAGTGAGACTCGAACCCATAAGCTTTGAGCTTGGGGGTGATGGGGGGTGGTGGTGGTTTCCCATTGAGGCCAAGTCTGAGCTGTACTCTGGCTGCATGGAGGAGGTATTGGGGTGGGAGGTGGGTGTCGGAGGTTAGAGTGATATCCCTTTACAGTGAAGGACCCCCCACCCCCTCGATATTAGCCTGGCCCCAGCGCTATCTATAACAGCACCTTCTGGGCCTTGGCGTTCCCAATGGAATTTCTCTTGAGTTGAGGCACTTGGGAGTCATTCCCTTTCTTTGAGCACAGGACTGAGAATGGGAGAGGGAGCTCAGTCCATGTCAACATCGGACTGAAGTGATCAAGGAGCAGCACATTGCTCTAGCATTCTGCTGTTCACTCACTTAACCAAGGACTTAACTCACTTCAAATCAACAGATAGAGCAAAGCTACTCCACAAATTGCTTGATTTGGACCACTACATTTCTAGGTTCCAGAGTTAGGATATGGTAATAGACACACACACCAAACTGTTCGTGTACACGTGCACCAAACTGTTCATGTACACATGCACCAAACTGTTTGTGTACACGTGCACCAAACTGTTCAAGTATACATGCACCAAACTGTACATGTACACATGCACCAAACTGTTTGTGTACACGTGCACCAAACTGTACATGTACACATGCACCAAACTGTTCATGTACATGTGTACCTAACTGTGTACACGTGCCTCAAGCTGTTCATGTACACATGCTCCAAACTGTTCGTGTACACGTGCACCAAACTGTTCGTGTACACGTGCTCCAAACTGTTCGTGTACACGTGCACCAAACTGTTCGTGTACACGTGCACCAAACTGTTCGTGTACACGTGCACCAAACTGTTCGTGTACACGTGCACCAAACTGTTCGTGTACACGTGCTCCAAACTGTTCGTGTACACGTGCACCAAACTGTTCGTGTACACGTGCACCAAACTGTTCGTGTACACGTGCACCAAACTGTTCGTGTACACGTGCACCAAACTGTTCGTGTACACGTGCTCCAAACTGTTCGTGTACACGTGCACCAAACTGTTCGTGTACACGTGCTCCAAACTGTTCGTGTACACGTGCACCAAACTGTTCGTGTACACGTGCACCAAACTGTTCGTGTACATGTGCTCCAAACTGTTCGTGTACATGTGCTCCAAACTGTTCGTGTACATGTGCTCCAAACTGTTCGTGTACACGTGCTCCAAACTGTTCGTGTACATGTGCTCCAAACTGTTCATGTACATGTGCTCCAAACTGTTCGTGTACACATGCTCCAAACTGTTCATGTACATGTGTACCTAACTGTGTACACGTGCCTCAAGCTGTTCATGTACACATGCTCCAAACTGTTCGTGTACACGTGCACCAAACTGTTCGTGTACACGTGCACCAAACTGTTCGTGTACACGTGCACCAAACTGTTCGTGTACACGTGCTCCAAACTGTTCGTGTACACGTGCACCAAACTGTTCGTGTACACGTGCTCCAAACTGTTCGTGTACACGTGCACCAAACTGTTCGTGTACACGTGCACCAAACTGTTCGTGTACACGTGCTCCAAACTGTTCGTGTACACGTGCTCCAAACTGTTCGTGTACACGTGCTCCAAACTGTTCGTGTACATGTGCTCCAAACTGTTCGTGTACACGTGCTCCAAACTGTTCGTGTACATGTGCTCCAAACTGTTCGTGTACATGTGCTCCAAACTGTTCGTGTACATGTGCTCCAAACTGTTCGTGTACATGTGCTCCAAACTGTTCGTGTACATGTGCTCCAAACTGTTCGTGTACACATGCTCCAAACTGTTCGTGTACACGTGCACCAAACTGTTCGTGTACACATGCACCAAACTGTTCGTGTACACATGCACCAAACTGTTCGTGTACACATGCACCAAACTGTTCGTGTACACGTGCACCAAACTGTTCGTGTACACATGCACCAAACTGTTCGTGTACACATGCTCCAAACTGTTCGTGTACACGTGCACCAAACTGTTCATGTACACATGCACCAAACTGTTCGTGTACACGTGCACCAAACTGTTCATGTACACATGCACCAAACTGTTCGTGTACACGTGCACCAAACTGTTCGTGTACACATGCACCAAACTGTTCGTGTACACATGCTCCAAACTGTTCGTGTACACGTGCACCAAACTGTTCGTGTACACGTGCTCCAAACTGTTCGTGTACACATGCTCCAAACTGTTCGTGTACACATGCTCCAAACTGTTCGTGTACACGTGCTCCAAACTGTTCGTGTACACGTGCACCAAACTGTTCGTGTACACATGCACCAAACTGTTCACGTACACATGCACCAAACTGTCCATGTACACATGTACCAAACTGTTCACGACACGTGCAACGAACTGTCCGTGTACAAGCTGTCACTTCATACACGCAACCAAACGCCCACATACGCTGACACCCTACAGGTAGCATTCAGTTGCTCTGTGCTTGATTATGTGAGTCAGTTTGCAGCTGATGGCTCACTGTGCTTGATTAGTTAAGCCTGGGTGTGGACTTGGAGAAAAGTGAAGTGCAGAAAGAGCTGAAAGCTTTCCTTTACTTTGTTCTTTCACAGGACGTGGGCACCGCTGGCAAGACCTGCATTTGTTGCCCATCGCGAAGTGCCCTTGAACTGAGCGCCCTGCTCAGCCATTTCAGAGGACCAGTTAAGAGTCCACATTGCTGGGGGTTCTGGAGTCATATATAGGCCAGACCGGGTAAACCTGGCAGATCCGTTCCCTAAAGGGACCCATGACATCCAAGATGATCATTGTATAGTCACCATCACTGATACCAACTTTCCATTCCAGGTTTATTAATTGAATTTAAATTTAAATTTGCACCTGTGTCCCCAAAGGATTAGTCTGGGCCTTTGGATTACTAGTCTGATGACATTACCACGATGCCACTGTCTGCCCTAAGAAGACAGTTTAACATCACTGAATAAAACCTGCTGCACACTTAGAAACTGGTGTCATCTCTGCATAGATCTAAGATATGAAAGGTAGAGCGCTACATGCCTGTACTGGCCCACACAGCACAGGCGGGCGCCCCAAAATACAGCAAAAACACAAGGTGGATGAACAGGTGCATATCCAAGTGTACTCGATTCAATGTACACACCTAAAAAAAACCGAGGCAAATCTACAGACAGTGAGAGTGCAGGGGGAGGGATGAGACAGAGAGAGACAGAGAGACAGAGAGGGAGATAGATAGAGAAAGAGACAGAAGCACAGCACAGCATCCATCACACAGACCCAAACACACACTGCACAAACTTAGTATAGCAGACCAACAGATGCAGGAAAACACTCGGCTGCACCAGAGCACGTAGCCACTTAAATACATTTACATAACCTACAAACCGATCGATGTAATTTGCAAAAGCGAAAACAACACTTGCCAAGATTGAAAAAAAGACATGGTTACAGAACCAGTGCACACATCCGAATATACTGCAGCATGTACACCGGTGCACACTTCCCAAGTACTGCAGCATGTACACCGATGCACACATCCCAAATACTGCAAGAATGTACACTGGTGCATACATCCCAAATACTGCAGCATGTACACCGGTGCACACATTCCAAATACTGCCGCATGTACACCGGTGCACACATCTCAAATACTGCAGCATGTACACCGGTGCACACATTCCAAATACTGCCGCATGTACACCGGTGCACATATCCCAAATACTGCAGCATGTACACCTGTGCACACATCTCAAATACTGCAGCATGTACACCGGTGCACACATCCCAAATACTGCAGCACGTACACCGGTGCACACATCCCAAATACTGCAGCATGTACACCGGTGCACACATCCCAAATACTGCAGCATGTACACCGGTGCACACAACCCAAATACTGCAGCATGTACACCTGTGCACACATCCCAAATACTGCAGCATGTACACCTGTGCTGTGAGAGATTGGGCCCGGTGAGAAAGCTGCTACACTGAGCTCATTGCTGAAACACCAGTTCCTGTAAATGCTACCAAAATTACATTTCCAGTACCATTATATTCTGGCTCCTCACCAGGAAACCCGCTTCCCCCCAGACCCAACCCCACCATCATCATCTATTTTCGTCAAGGTGAGGTCTTAACAGAACATGGAATCCTCTTCATTCCAGATATCTGTAACTGCCAGCTCCCTCTGCACTGTCCCCATCGAACACTCCCAGGACAGGTACAGCACGGGGTTAGATACAGAGTAAATCTCCCTCTACACTGTCCCCATCAAACACTCCCAGGACAGGTACAGCACGGGGTTAGATACAGAGTAAAGCTCCCTCTACACCGTCCCCATCAAACACTCCCAGGACAGGTACAGCACGGGGTTAGATACAGAGTAAATCTCCCTCTACACTGTCCCCATCAAACACTCCCAGGACAGGTACAGCACGGGGTTAGATACAGAGTAAAGCTCCCTCTACACTGTCCCCATCAAACACTCCCAGGACAGGTACAGCACAGGGTTAGTTACAGAGTAAAGCTCTCTCTACACTGTTCACATCAAACACTCCCAGGACAGGTACAGCACGGGGTTAGATACAGAGTAAATCTCCCTCTACACTGTCCCCATCAAACACTCCCAGGACAGGTACAGCACGGGGTTAGATACAGAGTAAAGCTCCCTCTACACCGTCCCCATCAAACACTCCCAGGACAGGTACAGCACGGGGTTAGATACAGAGTAAATCTCCCTCTACACTGTCCCCATCAAACACTCCCAGGACAGGTACAGCACGGGGTTAGATACAGAGTAAAGCTCCCTCTACACTGTCCCCATCAAACACTCCCAGGACAGGTACAGCACAGGGTTAGTTACAGAGTAAAGCTCTCTCTACACTGTTCACATCAAACACTCCCAGGACAGGTACAGCACGGGGTTAGATACAGAGTAAAGCTCCCTCTACACTGTCCCCATCAAACACTCCTCGGATAGGTACAGCACGGTGTTCGATACAGAGTAAAGCGCCCTCTACACTGTACCCATCACCTCTACCACGACAGGTACTGTTTGGGTTCATATATGGAGTAATTCTCCCTCCACACTGTCCCCATCAAACACTCCCGGGACAGGTACAACAAGGGGTTAGGTACAGAGTAAAGTTCCCTCTACACTTTCCCCATCAAACACTCCCGGGACAGATACAGCACGGAGTTAGATATGAATTAAAGCTCCCTCTACACTCTCCCCATCAAACACTCTCAGGACAGGTACAGCACGGGGTTAGACACAGAGTAAGGCTCCCTCGGCACTGTCCCCATCAAACACTCTCAGGACAGGTACAGCAAGGGGTTAGACACAGAGTAAGGCTCCCTCGGCACTGTCCCCATCAAACACTCTCAGGACAGGTACAGCACGGGGTTAGATACAGAGTAAAGCTCCCTCTACACTGTCCCCATCAAACACTCCCAGGACAGGTACAGCACGGGGTTAGATACAGAGTAAAGCTCCCTCTACACTGTCCCCATCAAACACTCCCAGGACAGGTACAACACGGGGTTAGATACAGAGTAAAGCTCCTTCTACACTGTTCCCATCAAACACTCCCAGGACAGGTACAGCACGGGGTTAGATACAGAGTAAAGCTCCCTCTACACTGTCCCCATCAAACACTCCCAGGACAGGTACAGCACGGGGTTAGATACAGACTAAATCTCCCTCTACACCGTCCCCATCAAACACTCCCAGGACAGGTACAGCACAGGTTTAGATATGGAATAAAGCTTCCTCTACACTGTTGCACCAATCACAAGATCAGAACAGTGCCTTACCCTAACGCCTGCTATCTTTTGCCCTTTCCCATGTGCCCTGTTGTAGTTTAATGTCGAACAGCAGTGAATGGAGCATAGGACAACCCGCTCTTTCTAAGGCATTCTATGGCACACTGATGATGTGATAAGTTGCTATCTTCCTTTACAGCAGAGAATCGCAGAATGTTTACAGCACAGGGGACCTTTCAGCTCATCGTGTCCATACTCGCTCCACTGCAAACGCAGTTCACCTTGTGTCACTCCCCCTCCATTTCCCCGTAGCTCTGCAATCATTCCCTTTTCAGACATGATGCCCTTCGGCGAGCAGTGACTGACACTCTCAGGTGGGGCTTTCCGGACCCTAACCACTCGCTGTGCGAAAGGGTTTCTCTTCCGCTCACCATTTTGCGTCTTCTGTCAATCGCCTTAACTCTGTCCCCACCCCCCAAACCCCTGGTCCTGCACCCTCCCACCAATGGGAACGGCTTCTCCCTATCGACCCTGTCCGGACCCTTCAAGCCTTGTGCTGGCTGTTCGAAAGCATGACCGCTCTCCTCCAGTCCCCAGCTCCTCACCCTGCAAGCGTTCTGCCCTCGACGAATCAGCCCAGCGTCCCTTCGAAAGCCTCCTCCAACCCTGCTCTGCGATCTGGCCGTTTTGAAAGGCAGCAGCTATCGAGTTACATCGCCCTGTCCTGAGTTCTCCACCCAAAGGCCGGCCCTTGGCTCGCTGTGTGCTCCGACACTTCAGTCTGAGCTGCTCCCTTGGCAGTCTCTTCAGCCTTTGCCTCCCACAATCAGGAGCAGAGGCGAGAGGAGGCAAGTCTGCCTCAGCTGGGGAGGGACTTGAACCTGTACTGTTAGCGCTAACCTCCCCCCCCAAGCCACTCGGCGTTTCTCACCGCGAGGTCCCAGATATTAAATAAAAACAAAAACAACAATCTGCGGGCAGGAATATTTAATCACCAGTATCGTTCATGTCCCCGATTGTGACATTTCAATTCTCTCCTGATTTTCAGAACTTTATTTCATGTGGGTTTTTGGCTCTGCAGCTGCCTGCCTTCAGAGAGGGGGGTGGGGGGGTGGGGTGGTGGATGGGGGTCTTTCTCTCAACGCTGGCCCACGCCCGCGGGAGCATCATCGCCACCCCCCCCTCCTCCCGCCCGCCTCTTGCCCCCCCCCACCGCCCCCCCACACCACGGCAGCGCTGAGTGTTTCAGTGCCCGTTTCCCTTCTGCATGGCTGTAGCTTGACCAGCCAGCGTGAAAGTCGCTGGCTGGGCCCATGGCAGTGGGCAAACTGCTTCCCCTCCCCCCCCCGGCTCGTGGACCAGCCGATTGTGCCCGCCCCGCCAAGCTGAAAATGCCACTTTGCCAACTGAGATATAACACACCACCCACCCACCCCCCACCCCCCCCCCACCCCACCCCCAACTCTGAAGCCGGGTCATAAGGGGCTCGACACATTAACTGTGTTTTTCTCTCTCCACAGACTCTGCCAGACCTGCTGAGCATTTTGCTTTTTTGCAATTTTCCCGTTATTATTTCAGGTTTCCGTGGGGGCTGCTCACTTCACTTTAACCAGCGCCGAACACCCGGAATGAAACCTTATCCATTTTTACAGGGACCTCGCTGTTTTAGCACATGAGTTCACACAGGCTTAGTGAACATGTACAGCAAGTATCTGAGGAGGCGAATGGAATGCTGTTCTTCATTACGAGAGGAATTGAACACAAAAGGAGGGGTAAAAGCAAAACACTGCAGACGCTGGAAATCCAAAACAGAAACAAAAATACCTGGAAAAACTCAGCAGGTCTGACAGCATCTGTGGAGAGGGACACAGCTGACGTTTCGAGTCATCAGAATTAAGGATGTTATGCTTCAGTTATACAGGGCATTGGTGAGACTGCATCTTGAATACTGGGTGCAGTTTTCATCTCCTTATTTAAGGAAGAATGTAAATGCATTGGAGGCGGGTCAGAGGAGGTTTACTAGATTGATACCTGGAATGAGTGGGTTGTCTTTTGGGGACAGGTTGGACAGACTGGGCTTGTTTCCACTGGAGTTTAGAAGAGTGAGGGGTGATTTGATTGAAGTATACAAGATCCTGAACGGCCTTGACAAGGTGGACCTGGAAAGAATGTTTCCTCTTGTGGGTGAGTCCAGAACTAGGGGGCACTAGTTTAAAATTAGGGGTCGCCCCTTTAGGACAGAGATGAGGAGAATTTATTTTCTCTCAGAGGGATGTGCAACTTTGGAACTCTGTGCTTCAGAAGGTGGTGGAAGTGGGGGTCACTGAGTATTTTTAAGGCAGAGGTAGATAGATTCTTGTTAGGCAAGGGAATCAAAGGTTATCGGGGGTAGATGAGAATGTGGAATTGGAACCACAATCAGATCAGCCATGATCTAATTGAATGGCGGAGCAGGCTCGAGGGGCCGAATGGCCTGCTCCTACTCCTATTGCGTATGTTCTTATGTGCTTGTTTGTGAATGCTGTTTAACCTAAGACAGGAGCGAATCTATTAAACCTCCCTCCAAAAACTTCAACCTATTTTCGCCTGCTTATAATATGATGTGATGGACCTATCCTTACAAAGGTGTCTACCTCACTTTCAAAAATTCATTCACGGGATTTGGGCTTCGCTGGCTGGGCCCAGCATTTATTGCCCACCCCTAATTGCCCCTTGAGAAGGTGATGGTGGGCTGCCTTCTTGAACCGCTGCAGCCCCCATTGTGTAGGTACTAGGGTTGCCAACTGTGATTAAATGCACTCCTGGAGGTTTCATTGCCCCCCCCACCACCACGCTCCAGCCATTAGTCGGCCAACACCACACCCGCCTTGTGACATACTGCCTTCCTACGCCAAAAAGATGCATTACCCAATTGGATGCTGTCAGCCAATTGGCCTTTTTCTCCAAACCCCACCCCCTCTCCACTGCCCCGCCAAATTTTCAATACTTTATTATCTGGTAAAGAGAAATGTTTAAAGAAAATTGTCCCCAATGATTTTGCTCTAGGGTTGCACACAACAGTGTCAATGGCGATTGACCTTCAATTCCTGGAGGCTCCAGGCCAATCCTGGAGGGTTGACAACCCTCTTAGGTACACCCATAGCACTGTTAGGGAGGGAGTTCCAGGATTTTGACCCAGTGACAGTGAAGGAACGGCCGATATATTTCCAAGTCGGGATGGGTGAGTGGCTTGGAGGGGAACTTCCAGGTGGTGGTGTTCCCCATGAAGGATGAGCGACCTGGATGGAAGAGGCCAAGATAACCGGTCACCGCTGGTAGAAGGATCGGGAATGAGAGGGCACAGATTTGAGGCAGTTGGCTAAAGAAGCAATGGAGACATGAGGAGAGTCTTTTCCACACTGCGAGTGGTTAGGATCTGGGATGCACGACCTGAGAGTGTGGTGGAGGCAGGGTCAATCGTGAGCGTTCACGAGGGGGTTGGATTGTTACCGGAAAAGGGAGACCGTGCTGGGAGAAGGCACGAGTTAAGTTGCTCCTATGGAGAGCCAGCACCGCCATGAAGGGCCGAATGGCCTAGTTCTCTGCTGTATCGGTTCTCTGACTCGTGACTAATTTCTGGGTTGTGAGGGTTGTCCCCTGAGCACTGACTGAATTAAATGGACCTGCACCGTCCGGCGTTTAGAAGAGCCAGAAGCGATCTCGTTGAAACAAATACAATGATGTGTATGTAGATGCTGAGAGGCTGCTTCCTCCTGGATGGGGAGGCTCCAGTGTCACAGGATACTCTCCACTTCCCTGGATGAATGTGGTGCCAACAATACTCAAGAGGCTTGAGACCATCTAGGACAAATTAGCCTGTTTGATTAGCACCCCATCCACAAACATTCACTCCCTCCGCCACCGACACACAGTAGCAGCAGTGTGTGCACCATCTACAAGATGCACTGCAGGAACTCACCAAGGCTCCTTTGACAGCACCTTCCAAACCTATGACCACTAACATCTAGAAAGACAAGGACAACAGGTGCATGGGAACACCACCACCTGAAAGCTCCCGTTGAAGCGTGTTTAAATGTGTGCGTGTGTAACGGTATGTAAGAGCATGTATGCTTATGTAACTGTATGTGTTTAAATGTGTTACATGTACATGTGTGCTTGTGTGTGCTTGCATGTGTAAATGTGTGTTTTACTGTGTGCATGTAGATGTGTGAGTGTAAATGTGTGTTTAAATGTGTGTACATATCAATGTGTATGTGTGTGGACATGTGTAAATGTGTGTGTGTGTTTAAAAGTGTATATATGTAAATGTGTGTGTTTAAATATGCACATGTGTAAATGTGTGTGTGCATGCATGTGCAAACATGTAGGTTTAAATGTGCATACATGGAAATGTATGTGTGTGTAAATGTGTGTTTAAATGTGTGTACATGTAAATGTGTATGTGTGTGTGTGCATGTGTAAATGTGTGTGGTTAAATGTGTGTTTAAATAAATGTACACGTAAATGTGTGTGTTTAAATGTGTGCACATGTAAATGTGTGTGTGTGCATATGTAAGTGTGTGTTTAAATATGTGTATGTGTAAATGCATGTGTTTAAGTGTGCATTTAAATATGTGTATATGTAAATTTGTGTGTTTAAATTTGTTTATCTATAAATGTGCATGTGTAATATACGTGTTTATAAATGTGTATGTGTAAATGTGTGTTTAAATGTGTGTACATGTAAATATGCATGTTTAAATGTGTGCATAGTGTGTATGTGAATTAGTGCCTGTATGTGTGTGGGTTTTTGTGTGTGTGTGTGTGTGTGTGTGTGTGTGTAAATGCGTATGTGTAAATGTGTGTGGTGGGTGGGAGACATGCTGAGGAGTATTGATGAGTGATCTTGATGCAGATCTCGTGTCAATGTCTGTTGATTTATCACAGGGGAGGAAGTCAGTTCAGATCTTTCATAATGATGGGACGATAATTAAACTTGTAAGGTCAGTTACGCCAATGAACTACTTAATGTCAGTGTTAATAGATTTCTTGTTGATTGATCCCTTACACCAGCACACACTTCCAAACTGTTACACCAGTAACGTAGACATGAATCCATGGCTCCTCACTCTCACTATCACACTCAATTTTTCAGATCAATCTTCTGTTTTGACTGCACTACATTACAAGAGAGAATGAGACAAGGCTGTGCAGAATGAGAAGGGACATGATAAAGGTTATAGAATCAAAGGAGTTAGAGGGAACATATATAATGAGGGTGCTAAAAGAGGAGAAGGGACTGTATACGGGGCCTGTAAAACAAGGATCCATAGAATGAGGGAGGACCATATGGGACATAACTTTAGTCCTGTTCATTAGCTGTAGAGCCAGTGCTACAGGAGAGCGTGGAAAGGTAAGTTCAGGATTGGCCTGAGGAATTGCCTCTCAGCCAATGATGGGCCTTAGGCAGGGGAGTGAGAACAAACTCTGCAGCCAGTCAGAATCGAAGGTGGATGACGGGGTACGGAGAGGGTGGGGGGTGGGGGTGGGGGGGGGGGGGGGGGGGGGGGGGGGGGGTTGGGGGGGGGGCGATGGGTAGGTCAGATTCTGAGCGGATGTGACCCCTCGTGGGGGAACCTAGAACTGGGGGTTGGGGGGGTGGAGGGGTGGTGGGGGCAGGGTTTCAAAATAAGAGAGCTGAAATTTAAGAGGCGGGTGAGGGGGAGTTTCCTCTCTCAAAGGCTTTGCTAACCTGTGGAATCCTAGCAGTGGACGCTGGGTATATGCTCAAGGCTGAGTCCGACAGATTTTCGATCGACGAGGGTTATGGGGGTGTGGGGGGCGGGCTGGGGGGGGTTGGCATTGTGGTGGGGGTGGGGGGAGGTGGGCAGCAGACAGGAAAGTGGAGCTGAGACCACAATCAGATCAGCCGTGATCTTATTGGATGGAGGAAAAGGCCCAAGGGGCCGAATGGTCTCCTCCAGCCCCTCATTGGTACGTTCTTGCATTCTTATGACCAAATATCTTCACTCACCTACGCTAGGCTTCGGGGGCCCATTGCAGTCACTTTACAATGTGGGCACATGCCCCTTGACTGCCTGTGCCACCGGAGCTGTGGGGGCAAAGTTGGATTGAACCGTACCCCCTACCCATTTCCAGCCCCCAGGAGGTGCCCTTCCTTCAGTTCCAATATTTAAATAAGGCTGTGATGAGGTCACCAAGAGGTCAATCGCGCCACCCAAGTGCCAGGCAACGACCATCTCCAACCATCGCCCCTCAGCATTCAATGGCATTACCATCACTGAATCCCCCACAATCAACATCCTGTGGGTTACCATTGACCAGATACTGAACTGGACCAGCCATATAAATACTGTGGCCACAAGAGCAGGTCAGAGGCTGGGAATCCTGCAGCGAGTAACTCACCTCCTGACCCCCCAAAGCCTGTCCACCATCTACAAGGCACATGTTAGGAGTGTGATGGAATACTCCCCACTTGCCTGGATGAGTGCAGCTCCCACAACACTCAAGAAGCTTGACACCATCCAGGACAAAGCAGCCCTGCTTGATTGGCACCCCATCCACAAACATTCACTCCCTCCACCACCGACGCACAGTAGCAGCAGTGTGTGTACCATCTACAAGATGCACTGCAGCAACTCACCAAGGCTCCTTCGACAGCAACTTCCAAACCCATGACCTCTACCATCTAGAGGGACAAGGGCAGCAGACACATGGGGAACATCAACACCTGGAAGTTCCCCTCCCAGTCACTCACCATCCTGACTTGGAAATATATTGGCCGTTCCTTCACTGTTGCTGGGTAAAAATCCTGGAACTCCCTCCCTAACAGCACTGTGGGTGTACCTACACCACATGGGACTGCAGCGGCTCAAGAAAGCAGCTCATCACCACCTTCTCAAGGGGTAATTAGGGATGGGCAATAAATGCTGGCTTAGCCCGTGAATGAATTAAAAAAAAGACCATTGCCCAGTGTTTGAAACCTGCAGGAGTTGCTGGGGGAGGGGGTTGCAAAAGACATGAGAGAACCTCAATAAGACGGCCCACTGCCACTTTTCAGATGGTTTCTCCAGCTCACTCTCTTATGTCACAGAGGTGACCATCTGCCAACTCTCGTTTTGACACAAAATCAAAAATAGCTGGAAAAACTCAGCAGGTCTATTCCCCTCAACCACTCCCTGTGGGAGCGAGTTCCACATTCTCCCCACTCCCTGGGTAAAAGGGTTTCTCCTGAATTCCTGACTCTCTTATTAGTGACTCTCTTATATTGATGTTACCTAGTTCTGTTCCCTCCCAGCAGTGGAGAGATCTTCTCCGTGTCTACCCTATCAAACCCTGTCATGATTTTAGAGGTCTCAGCCTCCAGCCTTCCCCTTTATACAGAAACGAGCCCCTGTCTCTCCAATCCTTCCTGACATGTAACCCCACTCAGCTCTGATATTATTCTCATCAATTTTTCTTTGATTCTTCTCGGTGCATCGCTGTCCTTTTTATAATAAAAGGGGTCCTGAATCTCACCGAAAATAAGGGACATGTTCGCCTTGCACGCTTCAGGGCAAATGCAAGAATGCCAAACTTCTAACGATCACAACAATTCCTAAAGCGGCAGGAAAAGCCTGCTGATGGGTTGGCAGGTCCATTCTGATTGGCCGAGGTGTTGCCGGGAAGAAGGCAACGGGGAACTAGAGGCTCCCCAAGCTCCCGGGTTATTCGGAAAAGGTGCAAGGCTTGAACATATTCCTTTAGTTTGCAGAGAATGGGTCCCTGTGTGTATGAAGGTATGTTGCTTTGAGCACGTATAAATGAGCCACACCAGGAGCTTGACTGGTTATTTTAAACTGGCTGTTAGTGTTGTTCTACTGTTAGATGTGATAGAAGTGACGTACATTCATCACAATGTGGAGACTGTCCACAGGACTCCAAGAGACGGCACATTCTCTAGAGTGCCTAATGGGACCTTGTGCCTTCATGCATTCTCTTCTGCTTAACAGCATTAGGGGATCAAGACCAAGAGCAGAACGATTAGGGGCAGGAGTAGCTATTCGGCCTCGCGAGCCTGCTCCCCCATTCGACAAGATCATGACTCACCTGACTGTGGCCTCAACTCCACTTTCCTGCTTCTCCCTCATAACCCGTGACTCCCTTGTCAATCAAAAATCTGTCTAACTCAGCCGTGAATGTACTCACTGACCAGGCCTCCACTGCTGCCTGGGGAAGAGAGTTCCACAGGCTAGCAACCCCCTGAGAGAAGGAAATTCTCCTCATCTCCATCTTAAGTCTTATGAGGAGAGATTGAGCAGTTTAGGCCTATACTTGCTAGAGTTTAGCAGGATGAGAGGAGATGTAATTGAGGTATATAAGATGCTAAAGGGGATGGACAAAGTAGGCGTGGAGCAGATGTTTCCCCTTGTGGGACATTCTAGAACGAGAGGCCATAGTTTTAGGCTAAGGGCTGGTAGATTTAAATCAGAGATGAGGAGGAATTACTTTCCTCAAAGGGTCGTGAATCTGTGGAATTCACTACCCCAGAATGCAGTGGATGCCGGGACGCTAAATAAATTTAAGGGGGAGATGGACAGATTTTTAATTAGTAATGGGTTGAAAGGCTATGGGGAGAGGGCGGGAAATTGGAGTTGAGGCCGAAATGAGATCAGTCATGATCGCATTGAATGGCGGGGTAGTCTCGAGGGGCTGAATGGCCTACTCCTGATCCTCGTTCTTATGCCCTTACGCTAAATGGGAGAACTTTCTTTTTACATTCCGCCCCTTCGTTCCAGACTCCCCCCACCCCCACTCCGCGAGGAAACAGCCTCTCAACATACACACCAACGCCCGGGTAAACCTCCACAACCCTGGCGCCGACCCGAGTCAGCCTCAGGGTCAGTCACTTTTACGCCCCTGACCATATCGGGCATGAAGATAGCGCGCGGCAATGGTGGGGTGGGGGCGAGGGTCCCCAGTGCCATCGCACACTGGCGTGACATTTCGGCAGGTGGGCAGCACGCCCGCCCGCAATTAAGATGCCGGTTAAAGGCCGTTAGAGTGTTAACTCACAGCCAGCGTTGGCTGCCCGTCCAACCTGATGGGCAAATTGGCCAGGCGGCCTTCGCATTGCTGAGGGTGAGGCTTCCGCAGTCAAATTTCCAAAAGAATAGGAATGTGCGGGCGGGATTTTTACAACGTTAATCGGCACTTAACTTTCCCCGCCTTTGTAAACTGTTATCTGATGGGTTTTATGATCCCCAGCTCCCTCATCCCCCCACCGCCGGCGCTGAGCGTCGCCGTGCCCATACTGTGCCAGCGGGTGGTGAACTGGCCAGGCAGCATGGAATCGCGGGCGGGAGCTGTGCCTGCTTCACCAGCTGTGCCCACCCCATCCACCCAAAACTCCTGCCCCAGGAGACTTTGGGACACTAAGGGAACACAGCCAACGAAAGTGGAGTTAGGGCGTAAGTAGGCTGAATGGTAGGATACATAGAAAGGGCCGAATGGCCACTCTTGCTCCTATATCTTATCTTCCTATGAAGTTAGTTCAAGCTCCATTACAGAGAATAGAGCATCGGTCCAGGCAAACCTGGTGGTACGAATGAAACAATGCACTGTCGGAGGGTCAGTACTGAGGGAGTGCCGCACTGTCGGAGGGTCGGTACTGAGGGAGAGCTGCACTGTCGGAGTTTCAATTCTGAGGGAGCGCTGCACTGTTGGAGGGTCAGTAGTGAGGGAGTGCTGCACTGTCGGAGGGTCAGTAGTGAGGGAGTGCTGAACTGTTGGACGTGGCCATGTTTCGAACGAAGTATGCTACTGATGTCTGCCTGCTTCCCTGGATATAAAGGCCCCATGGCCTGACAAAGAGAGGAGAGTTTTCTCTGGTGTCATCAGGCAACTTTTCTCTCATAGACATCAGCATATGAGCCGATTATCTGCTATCACATTTCAGTTTGTGGGATCTTGCCGTGTGCAAATTTGTTGCTGCACTTCTCACGTTACAGCAGTGAATACACTTCAATCAATGTACACCATTGGCTGCAAAGTGCTTTTGGGAGGTTGCTAATAGTCCTGCCTACTAGCTATTTTAATACTTCACCCAGCAGAGAAGTGTTTGAGTGTGTGTTTGTGTGTGTGTCTGTGTCTATGTCTCTGTGTGTGAATGTGTGCATCTCTGTGCCTGTGTCCATGTGTGTGTGTCTGTGTGTGTGCATGTGTGTCTGTGTGTGTGCGTGTGTATGTGTCTCTGTCTGAGTCTGTGTGCGTGAGTATGTGTGTCTGTGCATGTGCATGAGTGTTTGTGTCTATGTGAGTGTGTGTGTCTGTGTGAGTGTGTGTGTGTCTGTGTCTATGTCTGGGTGCCTCTGTGTGTGTCTATGTTTCTGTGTGTGTGTGTCTGTGCCTGAGTCTATGTGAAAGTGTGTGTGTCTGTATGTGAGTGTGTGTGTGTCTGTGTGTGTGCATGAGTGTTTGTGTCTATGTGAGTGTCTGTGTGTGTGCCTGTTGAATGTGTGTGTTTCTGTGTCTTTGTGAATGTGTGTGTGTGAGTGTGTATGTACACGTGTCTGTATCCATATGTGTGCATGTCCATGTGTTTGTGTGTGTGTATGTACATATGTCTGTGTATACGTGTGTATGTATGTACATGTGTCTGTGTGTACATGTGTTCATGTGTGTGTGTCTGTATGTGTGTGTGTGTGTGTGGCTGTGAGTATGTGGGTGTCTGTGTGTGTGTGTGTGTGGCTGTGTGTGTCGGTGCCTGGGTGTCTGTCTGTGCCTGTGGGTGTTTGTGTGCGTGTGTCTGTGTTCATGTCTGTGTGTGTGTGTGTATGTGTGTGTGAAAGATAGAGTGTGTGTCTCCATGTGTGTTGTCCGCTCCATGGACTGGAGTGACCTGGCTTGACACTCCAAGCCTCCGCTGTTGAACACATTCACTAAGGTCTCCAGCCAATTTACCCCGAGTGACCCCTCCTTTTCAGTCCAGCTGTTTGCACCTCTCGGCAACCTTCAGAGCCAATTCCCCCTCTCGCTTGGGTGGGCTTCCCTTTCAACTACCCTAATGCAGACTGAGTGACCAGTGGGTGACCACTGAGGGAGGAGCAGGCAGTGTCAGCAGCGAGCGATCAATTACTGTGCAGGAACATTCCTGATTGGAGATGTGAAAAATTTCACAATGATGACAGCACAGAGCGTGGCCACTCAGCCCATCGTGTCTGTGCCAGCTCTCCAAACTAGCAATTCCCCTCATGCCATTGCCCCACCTTCTCTCCGTAAACCTGCACATTGCTTTTCAGATCATAATCCGAGACACTCTTGATAGCCATTCAGCCCTTTAAACTGGTTGCACAGGAACAGGAGGAGGACATTCAGCCCCCTCGAGTCTGTTATACAGGAGCAGGAGGAGGCCGTTCAGCCCCTTCGAACCTGTTACACAGGAACAGGAGGAGGCCATTCAGCCCCTCTTGGGCCTGTTACACAGGGACAGGAGGAGGCCATTCAGCCCCTCAGGCCTTCCTCCCCCACACTCCCAGGCAGTGCCAGGTTGACATTGCACACAGCGCGACAAAGTTTCTCCTCGCATCCTCTATCGCTTCTTTCACCAAGTCCCTGAAACGTGCGTCCTCTCGTTCTCAATCCTTCCACCCAGAGGGGCAGGTTTCCCCCCCAACCCCCCCCCACCGAGCTACTCAGCCCCAAGACCCCTCAACGATTTGCAAACGCCTGCGGCGAGGCTTCCCAAGCTGTGGGCCACGACCCCCAGTGCGGGGGGGGGGTGGTGCGGTGATGGGGGTGGGGGTGTGAGGGTTGGGGGGAGAGGGGTGAGGGAAGGGGTAGTTCCAGATTCCCACCCACCCCTTGATACATTAATCTTCCTAATGGCTTCCAAACCTGCTGATGAACCTGAATTCGAAGGCGTTGCATTATTGTAGCGCCTGTCACAGCCCAAGGACTCCCCACAGCCCCCCTTGCAGCAAATGACGAACACTTTGGGGCGCAGTGATTGTTGGTGCATTGGTAATGTGGCAGGGTCAATGATTTCCATTCCCCCCCTTTGGACAGAGTAGCCCATGATCCCAGTATCGCCGAAACTCTCGCTCCTCAATCTCCTCATGACGATCTTCTATCCGTAAACGCCCCACCTGTTATCACCCAACCAGGGAGAAAAGTCCTTCGTATTTTCCTGTTCCACAACCACTCCGAGTTGAGGGAATTTTCTTTTCACAAAATCACCCACCACCGCATCCCCCACCAAGGTTCTACCCGACCTCACCTCATCCACAGTGCCCACAGCTCCCACTACCTCAGGGTGCGTCTCAGGACTGGAGCAGTCCATCCTGACAAAACCTGGCATGGGGTAATGCCCTCAATACAGCCAGGCAGGCTCTAATAGGTGAAAAGTGTGCAACTGTGTAGGCTTAGGTGTCTCTTTAAGTATCAAGTTCGCCTGCAGGGAGATGGGCCGATAATCCAGACCGACATGCTGAGTGTCAGTACTGAGGGAGCGCTGCACTGTCGGAGGGTCAGTACTGAGGGAGTGCTGCACAGTCGGAGGGTCAATACTGAGGGAGCACTGCACTGTCGGAGGGTCAGTACTGAGGGAGCGCTGCACTGTTAGAGGGTCAGTATTGAGGGAGTGCTGCACTGTCAGAGGGTCAGTACTGAGGGATTACTGCACTGTCAGAGGGTCAGTACTGAGGGAGTGCTGCACTGTCAGAGGGTCAGTACTGAGGGAGTGCTGCACTGTCAGAGGGTCAGTACTGAGGGAGAGCTGCCCTGTCAGAGGGTCAGTACTGAGGGAGTGCTGCGCTGTCAGAGGGTCAGTACTGAGGGAGTGCTGCGCTGTCAGAGGGTCAGTACTGAGGGAGTGCTGCACTGTCAGAGGGTCAGTACTGAGGGAGTGCTGCACTGTCAGAGGGTCAGTACTGAGGGAGTGCTGCCCTGTCAGAGGGTCAGTACTGAGGGAGTGCTGCACTGTCGGAGGTTCAATAATGAGGGAGTGCTGCACTGTCGGAGGTTCAGAAGTGTAAAATACAACACGGACCACCTCCTCGTTACGCCTTCGCTGTCTGTGGGGCTTACAGTGAATAAATGGGCTGCTACCATTCCTCCATTGCACAGCGACTACACCTTAAAGAGCACATCATCGGCTGCAAAGTGCTTTGGGAGCCTGTGGGACTGTGAAAGGTGCTGCATCATTCATTTTTTATGACCTCATTGAAGGGCTCAGTCAGAACACGCGGACTGTTCTTTAAGCTGGAGCTTCAACTTCGCACTCTCGTCCTGATCCTATTAAGAACTGACAAGGCGATGGGAGGGCCTGTGTTAAACCAACTGCAGCAGAAAGCTAGATCAAGGCCAAAGGGATCTGAGGATTTAGCAAGACATCGCTGTTTCTGTGTTCAAAGACTCAGAGATATCTTTTCATAATATTTACCAGAATATCAATAGACAAGATATCAAAGTGATGGAGGGCACAGGGGAATGGCTGAGAATATCGCAGGAGGTTGCTCGTGCTGTAGCTCACCTGAGTTAAGCAGGGCTTAAGCAGTAATGCTAACCCGGTGCTCGTGGGGGGGGTTTGGAGCGATGTCTAGCAGAAGGGATGGGAGACGGGAGGGGTGGGGGGGCCGGGCTAAGGAGGGGTGGGGTGGGGTGGTGTTGTGGGGGAGAGGGTGGGGGGGGTGACAATAAGTCCCAGGAGGTGGCGCGCAGCAACCATCGCCAAGTTAGCTTTTTGGCCCGAAGTGCTTCACCAGAACATTGTAGTTATGTGGGGGCATGGACAAGGTGGATAGGGAGCATAGCTGTTCCCCTTCGTTGAAGGGTCAGTCACGAGGGGGCATAAGTTCAAGGTGAGGGGCAGCAGGTTTATGGGGGATGTGAGGTAAAACTTTTTTACCCAGAGGGTGGTGAGGGTCTGGAATGCGCTGCCTGGGAGGGTGGTGGAGGCGGGTTGCCTCACATCCTTTAAAAAGTACCTGGATGAGCACTTGGCACCTCATAACATTCAAGGCTATGGGCCAAGTGCTGGTCAATGGGGTTAGGTAGGTAGGTCAGGTGTTTTTCACGTGTCGGTGCAGACTCGATGGACCGAAGGGCCTCTTCTGCATTCTTTGATTCTGTGATTCTCTGTGATTGTGAGACAACTGAGCCATGTGAGGGTCAAAGAGGTAGGTTTTGAGGGGCATCTTAAAGGAGAGGGAGAGAAAGAGAGAGATAGACAGAGTGTGAGAGAGAGAGAGAGACGGAGAGGTGTAGGGAGGGAATTCCAGTGCTCAGGACTATGGCAGCTGAAGGCCCAGCCGCCAGTGGTACAGTGATTAAAATCAGGGGTAGGCAAGAAGCCAGGATCAGAGGATGTGGGCATCCACTCACACTGGGCAGCGGGCACATGGGAACGCCACCACCTGGAAGATCACCCTCCGAGCCACTCACCAACACGTCTTGGAAATATATCGGCCGTCACTTCACTGTCGCTGGGTCAAAATCCTGGAACCCCCTCCCTAACAGCGCCGTGGGTGTACCCACACCACACGGGACTGCAGTGGCTCAAGAAGGCAGCTCATCACCACCTTCTCAAGGAGCAGTTAGGAATGGGCAATAAATGCTGGGCCCAGCCAGCGATGCCCACACCCCATGAACAAATGATTAAAGAGAAATGTAAGTTGTGAACAGGTAGGAATGGGCTGATGGACAGAGATAAATGGCAGATAGATAGGGCGAAACCTGGACCCTATCCCGCTGTCTAATCCTGCTGTTAGTAATTTTGGTTTCACTATTGAAATGATCAATGAGACTGTCAGACGGACTGGCGTGAATTTAATATCGGCAGTGATAACACTGGGGAGGATTAAGAGACAATATAAAGAGTGTGGAGATGAAAGGGAAGTTGCGAGGTTAGCTGAAGCAGGTTACGATTTAAAAGTCATCGACAAATCCCACATCCATCATTGGCCTGACTCCAGAAATGAAGCGATCTATAAGTGTAAATCATCAGCATGTGAGCTGCCCATTCTGTCATGAACATTCCCACATTACCGTAACAACTTATACTTTTATAGGACTTTTAATGATGGGGGATGAAACATTTAAGTTATGAAGAGAGGTTGGATAGACTTGGGTTGTTTTCATTGGAGCAGAGAAGACTGAGGGCCGACCTGATCGAGGTGTACAGGATTATGAGGGGCATGGACAGGGTGGATAGGGAGCAGCTGTTCCCCTTAGTTGAAGGGTCAGTCACAAGGGGGCATGAGTTCAAGGTGAGGGGCAGCAGGTTTATGGGGGATGTGAGGTAAAACTTTTTTACCCAGAGGGTGGTGAGGGTCTGGAATGCGCTGCCTGGGAGGGTGATGGAGGCGGGTAGCCTCACATCCTTTAAAAAGTACCTGGATGTGTACTTGGCACGTCATAACATTCAAGGCTATGGGCCAAGTGCTGGTAAATGGGATTAGGTAGGTAAATCAGGTGTTTCTCACATGTTAGTGCAGACTCGATGGGCCGAAGGGCCTCTTCTGCACTGTGAGATTCTGTGACTCTGTGGGAGATAGAGATGTTGGTGTAGCAGTAATGTCACTGGGCTAGTAATCCTGAAGCTCATAGTAATACACTGAGAGCAGAGGTTCAAATCCCACCATGGCAACTAGTAAAACTAATAAATTAATTATAATTAATTAATCTGGATTTGAAAGCTAGCCTGAGCAATGCCAAGCATTAAACTATCATTGTTGTCAAGCCCCCCCTTGGTTCACTAATGCCTTCCTCCCTTGGCCTGGTCTACATGTGACTCCAGATCCTCCCCAGTAATGTGGATGACCCTTCCTCTGAAAGAGCCCAGCAAGCAAGCCCTGAGTCCAATGGCAGTGAACGCTGGCCTTCCCCATGACACTCACATCCCTGGAAAAAGTAAATGTATATATAAAAAAAATCCCACTGAACCTCAGAACTGAGGCAAAGCCAACAGGTCAGAATTACAGGAGCAGTGAGATCTCAGAGGGTTGTAGGGGCTGGAGGAGGTTACAGAGATAGGGAGGGTTGTAGGGGCTGGAGGAGGTTACAGAGCTTAGGAGGGTTGTAGGGGCTGGAGGAAGTTACAGAGATAGGGAGGGTTGTAGGGGGCTGGAGGAAGTTACAGAGATAGGGAGGGTTGTTGGGGCTGGAGGAGGTTACAGAGAAAGGGAGGGTTGTAGGCACTGGAGGAGGTTACAGAGATAAGGAGGGTTGTAGGCACTAGAGGAGGTTACAGAGATAGGGAGGGTTGTAGGTGCTGGAGGAGGTTACAGAGATAGGGAGTGTTGTAGGGGCTGGAGGAGGTTACAGAGATAAAGGAGGGTTGTAGGGGCTGGGGAGGTTACAGAGATAAAGGAGGGTTGTAGGTGCTGGAGGAAGTTACAGAGATAGGGAGGGTTGTAGGGGCTGGAGGAGGTTACAGAGATAGGGAGGGTTGTAGGGGCTGGAGGAGGTTACAGAGATAGGGAGGGTTGTAGGGGCTGGAGGAAGTTACAGAGATAGGGAGGGTTGTAGGGGCTGGAGGAGGTTACAGAGATAGGGAGGGTTGTAGGGGCTGGAGGAAGTTACAGAGATAGGGAGGGTTGTAGGGGCTGGAGGAGGTTACAGAGATAGGGAAGGTTGTAGGGGCTGGAGGATGTTACAGAGATAGGGAGTGTTGTAGGGGCTGGAGGAGGTTACAGAGATAGGGAGGGGTGTAGGGGCTGGAGGAGGTTACAGAGATAGGGAGGTTTGTAGGGGCTGGAGGAGGTTACAGAGATAGGGAGGGTTGTAGGGGCTGGAGGAGGTTACAGAGATAGGGAGGGTTGTAGGGGCTGGAGGAGGTTACAGAGATAGGGAGGGGTGTAGGGGCTGGAGGAGGTTACAGAGATAGGGAGGTTTGTAGGGGCTGGAGGAGGTTACAGAGATAGGGAGGGTTGTAGGGGCTGGAGGAGGTTACAGAGATAGGGAGGGTTGTAGGGGCTGGAGGAGGTTACAGAGATAGGGAGGGGTGTAGGGGCTGGAGGATGTTACAGAGATAGGGAAGGTTGTAAGGGCTGGAGGAGGTTACAGAGATAAAGGAGGGTTGTAGGGGCTGGAGGAGGCTACAGAGATAGGGAGGGTTGTAGGGGCTGGAGGAGGTTACAGAGATAGGGAGGGGTGTAGGGGCTGGAGGAGGTTACAGAGATAGGGAGGGGTGTAGGGGCTGGAGGAGGTTACAGAGATAAGGGAGGGGTGTAGGGGCTGGGGGAGGTTACACAGATAGGGAGGGTTTTAGGGGCTGGGGGAGGTTACAGAGATAGGGAGTGTTGTAGGGGATGGAGGAGGTTACAGAGATAGGGAGTGTTGTAGGGGCTGGAGGAGATTACAGAGATAGGGAGGGGTGTAGGGGCTGGGGGAGGTTACAGAGATAAAGGAGGGTTTTAGGGGCTGGAGGAGGTTACAGAGATAGGGAGGGGTGTAGGGGCTGGAGGAGGTTACAGAGATAGGGAGGGTTGTAGGGGCTGGAGGAGGTTACAGAGATAGGGAGGGGTGTAGGGGCTGGAGGATGTTACAGAGATAGGGAGGGTTGTAAGGGCTGGAGGAGGTTACAGAGATAGGGAGGGGTGTAGGTGCTGGAGGAGGTTACAGAGATAAGGGAGGGGTGTAGGGGCTGGGGGAGGTTACAGAGATAGGGAGGGGTGTAGGGGCTGGGGGAGGTTACAGAGATAAAGGAGGGTTTTAGGGGCTGGAGGAGGTTACAGAGATAGGGAGGGTTGTAGGGGCTGGAGGAGGTTACAGAGATAGGTAGGGGTGTAGGGGCTGGAGGAGGTTACAGAGATAGGGAGGTTTGTAGGGGCTGGAGGAGGTTACAGAGATAGGGAGGGTTGTAGGGGCTGGAGGAGGTTACAGAGATAGGGAGGGTTGTAGGGGCTGGAGGAGGTTACAGAGATAAAGGAGGGTTGTAGGGGCTGGTGGAGGTTACAGAGACAAGGAGGGTTTTAGGGGCTGGAGGAGGTTACAGAGATAGGGAGGGGTGTAGGGGCTGGAGGAGGTTACAGAGATAAAGGAGGGGTGTAGGGGCTGGAGGAGGTTGCAGAGATAGGGAGGGTTGTAGGGGCTGGAGGGGGTTACAGAGATAAAGGAGGGTTGTAGGGGCTGGTGGAGGTTACAGAGACAGGGAGGGTTTTAGGGGCTGGAGGAGGTTACAGAGATAGGGAGGGTTGTAGGGGCTGGGGGAGGTTACAGAGATAAAGGAGGGTTGTAGGGGCTGGTGGAGGTTACAGAGATAGGGAGGGTTGTAGGGGCTGGGGGAGGTTACAGAGATAGGGAGGGGTGTAGGGGCTGGAGGAGGTTACAGAGATAGGGAGGGGTGTAGGGGCTGGAGGAGGTTACAGAGATAGGGAGGGACGAGCACCTGGAGGGATTTGAAAATCTGGACAATGCTTGGCCAGGAGCCGGTGTAGCTCAGTGAGAAGATAGCGTGTGGGATTTGCTACGATGTCGGACATGGGCAGCATGAGTTTTGATGATCTCAGGTTCACAGAGGGGAGGATGTGGGAGAGCAACCGAATCTGGGACAGGATGGGCACGGGCAAAGGTTCCAGCAGCGGATGAGCTGATAGACGGGGAGACATCGGTTGGACAGTGGGCATCTTAGAGAACCTGAGGCCGGAAACTCCTCTCGGGTTGAAAGGTAACTAAGCTCGGTGAAAGAAAGCTTTTATGTTTCTGTGGAACCGAGTAGAACCCCAGGCCATTTGAAAAGCCTGTTACAGACAATGACTTACTTGGTGTAGTGTGGGAAACAGGGCAGCCAATTTCTGCACAGCAAGATCCCACAATCGGCAGTGAGATAATGACCAGAGAATCAGTTGTGGTGATGTTGGCTGAGTATTAAATATTGCCCCCCCCACCAACCCCACAGAGACCAGCAGTGTGTGCATCGAGAAGAAGCACTGCAGGGATTCACCAAGCCTCCTTAGACAGCACCTTCCTAACCCAACTACAAGGACAACGGCAGCAGACACATGGGGGACACAATCACCTGGAAGTTCCCCTCCCAGACACTTACCATCCTGACTTGGAAATATATCGGCCGTTCCTTCACTGTCGCTGGGTCAAAATCCTGGTACACCCTCCCTAACAGCACGGTGGGTGCACCTACACCACATGGACTGCAGCGGCTCAAGAAGGCAGCTCACCACCACCTTCTCAAGAGGGCAATTAGGGAGGGGCAATAAATGCAGGGCCCAGCCAGCGAAGCCCACATCCTGTGAATGAATTTAATAAAAAGCAGGGGGGTGGCGAAGCAGTGAGAATTTTCACAGTACAATGTGGCGTGTGTTGGAGAGCAACTTGGACCCAGATGCTTCTGGCAAAATTGCTCCTACCACTGGGAATGTCGAACTGTTTTTCATTATTCAAAAACTTTCACTCACATATTGAAATGGGATAACGGAAGAAATCTTTCCTACTCAGTGGTAACTTCATCAAAATATGCAACACAAACATCAAACTCAATTAGTCTCAATACTTCTAAACCAAGTCAAGGGATAACATTGAGAAGAGAAAATGTGGGTAATAATGGGTAAAATTCCCTCTACGCTGTCCCCATCAAACACTCCCAGGACAGGTACAGCACGGGGTTAGATACAGAGTAAATCTACCTCGATACTTGTCCCCATAAAACAATCTCAGCACAGGCACAGCACAGGGTTAGATACAGAGTAAAGCTGCCTCTACACTGTCCCCATCAAACACTCCCAGGACAGGTACAGCACGGGGTTAGATACAGAGTGAAGCTCCCTCTACACTGTCCCCATCAAACACTCCCAGGACAGATACAGCACGGGGTTAGATACAGAGTAAAGCTCCCTCTACACTGTTCCCATCAAACACTCCCAGGACAGGTACAGCACGGGGTTAGATACAGAGTAAAGCTCCCTCTACACTGTCCCCATCAAACACTCCCAGGACAGGTACAGCACGGGGTTAGATACAGAGTAAAGCTCCCTCTACACTGTCCCCATCAAACACTCCCAGGACAGGTACAGCACGGGGTTAGATACAGAGAAAAGCTCCCTGTACACTGTCCCCATCAAACACTCCCAGGACAGGTACAGCACGGAGTTCGATACAGAGTAAATCTACCTCGATACTTGTCCCCATAAAACAATCTCAGCACAGGCACAGCACAGGGTTAGATACAGAGTAAAGCTGCCTCTACACTGTAACCATCAAACACTCCCAGGACAGGTAGAGCAAAGGTTAGATACAGGGTAAAGATCCCTCTACACTGTCCCCATCAAACACTCCCAGGAAGGTACAGCACGGGGTTAGATACAGAGTAAAGCTCCCTCTACACTGTCTCCATCAAACACTCCCAGTATAGGTACAGCACGGGGTTAGATACAGAGTAAAGTACTCTCTAAACTGTCCCCATCAAACACTCCCAGGACAGGTACAGCACGTGGTTAGATACAGAGTAAATCTCCCTCTACACAGTCCCTATCAAACACTCACAGGACAGGTACAGCACGGTGTCAGATACAGAGTAAAGCTCCCTCTACACTGTCCCCATCAAACACTCCCAGGACTGGAAAAGCACGGGGTCGGATACAGAGTAAAGCTCCCTCTACACTGTCCCCATCAAACACTCCCAGGACTGGAAAAGCACGGGGTCGGATACAGAGTAAAGCTTCCTCTACAGTGTCCCCATCAAACACGCCCAGGACAGGTACAGCACGGGGTTAGATACAGAGTAAAGCTCCCTCTACACTGTCCCCATCAAACACTCCCAGGACAGGTACAGCACGGGGTTAGATACAGAGTAAATCTCCCTCTACACTGTCCCCATCAAACACTCCCAGGACAGGTACAGCACGGGGTTAGATACAGAGTAAATCTCCCTGTACACTGTCCCCATCAAACACTCCCAGGGCAGGTACATCACCGGGTTAGATACAGAGTAAAGCTCCCTCTACACTGTCCCCATCAAACACTCCCAGGACAGGTACAGCACAGGGTTAGATACAGAGTAAAGCTCCCTCTACACCGTCCCCATCAAACACTCCCAGGACAGGTACAGCACGGAGTTAGATACAGGGTAAAACTCCCTCTACACCGTCCCCATCAAACACTCCCAGGACAGGTACAGCACGGGGTTAGATACAGAGTAAATCTCCCTCTACACTGTCCCCATCAAACACTCCCAGGACAGGTACAGCACAGGGTTAGATACAGAGTAAAGCTCCCTCTACACCGTCCCCATCAAACACTCCCAGGACAGGTACAGCACGGAGTTAGATACAGGGTAAAACTCCCTCTACACCGTCCCCATCAAACACTCCCAGGACAGGTACAGCACGGGGTTAGATACAGAGTAAAGCTCCCTCTACACTGTCCCCATCAAACACTCCCAGGACAGGTACAGCACGGGGTTAGATACAGAGTAAATCTCCCTGTACACTGTCCCCATCAAACACTCCCAGGACAGGTACAGCACAGGGTTAGATACAGGGTAAAGCTCCCTCTTCACTGTCCCCATCAAACACTCCCAGGACAGGTACAGCACGGGGTTAGATACAGAGTAAAGCTCCCTCTACACTGTCCCCATCAAAAACTCCCAGGACAGGTACAGCACGGGGTTAGATACAGAGTAAATCTCCCTGTACACTGTCCCCTTCAAACACTCCCAGGACAGGTACAGCACGGGGTTAGATACAGGGTAAAACTCCCTGCTCCACTATTTCAGGAATGTGACCCTCGGCGTACAACGCTTGCCTGCACACAATGCGGAAGTCAATCCTCTACTGCACCAGCTTATTCACCAGTCATTGTGTTTGGTGACTCAACAACGGTTGTCAATTTACTACCGATTGATGGTTGTTTGTGCCGTGTGGTGTTGTCTAAGCCAGTGTGATGTGCTGTAGACCCATGACAGATATGACGTCCTTCAATACTCGGTTAGCAGTTGGCCTGGAGGACGCTGAGCATCTGGAGTTGGGCCAGGGGTTGCTGAAGTGTTGTCGAGAGTGTCATCGTGCAGAATGTCAGCTTTGTCATTTTCCATCGGCCACTCTTTACACTGTCCTTCCAATATTCAGCTCGATTGGGGTAGACCAGAGCTTCCCAAAGTGGGGCGGGTTTGGGGGGGGGGGGGGGGGGAGGTGGGAGGGGGGCGGTGGGTGGGACACAAACCCCAGTGGGGTCACGGGGTGAGATTTTGGGGTCATGACCTGCAAGGCAGCAATGGCTGCCATGGCGCTCAGCCTGGTTCCTGACTGTTGCCACGCCCCTCTGAACCCTGTTGGCTAATTTTTCTATCAATGGGCGTGGCCTAATGGACTTCCATCTGAGGCCCAATTGTTGCTGGAAAAAAAGGCCCCAGATTTAGGGGGGGTGTTGGTTTTTTTCCAGTGTGGCATCCCTACCTGTTCATCAACTCCCCCTGCTCTGAACGGCTAAACCCTACCCCCCACCCCCACCTTCCTCAACAACTGAAGCCTCTTTCTCCAACCCCCACCAACCGCTCCCACCCCCACTCATCAGCTCCCATAGCCCCCGACTCCACTGCTCCCCCCACGTTGTCACTCTGGTGGAAGGGAGGTGGAGTGGTGGTCACACAAGGTTTGATGGGGTCACATTTGGAAAGAGCTTGAGAAGGGCTGGAGTAATAATGCGTGGAGAGTCAGCAATCACACTTTGAATCTACCTGGATTAACAAATGTAAAGTGCTCTAAAATGCGCAATATTAGATTGAGAGAAAATATTTTTGCTGTTGATAAATAAAGTGTTTACAATTAGATTGAATAGAACAGTCAAGTGTAACATGAGCTCCTTAAATACTGATGTGGGTAGTAATGCAAATGGAACTAAGGAGATTGCAGACAGGGAGAACACATGCAAACATTGCACATTTTTCAACAACACAAAATAGATGGACAGCCATTCCCTGGTTCATTCCTCAGGGCAATGCCTTGACCAATCAGGGTCGACCTGCCAGGTTTGAATTTAATCAAAGCTTGGCAGGGAACTGCCAGTTATCAGTCAACTGGCGCATTCTCCATGTCAAAGGCTCCACCAATCAGAATCCACGTGCCGACTAATCATCACTCTCTTCATGCAGTACAAATTGTTGTTCCCTTTACACTGGGTGTCCTCGTGAATTGTCCTGATGAGTGCCAGACGACAAGCTTCAACAGCACGTGCTTTTCTCAGCAATATGCAAATAAGAAAATGGGAGACCTATTGTCTAATAAAAACAGTTTTCGCTTTTATTTCGGATTTCTGGCATCTGCGGCATTTTGCTTCGGTGTTGTGCAATTACTTTGTGCCAATCTATGTAAATCGAGGAAGAGGATAAAATACATTCTGGAGACATTTTTAATGCAAAGAGTATTCGGGGAAAGAAAAGGTAGTGCTAAAGCCTGACAAAACCTCAGGAACTGCCTCTTTAGATGAGAAAATTGCAAAATTTAATCCCGTTATTTCATATAAGCGCGATAGAGAGAAGGCAGGAGATTACAGACCTGCTCGTCTGACATCTGTTGTTGGGAATTTATTGGAATATATCATGAAGGACAGAGTGAATGAGCTGGTTAAGGAAAGCCAATACGGAACTGGAAAGAAAGTAATGATGTGGGCCTTTCAAAGCACCCAACGGTTAAAAGAGGGGATACGAGGAGGGGTGGGGCTGATTACACGTGAATGTACAAATTAGGAACAGGAGTAGGCCATTCTGCCCCTCAGGACCGCTGCACCATTCAAACAGATCATGGCTGACCTGCTTGTGGCCTCAACCCTGCTTCCTTGTCTGTCCCCGGTAACCTTTGACCCCTTTGTCAGTCAAAATTCCATCTGCCCCTGATTTAAAATTGTTCGTTCACCCTGGTCTCCACCGGTCTCCGGGGAAGACAGTTCCCAAGACTCACGACCCTCTGGGAGAAGATAATTCTCCTCGTCTCTGTCTTAAATTGGACACTGCCTTATTTCTAAACCCTATCCTCTAGTTCTGGTCTCTCCGACGGAGGGTTGGGGGTGGGGGGAGGGGGGGGACATCCTCTCCGCATTCAACCTGTCAAATCCCCACAGGATCTTATATGTTTCAACGCGATCAAGTCTCAACCTTTTCAACTCCGATGAGCGGAGGCCCAACCTGTCCAAACTTAACTCATAAGATAAGAGCAAAATACTGCGGATGCTGGAAATCTGAAACAAAAACAAAAACAGCTGGCAAAACTCAGCAGGTCTGACAGATCTGCTGGGAGGAGGACAGAGTCAACGTTTCGAGTCTGAATGACTCTTCGTCAGGACCGGGTAAGATAATCATAAGATAACCTCTTCATCCCAGGAATCAGTCGAGTGAGCCTTCGCTGAAGGGGGAGGAGGGGGGGAGATAGTGGCGTAGTGGTATTATCACTGGACTAGTATTCTAGAGGTCCTGGGTAGTCCCCTGCAGGAATTGGGTTCAAATCCCACAGCCACAGATGGAGAACTTTGAATCCAGTACAAAAAACAACCTGGAACTAAAAGTCTAATGATGACCGTGAAACCATTGTCAATTGTCATAAAAACCCCATCTGGTTCACTAGTGTCCCTTTAGGGAAAGAAGTCTGCTGTCCTTACCTGGTCTGGCCTACCCATGACTCCAGACCCAGAGCCACATGGTTGACTCTTAAATGTCCCCTGAGCAAGGGCAAATAGGGATGGGCACTAAATGCCATCCCATGAACAAATATGGAAAAGGGAATTGCTCCAAACACATCCTTAACCTTCCTTAAGTAAGGAGACCAAAACTGTACACAGTACTCCAGACACAGTCTGTACAACTGTAACAAAACATGCCTGTTTCTAATTCCGTTCCCCTTGCAGTAAACGCCAACATGCCATTAGTGATTAGGGACCAAAAGACGGGGGGGTGGTTTATTCACAGGGGGCAGTGGGCATGGTTGAGTAGGTAACTTGCATCTGTTTTGAGCAGGAGGTCATGGTGAAAGGGGAGTGAGTTGAGCCACTGGATGGGGTAGGAAATGATGAAGAGGCAGTTTAGGAAAGACTGTCCGTACGTAAGGTTGATAAGGCCCCAGGGTCAGACGAGACACAACCCATGGACATCGAGGGGAGTATGGGGGGGGTGGTGGGGGGGTGGGGGGGTGGGGGGGTGGTGGGGGGGTGATATTGAGGCACAGGCCAGTCAGTTTAACCTTGGCGACAGAGAAGCTTCCAGAAAACACAATCTGAGGCAAAATTGACAGTCATTTGGACAAGGGTGGATTATGGAACCAGACAGAGAGAGAGAGAGAGGGTGTGAGAAGGAGAGACTGAGGCAGTGGGTGCTCTGTGGATAAGGTTCAAGGTGCACCCTCCCCACATTTAAAATGAAGGGGGAAATGGGGTTCTGTTTAACTGTTACGTTTTGCCAGCGTGAAGTGACATGGGAGCAGTGACACTGAGAGACACTCATACGCACACACACACACCCACACTCACACCCACACACACACAGGCATTTACACGCACAGACACACACACTCACACACCCACACACACACACACACACACGCAGGCACTTACACACACTCACACACACACACACACACACACAGACACACACACACAGGCATTTACACGCACAGACACACACACTCACACACCCACACACACACACACACACACGCAGGCACTTACACACACTCACACACACACACACACACACAGACACACACACACAGGCACACACACACACACACACACAGGCACACACATACACATACGCAGACACACACACACACACAGACACACACACCCTCACACACACACAGAGGCACATACACACACAGACACACACATACACATATGCAGACACACAAACACACAGACACACACACACACACACACACACACACACACACACAGAGGCACACACACACAGGCACACACTGGCACAGACACACAGGCACAATAATCCCCACAAAGCCCCACACGCGCGCGCACACACACACACACACACACATATACGCACACATACACACCCCCCACACAAACACACACTCACACACCCACACCCCCATTAAAACACACACATACATACACACACACACACACACAAACACACCATACAAACATATGCAGACACACACTCCACCACACAAACACCCATACAAAAACACACACATACACTCTCCACACACAAACACACACACACAGCCAACACACATACACACCCACCCACCAACACATCAATGACCTTCTCTCCAACATAAGGTCAGAAGTGGGGATGTTCGCTGATGGTTGCACAATGTTCAGCACCATTCGTGACTCCTCAGATACTGAAGCAGCCCATGTCCAAATGCAGCAAGACCTGGACAATATCCAGGCTTGGGCTGACAAGTGGCAAGTAACATTTATGCCACACAAGTGCCAGGCAATGACCATCTCCAACAAGAGAGAATCTAACCATTGCCCCATGATGTCAATGGCATTACCATCACCGAATCTCCCACTATCAACATCCTGGGGGTTACCATTGACTAGAAACTGAACTGCACTAGCCAAATAAATACTGTGGCTACAAGAGCAGGTCAGAGACTAGGAATCCTGCAGAGAGTAACTCACCTCCTGACTCCCAAACTCCTGTCCACCATCTACAAGGCACAAGTCAGGAGTGTGATGGAATACTCCCCACTTGCCTGGATGAGTGCAGCTCCCACAACACTCAAGAAGCTCGACACCATCCAGGACAAAGCAGCCCCGCTTGATTGGCACCACATCCCCAAACATTCACTCCCTCCACCACTGACACACAGTAGCAGCAGTGTGTGTACCATCTACAAGATGCACTGCAGGAATTCACCAAGGCTCCTTAGGCAGCATCTTCCAAACCCACGACCATTACTATCTAGAAGGACAAGGGCAGCAGACACATGGGAACACCACCACCTGGAAGTTCCACCCCAAGCCACTTACCATCCTGACTTGGAAATATATCAGCCGTTCCTTCACTGTCGCTGGGTCAAAATCCTGGAACTCCCTCCCTAACAGCAGTGTGGGTGTACCTACACCACATGGACTGCAGTGGCTCAAGAAGGCAGCTCACCACCACCTTCTCAAGGGGCAACTAGGGATGGGCAATAAATGCTGGCCCAGCCAGCAAAGCCCACATCCCTTGAATGAATAAAAAACAGATACACACACACACACACACACACACACACACACACACACACACAAACACAAACACACACACACACACACACACAAACACACATACACAAACAGAAACACACACACACACAAACAGAAACACCTGCACATAGACAGACACATGTACATACACATATATATATACACATGTGCACACACACAGACTCTCGCACAGGCTCATATACAGACTGTACAGTCAGGTTTTACATGACTTCAACATCACCTACAATTCACATACTGGCCCCAGTAATGATTCACAAACCTGTAGCGCCAGTTAATTAGCAGTGACTTGGACAAATGTGGATTAATTAAATAAAGCCAGCACAGATTCATTAAAGGCAAATGGTGTTTAACTGACTTGACTGAGCTCTTTAATGCAGTAACAGAGAGAGTTGATGAGGGCAATGTAGTAGATGTGGTGTACATGGACTTCCAAAAGACATTTGATAAAGTACCACATAATAGGCTTTCCTGAAAAGTTAGAGGCCAAGGCATAAAAGATACAGGTACAGCATGAATATAAAGTTGGCTGAGTGACAGGAAACACTGAGTAGTGGTGAATGGTTGTTTTTTTGGTTCAGAGGAGGGTTTTCATTGAGTTTCCCCAGGAGCCAGTACCAGGGCCCCTGTTTTTCTTGAGCTATATTGATGGCGTGGACTTCAGTGTATAGGGCACCATTTCAAAATTTGCAGATGATACAAAGCTTGATAGTATTGGGGAGGGCGAGGAGGATAGTGACAGACTACTAGGCTGCCGGAAAGTGTGAATACCTGGTGGATGAATTTTAACGCTGAGATATGTGAAGTGATACACTTTGGTAGGAAGGATGAAGGGAAAGCAATGTACAGTAAAATTACATTTCTAAAGGAGGAGCAGGAACAGTGATACCAGAGAGGGTACATGTGTGCAAACCTTTGAAGGTGCCAGGGCAAGTTAAAAACGCGGTTAATAAGGCGTACGGGACAATAGGCTTTAGATGTAGGGGGATGGAGTGTAAAAGCAAGGAAGTTATGTTAACCCTTTATATAACACTGGTTCGGCCTCAATACTGTGGCCAGTTCTGAGTGCCGCATTTTAGGAAGGGTATGGAGGCTTTAGGGACAGTGCGGAAAGTATTACAAGAATGGCTCCAGGAATGAGGAACGTGGATAGATTGGAGAAGTTGGGACTGTTCCCCTTGGGGAAGAGGAGGTTGAGAGGAGATCCGACAGAGGCGTTCAAAATCAAAGGTTACGGGGAGAAGGCGGGAGAATGGGGTTGAGAATCTTATCAGCCATGATTGAATGGCGGAGCAGACTCGATGGGCCGAATGGCCTAATTTCTGCTCCTACGTCTTATGGTCTTATGAGGGGCCAGGACAGAGCAGATAGGGAGGAACTGTTCCCCCTTGGTGGGAGGATGGAGAACCAGAGGGCCGCAGATTGGAGGTGACTGGCAATTGAAGCAGTGGTGACACGAGGAGAGGCTTTTCCACCCAGCGAGCAGTTAGGGTGCGGAAAGCGCTGTCTGAGAGCGCGAGAGGAGGCGGGGTTAATCCTGGTTTTCAAAATGGGATTGGGTGATTACAGAGTCATGGGGGAAAGGGCGCGGTGGTAGGACCAGCTGGGTGACTCTTGCCGTGAGCTAGCAGGGACTGACAGGCCGATTGGCCTCCTGCTGTCACCATTCTATGATTCCATTCTATGGTAGACAGACAAAAGTCTCTGCATATCATCGACATGAACTCTCAGAACGTGCTTAGTAAGGTCCCACACAAGAGAATATCCAGTTGAAAGTAAACCCCATGGAACTGGAGGCAAGTTATTGAGTGTGGAGCATAGGAATACCACGTTATTTACACAAATTGAAATGAAATGGATTGGGGTATCCCACAAGGGTGTGTGTCTTTTCTCTTATTTGGCCTTTCTGCTCTCATCCCAAACCTATTCCAATCCTAATCCCATTCCCAACCCAATCCCAAGATCAACCGCCCTGACAAACCCCACTCACATTCCAATTCCATTCACATTCACCCCATTCCGCACCAGAATCCCATCCCAGCTCCATTCCCTTCCCAATATCGAATCCCAACAATCTCCCATTCTATTTTTATGCCTTTGCTATTCCTGCCACAACTCAGTCCTTTCAAAACAGCGAGTGCGAGATTGTGAGGGGGACTTGGAGTGAGGGGGATTTGGAGGGAGGGGGATTTGGACTGAGGGGGGATTGGAGTGAGGGGAAATTGGAGTGAGGGGAAAGTGGAGTGAGGGGGATTAGAGTGAGGGGGATTGGAGTGAGGATGAATTGGTGTGAGGGTGGATTGGAGTGAGGTGAATTTTGAGTGAGTGGGATTGGAGTGAGGGGAGTTGGAGTGAGGGGGATTGGAGTGAGGGCAAATTAGAGCGAGGATGGATTGGACGGAGGATGGATTGGATTGAGGGGAACTTGGAGTGAGCAGGGATTTGAGTGAGGGCAATTGGAGTGAGGGGAATTGGAGTGGGGGAATTGGAGTGAGTGGGAATTGGAGTAAGGGTGAATTGGAATGAGGGAGAATGTGAGTGAGGGGAAATTTGAACGAGGAGGGGATTGGAGTGAGGGGGTGAGAATGAGAGAGGATGGGGGTGAGGGAGAATTGGAATGAGGAGGGGATTAGAATAAGGGGGGATTGGAGAGAAGGTGCAATTGGAGTGAGGGGGGAGGGAATGAGGAGGTAATTGGAGTGTGGAGGGAATTGAAGTGAGGGGGATTGGAGTGGGGGACTGAAGTAAGGGTGATTGGACTGAGGGGGGAATGGGAGTGAAGGGAAACGAGTGAAGGGGAATTGGGTTTAGGGTGGATTGGAGTAAGGGGGATTAGGAGTGAGTGGAGATTGTAGTGAGGGGATTAGAGTGAGGGGAATTGGAGTGAGGAGGGATTGGAGTGAGGGTGGATTGGAGTGAGGGGAATTTGGAGTGAGGGGAATTGGAGTGAAGAGGATTGGAGTGAGACTGAGTTGTAGTAAGTGGGAATTGGAATGAGGGAGAATGGGAATGAGGGGAAATTAAAATGACGGGATTGGAGTGAGGGGGTGAGAATGAGGGAGGTTGGGAGTGAGGGGGATTGGAGTGAGGAGAGGGATTTGGAATGAGGGGCATTGTAGTGTGGGGGATTTCAGTGAGGGGGATTGAAGTGAGAGGGAATTGGGGTGAAGAGGGATCAGAGTGAGGGAATTGGAGTGAGGGTGGGTTGGAGTGAGTGAATTTGGAGTGAGGGGCGATTGGAGTGAGGGGGTTTGGAGTGAGGGTGGATTGGAGTGAGGGGAATTTGGAGTGAGGTGGGGTTGGAGTGATGGGAATTGGAGTGAGGGGAATTGGAGTGAGGCGGAGTTGTAGTAAGCAGGAATTGGAATGAGAGAGAATGGGAATGAGGGGAAATTAAAATGAGGGGTTTAGAGTGAGGGGGTGAGAATGAGGGAGGATGGAAATGAGGGGGAATTGGAATGTGGGAGATTTCAGTGTGGGGGGATTTCAGTGAGGGGAATTGGGGTGAGGAGGATTGTAGTGAGGAGGGATTGGAGTGAGGGGGAATTGGAGTGAGTGGGAATTGGAGTGAGTGGGGAATGGAATGGGGAGATTGGAGTGAGGGGGATCAGAGTGAGGGGGAATGGGAGTGAGGGGGAATTGGAGTGAGGATGAATTAGAGTGAGGGGGAATTTGAGTGAGGGGGAATTGGAGTGAGGGGGATTGGAGTGAGGGGGGATTGAAGTGAGGGAGGAATTGCAGTGAGGGGGTAATTTGGGTGAGGGGGATTAGAGTGAGGGAGATTGGAGTGAGGAGGATTGGAGTGAGGAAGTGATTGGAGTGAGGGAAATTGGTGTAAGGGGGATGGGAGTGAGGGGGAATTGTAGTGTGGGGGATTGGTGTGAGGAGGGTTGGAGTGAGGGAGGATTGGAGTGAGGGGGTATTGGAATGCAGGGCTTGGAATGAGGAGGATTGTAGTGAGGAGTTGATTGGAATGAGTGGGATTGAAATGGGGGATTGGAGTGAGGGGGAAATTGGAGTGAGGGCGGAATTGGAGTGAGGTGGGATTGGAGTGAGGAGGATTGGAGTGAAGAAGATTGGGGTGACAAGGGGATTGGAATAAGGGATAGTGGAGTTAGAGGAGATTTGGAGTGAGGGGAATTGGAGTGAGGGGTAACTGGAGTGTGAGGGATTGGAGTGAGAAGGGGATTGGAGTGAGGGGGAATTGGAGTGAGGGGGAATTGGAGTGAGGGGGAATTGGAGTGAGGTGGAATTGGAGTGAGAGGGAATTGGAGTGAGGGGGCATTTGAAGTGAAGGTGCAATTATAGTGAGGGGATTGGAGTGAGGTGAAATTTGAATGAGGGAGAATTGGAGTGAGGGAGATTGGAATTAGGTGGGGATTGAAGTGAGGTTGGTTTGGAGTGAGGGGGAATTGGAATGAGGAGGAATGTGAGTGAGGGGGTAATTCAAGTGAGATGGATTGTAGTGAGAGGGTAATTGGGGTGAAAGGAATTGGAGCGAGGGAGATTGGAGTGAGGGAGTTGGAATGAGGGAGATTGGAGTGAGAAGAGGATTGGAGTGAGGTTTGTTTGGAGTGAGGGGGATTGGAGTGAGGGGGATTGGAGTGAGGAGGAATTGGAGTAAGGGGGAATTGGAGTGAGGGGGAATTGGAGTGAGGGGGAATTGGAGTGAGAGGGAATTGGAGTGAGGGGGAATTGGAGTGAGGGGGAATTGGAGTGAGAGGGAATTGGAGTGAGGGGGAATTGGAGTGAGAGGGAATTGGAGTTAGAGGGAATTGGAGTCAGAGGGAATTGGAGTGAGAGGGAATTGGAGTTAGAGGGAATTGGAGTCAGAGGGAATTGGAGTGAGAGGGAATTAGAGTGAAGGGGAATTGGAGTGAAGGGGAATTGGAGTGAGGGGGGATTAGAGTGAGGGGGGATTGGAGTGAGGGGGAATTGGAGTGAGGGGGAATTAGAGTGAGAGGGAATTAGAGTGAGAGGGAATTAGAGTGAGGGGGATTGGAGTGAGGGGGAGTTAGAGTGAGGGCGATTGGAGTGAGAGGGGATTGAGTGACTGGGGAGCAGGAATTCGGTGAGAGTGGGAATTAGAGTTGCCGGGCGAGGGAATCGCTAAGTAAATTAAACGAGGAACAAGCGTTAGATGTTCAGTTATTTAATTCACACGTTAAATATTTCACCACAAAGTGGATTAAGCAACCACAAATCTTAAAGGGAAGGGATTACTGGGAAGTGGCAAAGGCAGGAGGCAAACCAGCAACTTCAAGTTATGATATAAAATTTGTAATAAAATTTAAACTGACATCAACAAGGGATCAGAAAGGCTAAATGAACTAAACGGTACAATATAATTAACATAAAGGAATCAATTTAAAGCCATATGATAATCATAATTTACTATCAAAGGCAAATCAGTTTCAGTTTAGAAGTAAATGATTGCGGAGCAACAATTAAAGCAACAAATGCAGATTGCACGACAGGAACGCAGGTCGTGTAGGAACAGACTGCAGCCCGTGTGAATTCACAGGCACAGGGACGCTCCCAGGTAAACACGTTCCAGAGGACGTGAGGCAAACCGTCTCAGGGGTGCTGAGATGCTCACGGCCACACAGAGGGGAATCCAGCGGAGGGTGGGGGAGAGTGGAGGGGGGTTGGTGGGTGGGGGAAGCACAGAATCAGGTCCTGCAGAAAGGCCCCGGTGCAGCTCACAGTGGGGGGAGGACTCATCGGGCCCTGTTTCCCACCTAGCGGCGAGTGTAGCCGGGAGGGGACTTGGAAAGGGCCAGGGGTGGCCGGGGTGGGGGTTGGGGTGGGGGTGGGGGGGGGGGGGGGGGGGGAGGTGGTGGGGGGGGGCGGTGAAGGTGAGAAGCAAAGCTGTTGCCGTTCAAGGCAGGAACCAGCGACCTGGCACAGGACAGCCAAGGGGTCCTTGATCAGATGGCTTCAGGGGCGAGCGGATAGGTTGGGCCTCGATTACTACCGGAAACCAAACCACTGGGACAAACAGGCCGGGGACGTAGGCCCGTGTGGCTGGAGGGTTGGCGTGAGAGACAGAGCTTCCATTTCAGGAGCTCCGGCACGAGCACTGGGACAGGGCGGAGCTGTACTAAGTGACGGGGCTGCGCCGAGTCTGGGCCTGGGATGAATAGGCCTGAGGAAAGGGCAAAGGACAACACGAAGGGGGAGGGACGGGAGCGGTCCAGGCCGAAAATTCCGATAATTTAAAACCCAGCGGAATTGGGGGAAAAGGAGGTTCAGGAACAGGACTGATTATGCAAAGTGACAACACCTATTCTAAAACGGCTGAAGCGATGTAGAGTTAAAACGCGCACAATTTGAAAGGCAGCGCAGGAACAGTGAGGCCCTTTTTATTCCTTCATTCTTGGGACGTGCGCATGGCTGGCGAGGCCAACATTTATTGCCCAAGAGTCACATGCAGGCCAGACCAGTAAGGACAGCAGATATCCTTCCTTAAAGGACAGGTTTTGACAACGATGCTTTCATGGTCATCATTAGACTTTAAATTCCAGATTTTTATTGAATTCAAATTCCACCATCTGCCGTGATGATGGGATTCAAACCCAGGTCACCAAAAGCATGACCTGGGTCTCTAAATTACCAACCGAGTGACAATACCACTACACCACCATCTCCCCATAACCTTGCAAACTATTTGCAGAAACCATTGAAGTGAGAAGACAGTTTAAAAAGCATTTGGGAGCATTGGTTTTATTCCCTGAGGAGTAACAGGCAGGGAAACTGCAGGCCCAAATCCTAACTTAAACCAGTTCCTGTACACCAGACACTGTGTGTGCTGACCGACAATCCAGCAATACATCACTCTTCAAATTATCATCCTTGTTTCCAAAACCATCCACTAACTTGGCTGTACCTATCTCAGTAAACTGCTCCAGCCCCTACAACCCTTCCTATCTCTGTAACCTCCTCCAGCCCCTACAACCCTCCCTATCTTTGTAACCTCCTCCAGCCTCTAAAACCCTCCCTATCTTTGTAACCTCCTCCAGCCCCTACACCCCTCCCTATCTCTGTAACCTCCTCCAGCCCCTAAAACCCTCCCTATCTTTGTAACCTCCTCCAGCCCCTACACCCCTCCCTATCTCTGTAACCTCCTCCGGCCCCTACAACCCTCCCTATCTCTGTAACCTCCTCCAGCCCCTACAACCCTCCCTATCTCTGTAACCTCCTCCAGCCCCTACAACCCTCCCTATCTCTGTGCTTCTTCAATTTCAGCCTCTGGAGCCTCCTCGCTCCACCATTGGCGGCCGTGCCTTCAGCTGCCTGGGGGCCTGGGCTTTTGGAATTCCCTCCCTCAACCTGAGTGACCTTGCGTCTCAGCGGGCTGGGGCGGGGGGGTTAAAACATGAGGAGGTGCTGCACAAGATTAGGTTTGGCACTCCCTGGTGCTCCCAAGGTGTAAGGCCAATCTCAATTGAAATGTTTAACACATGAGAAAGGTTTATTAGGATAGATGGAGAGAAGCTGTTTCAGTTGTTGGGATGGGGGGGTCGGTGATTGGAATGCAGGGGCGGCGGGGGGGGGAATGCAGAAGGGGGGAGCCCCCAAATTTCACCAGAGCTAGTGAGGACCAAAATCAGGAATCACTATTTCACACAAGGGCTGGCGAAATATCTGGAATCCCACTACCCACCCCCCCAAAAAAGCTGTGAATGTCAGGGGGTCAACTGAAGGGTACGAGGACCCACGTTTGACATGTTTTGTTTTAACGGAGAGGGTAAACAGCAAACGATGGGAACCGGGGATGAGGGTGGCAAGAGGCCCTGGGAGACCCCTGCCCACGGGCCTGATCTGAATTCCAACACCCACCGACCTCCCACCACCAACCCCCCAACCCCCTCCCTCAGACCACCCTCCCCAGTCTCCCCGATTCCGATTCAAGGCAGTGAACGTTGTCAGCTTGCAGCTCCCGACACTCTGGCACAGCTGTAACTACACAGCGGCACAGCAGCTGAGGCTTGACAGAAGGGGAGAGGAGGGGAGAGAGAGAGAGAGAGAGAGAGAGAGAATAAAAAAGGGCCTCCGAAAATATTAACCTTGGTCCCGGCCCTTCACCGCTTTCAACACTGTTGATAATCACTAACGCCCTGGTGACAGCTGATGGGAATTATCGCCCTTTTAAAAATATTTCTCAAGGGTGCATCTGTCCCCGCATTTCCAGTTTCCCTATTTCTGATTGATATTATTATTGTCTCTCTCCGAGCAGATCAGTTACAAGTAACAAGAGTGAGGAACGTATTAGCGTCCACATATATTACAGGCTAGCCATTCTTCACTGCAATATTGATCGGAAGCAATCCTTATCTATCCAATGCATATTATATGTAATATGCATGGTGTCAGACTTCAGACTTGGCTTAGCGGGTAGCACCCCCTCCCCTCTCTCTCTCTCTCCCCTCACCACACACACGCAAAGTCAGAGTGCCTTTAGCACACCACCCAGGCTGAGGGAGTGCTGCCCAGCCTGAGGTTCTGTCTTTCAGACGAGACATTAAGCTGAGGTGTGAGTCTAAAAGACCCCACGGCTATTACGGTGGGGGGGGGGGTGGGGTTGGGGGTGGGGGGTGGGGGGGAGGTGTTGTGGGGTGGGGGGGTGCGAGTGGGGGCACTGTGCACAGTTCCGGCCTCCTCATGCCCAAGGGAGGTTCTACTTGC